>NW_022111373.1:3927387-3948374 GCF_000313985.2 Echinops telfairi
TGAAAAGGGCAACATTTACCACTGACGAAGTTCTGAAGCGTTAGGAGAAATGAAGGCAGAAACCACTGGGACAAGTGGTGAGTGCTGTTATGTTATGAGGATTGCCATCAGTGACATGAAACAACATGCGAAGCAACAGAAGCAAAGTGTGTGTGGATGTAAATTGATCTGCTCTCTCCATCTTCACAACAGACAGGCTAAAGAAGTAAATCCCTCAGTGGTTACAGTCGATTGGGGACACATTGCTTACAGGATATTTATTTTTCAGTCATCTCTGTCGTTAGAGAACTGGTTTCAACTTTTCTTCATGTAACACTAACCTTTCACACAGATACCAGGCGAGCTGTCTCGCTTTAAGGAAAGGTGAAGCCCATTGCCTTGCTTGTTTTTCTGATTGACATCTTTGATTGAAATCTCAACACCTCATCAGTTGAAGATTTCTTTCCTGATCCCCCTCTGGCACACCTGTTCTCTTCGTAAAGTGTTTCTCTTAATGGATAGTCTACCTATCCATTCATGACCCTAAAAGCCATCTTTCTCTGCATCTTCTTTCTTATCCTCCATTATCATGTTCATTTGATTTTGCCTTCTATATCTCCTGCTCTTTATATGTACTGTCCTCGCCTATTAGAGATGGAAACAAAGCAGAATTAGCTCTCATTAGAGACTGGGTCACTGACTGCCTCCTAACCTTGAGCATGAGATATAAAACTTCTGATTTTTAGATGTGTGCTTGGGTTTCTGCGCAAACACGGCTCCCGTAGGATCATGTGGGTAGAGTTTAGCTGGTCAATCAGGTTGTAGCTTGATTGGAGGGCAACCGAGATAAACGGCTTTCTAGGCCAACTTCCTTCTCTCTTTCTCGCTGGTGATCAGAATAGCATGCTACTGCCTGAGCTAGTCCTTTATCTCAACTCTGTGCTGTGCTACCTGTGAACTGAGCCAACCTGTGGATTGTGTCCCCATTCTGGGCATCACCAGAGCTTCAGACTCCATCAGGATCTGCGTCACTATGCTTCCAAGCCACTGGCTTCTGCTATGGCTAGACCTCTCTTCTTCCTGAGGTTGCCACCCCAGTCTACTGGCTGTGGGTATCTCTGCTTGTCTTGGCTGAGGGCAGATTTCACTGTATGCTTCCTTGACCTTGGTCCAGTGGCAGGCATGAGTTGAAGGACCTTCAGTACATTAATTGTCCCACAGAAGTAAGATGAACTGAGCCCTCTGTATTGCTGTGTGGACTGATTTAGCTGTTGTATTCCTTCCCATTATATAAACTTCTCTATCTATCCATCTATCTTTCTTATGAATATATATATCCTGGCTTTGTTTCTCTAGAGAACCCTACCTAACACAGATGGCTACTTTGGTTATTGTGAGTTGTAAAAGCTGAAAGAAATTAAATTATATGCTGCTGCTGAAGGGAGAAAAGCTGCTCCTTGAGTGGCCAGGGCAAAAGCCAGGCTGGTTAAGCCATGGACGATTAACAGGGGGCCAAGCCTATTGTATCTACCCTGGTGGAGACCCAAGGGCATTTTCACACCAATGGGGAAACAGTCTGAGATGTTTCCTGCCTGGCAAATTGTATTCTGAGTTTTTGTGATGTATTAAGTTCCTTTAATAAACCCCATAATTGTGAGTATGTTCTGAGTTCTGTGTGTCCATTGAAATGAATTATCCAACCCAGGTGAAAAATAGAGATTGTCTTAGGAGAAACAGGTGGTGCCAGAATTGGTAAGAAGGTTGGAAGGTGGAGACATGTCAGACAATGTACTTCAAGATAGATCTTGAAATGTCCTTTTTGAGGATGAATGCAACACCATTCCTCTTGAATCTGTCATTCCCAGCATAGCAACACATTTGATTTTCTGATTCAAAATGGCCAATACCAGTCCATTTCAGCTCACTAACACCTGGAATATTGATCTTTATGCATTTTGTTTCATTTTTGACAACTTAAATTTTCTAGACTCATACTTCATACATGACAAATTCCAAGTATTAATTGATGTTTGCGACTATCTTTTTTCTCATTTTGAGTTGGGCCCCATCAGCCAATGTAGGTCTGGAAGACTTTACTCCCACAGGCATTACTCTATGCCAGCGGTTCTCAACCTGTGGGTCACGACCCCTTTGGGGGTCGAATGACCCTTTCACAGGGGTCATCCGATTCATAACAGTAGTAAAATTACAGTTATGAAGTAGCAATGAGAATAAAACATGGTTGGGGGAGGGTCACCACAACATGAGGAACTGTATTAAAGGGTAGTGGCATTAGGAAGGTTGAGAACCTCTGCTCTTTGCACCTCATTATGGCCAGGAGGTAGCTCTTCCTCTATCATATTTTGTGTGCTTTCTGACCTAAGGGACTCATATTCTTCCCCTATATCTGATAATGTTTACATCTGTGGGAAGAGATGGTGGAGAAACTCAACATCAGCAGCTACAAGCAGACCAGGGCTGATTGTGGAGCACACCATCAATTGCCCGTAGGTAAGTAGAAGTTGAGGAAACTTGAACGAAGTCCATAAGAGACCAAATACAACTTTGAGTCTATCCCACCTGCATTTCCAGACTATCGCAAGAACAGCTGTGATACGTCGAACGCTAACGACAAAAGACCTGAAGAGGTGTGGGAGGACATCAAGAATATCAAACATGACGCAAGCAAGCGGTCCTGTAAAAAGGAAAGAAAGAAAAGTGGGTGTCAGAGAAGACTAAAAGGTGCTCTTAATCATGGAGTAGCTAAGGCAAATGGAAGAAACGATGAAGTCAAAGAGCTGAACAGAAAATTTCAAAGAGAAGTTCAAGAAGACAAAGGAAAAGATTATAATGAAATGTGCAAAGACTTTGTGTTAGAGGACCAAAAAAGAACACACTCAGCGTATCTTAAACTGAAAGAACTAAAGAAAAGATTCAAGGCTCAAGTTGCAATATTGAAAGATTTTAAGAGCAAACTATTGAATGATGCAGGAAGCATCAAAAGAAGATGGAAAGAATATAGAGTCACAGTATCAAAAAGAAACAGTCAACCATTTCAAGAAGCAGCAAATGAGCAAGACCCAATGATACTGAAGGAAAAAAGCAATAGTCAAATACAAGCCTCCAGGAGTTGATAGAAAACCAATTGAAGTGTTTCAGCAAGCTGATGAAGCACTGGAAGCGCTTACTCATCTATGCCAGGAAATTTGGAAGACGGGTACTTGGCCAAGTTACTGGAAGAGATCCATATTTGTATCTATTCCAAAGAAAGGTGACTCAACAGAATGCTGAAATTATAGAACAATATCATTGACATCACGTGCAAGTAAAACTTTGCTGAAGATCATCCAACAAAAATTGAAGCAGTACAGTAGGCATCCTCAAACTACGGCCCTTGGGCCACATGTGGCCTGTTGAGGACATTTATCTGCCTACCAGGTGTTTTTGCACCGTTTGTTTTTTTTACTTCAAAATAAGATATGTACAGTGTGCATAGGAATTTGTTCATAGTTTCTTTTTAAACTATAGTCCGGTCCTCCAACGGGTCTGAGGGACAGTGAGCTGGCTCCTGTTTAAAAAGTTTGAGGACCCCTGCAGTACAGTGATAGGAGCTGTCAGAAGTTAAGTTTGGATTCAAGTCTGTATGAACTCCCTCAATTAAGTAGGAACATATCTCATGGCTGTCAAGAAGAGGACTTGGAACAAAGGCTATCATTGCTGATGTCAGATGAATCTTGGCTCAAAGAAGAGAATACTGGAGACCTGTTTATTTGTGTTTTATTAACTATGCAAAGGCATTCGACTTTGTGAATCATAAATTATGGATAGCCTTGAGAAGAATGGGAATTCCAGAACAATCCATTGTACTCATGCAGTATTTGTTCAGAGATCAAGAGGCAGTTGTGTAAACAGAACAAGGGAATACTGCATGGTTTAAACAAGAAGGGTGGTGTCAGGGCTGTGTCCTCCTACTACGCTTGTTTAATCTGCATGCTGAGCAAATAATTAGAGTTGCTGGATCATATGAAGAAGAATGTGGTACCAGGATTGGAGGAAAGTTTACTAACAACCTGGGATATGCAGATGGCACAACCTTGCTTGCTGAAAGTGAGGAGGAATTGAAGCACTTGCTGATGAATACCAAGGATTGCAGCCTTCAATTTGGATGACAACTCAATGTAAAGAAAACCAAAATCTTCACAACTGGACCAACATGATAAATGGAGAAAAATTTGAAGTCGTCAAGGATTTTTGTCTTGTTGGATTCACAATCAATGCTCATGGAATCAGCAATCAAGAGATCAAAAAATACATTACATTGAATAAATCTGCTGTACAAGACTTATGTAGAGTATTGAAAGGCAAGGCTACAACCAGATATACTTGTGTATAAGCCGCGTTTTTCAGCATATTCTTATGCTGAAAAAGCCCCCATCGGCTTATGCTCGAGTGAGGGTCCCACTTACCTGTTCTCCAGTGCAGTGTGGGTGTTCTCCAGTCTCTCCTGCTCATCTGAGGGTGCCTGTAGCCTCTGTGGGTGGTCCTATGACTGCTGCTATCACCGATCTCCTTTTCTCCTGCATGCTGGCAGCCTCTGTGTTGCCCGTGCAGTACTGGGCAAGAACCTGCCTGCTTCTGTGTGCTGGAACCTGGGTGCACCACATCCTTGTGAGATGAATGTTGGATGCCGCCACTCTTCTTCTCCTGCTCTTCTCCAGGGCTGTGACCAATGACGTAGCTTGGGCACGCCCCCTTGCTCCACCCAAGCATTGCTGAATACAAGTACTGGTATATCTCTGGTCTTGGATATACAGTACGTTTATTTACAGTACTTAGTCTGCTATATTTTATATTTTATTTTCTTATTAACCCCGATGTGGACAGTGTTGACTATACTTGCATAGAACAGCCTGTGTTAGGGCTCATAATATACATACTGTATTGTGTATGCACTGTGTTACTGCATGTGTTGTGTTAGCACTTCCCATGTAGCGTGTATATTATGAGCCCTAACACAGGCTGCTCAATGCAAGCAGTCACATCATTACACTCTGGAATATCATCAGCCTGTGTTAAGCCTCAAACTAACAAGCTGCATTGTGTACATGCAGTAAGACAGTCTATGTAGCAATGCAGCGCATGCAGTAACACGGCGTGTACAGTATGAGCCCTAACACAGGTTACTCTATGCAAACATGGTCATGTCATCATATTCTGTTATATTATCATACCAAACTCTCCAAACCCTGAATTACTGTCAGCTCCCTTGGTGACCCAGCATGTTTTGGGTCTCTTGGTGTCTTTTGAGTGTGATTCTTTTGAGGGGTATCTGTTTTCCGTGGTGAAGTCTATCTGTCTTGCTGCATTCTATTGCCATATGATTTTACCTGTTTATATGTATACCTGTAGTTGCCTGGACACCAGCATTTTTACTGTAAATTGACCTCTTTTAAGAACTATAACTAGGGCTTATTTTTGGAGTAGGGCTTACAGTATGTTTTGAGAATTCAATTGCTATGGTACAGCATTCTTTTTCAAAACCTTTTCTTTATCCTGTTAGAAATGGATCCCAATACTTCTAATCCTGGACCAAAACAGAAACACAGGCCATGTGAAGCTGGTTTCAAACGTAAGGTTGTGTCAAGAGCAGAAGAAAGCAATAACAGTATTGCAAGTAGGGGATTTTGTGTTGATAGAAAACAAGTGAGTGAGTGGTGGTAAATGAAAGCTGACTTGGCAAAGATTCCAAAGGCAGAAAAAGCTTGGACGCAGTTTAATGACTTCATATGGGCTCTAGAGACAGAATTGTGTAAATGGGTTATGGAGTGTCGTCACAATGGTTACTGCCTAACATGCATGGGAATTTGCTTACGTGCCCTTCGAATGGCTAAAGATGACAAATTAAAAGGACCAGGCATTGAAAATTTTGTTGTGTCAGCAGGATGGTGTACCCACTTCATGAATAGGTTTGTCCTGTTTGTGGCAAAGAACAAAGATTTCACAGACGTTGCCAGAAGACCTTGATAAAAAAGTGATGTCATTCCATTCAATCATCATAAAACAAAGAAGGATCTATAACTATGACCTGGGAGATATTGGGAATATGGATGAAACACCCATGACCTTTGATCTTCCAAGCAACAGAACTGTGACAAGTTTGGGAGACAAACCGACTATTTTACTCAGAACCACAGGAAAGGAAGAAAACCATTTCACAGTCACTCTGTCATGTTTGGCTAATGGAACTAAGCTGTGACGTCATTATTTTTAAAAGAAAGACCTTTCCTAAAAAGGTCACATTCCCACCAAGAATTATAATGTGCTCACATATTAAAGGCTGGATGGATGAAGACGGAACAAAAGAATGGTCGGAAGAAATTTGGAATGGATGACCAGGACCAGCCTTAAAGAAAAAACTATCATTGCTAGTTTGGGATATGTTCAGAACCCACACATCTGATGACATACAAAAATTGGCAAAATCTTCTCAAGTTACTTTGGCCGTTATTCGTGGTAGACTTACATCTGTACTGCAGCCCCTAAATGTGTGTTTAAATAAACCTTTCAAAGACCATGTACAAAAGATGTAGCATGAATGGATGTCATCTGGTCAAGCCCAACTGACAAAAGTTGGAAATCCGATGAAGCCCGACATAGAATTGATAGCAGTGGGTTCGTGATGCATGGGAAGTTTCCAGAGGACATGGTGCAATGTGCCTTCAAGAAATGTGGCCTTAGTAATGCTATGGACGGCAGTGAAGACAGCGCTTTGTATGAACGACAGCAGTGACGGTGATGACTGAACTCAGTGCTGATGACCTGTCTATGCTCATGACCTCACACCAGCTGAAGCTGAAGCTCTGTTTGGACTTACAGATGAGGAGGAATCCAGTTTTGAAGGATTTTAACTCTTGTGTTTTAGCTTGGATGCTGATTGAGCTAAGGTTTTTATACTTTTAAAGTTATTGTTGATACTGTATTGTTTTTGTTGACCCTCTTTTCCACTTACAGAGCTAATTTACGGCTTTTCTTTGAAATAAATACTCAAACACATTTAACCTACTGATGCCTCAATTAATATAATTTTATTGGTATCTATTTTTATTTTGAAATTTACCAGGAGCTGCTGCATTTCCCACCTCAGGCTTTTACTCAAGTCAATAACTTTCCCCAATTTTGTGGCAAAATTAGTTGTCTCGGCTTATATTCGGGTCGGCTACTACTCAAGTATATATATATGGATACTTTTAGAACAAAGTTACAACTGACTCAAGCCAAGGTAGTTTAGTTTCTTTCTTTCTTAGATAAAAAACCAAACATTTTATTGAGAGCTCTTACAGCTCTTATAACATTCCACACATCAATTGTATCAAGCCTATTTGTACATATGTTGCCATCATCATTTCCAAAACATTTAGTTTCTATTTGAGCCCTTGGTATCAGTTCTTCTTTTTGACCTCCCTCCCCCCACCTATGACCCCTTGATAAATTATAAATTATTATTATTTTCATATCTCACACCGACCACTGTGTCCCTTCACCCACGTTTCTGTTGTTCATCCCTCTGGGAGGGGGTGTTATGTGTTGATCATTGGGATCGCTTCCCCCTTCCTCCCCTCTCTTACCCCCACCTTCCCTATACCCTCCTGGTATCTCTACTCCCATTTTTGTTCCTGAGGGGTTTATCTGACCTGAATTCCATGTGTCATGAGCTCTTATCTGCACCAGTGCACCTGTCCCAGTCTAGCCAGAACTGAAAGGCAGGACTGTGGTCATGATAGTCGGGGGTGAGAAAGCCTCAAAGAACCAGAGGAATATTGTGTGTTTCATCAATGCTATACTGCGCCCTGGTTGACTCATCCCTTCCCTGTAACCCTTCTGTGATGGGATGTCCCATTGTCTACAGATGGCCTTTGGGTCTCTGCTCTGACTCCCCTTATTCTCAACAATATGGTTTTTTTGTTTGTTTTGGGACTTCTGGTAACTATTACTGGATTCCATCAGCACTACATGATAACCCAAGGTGGTGTGCTTCTTACATGTGGGCTTGTTGATTCTCTGCTAGATGGCTGCTTGTTTAGCTTCAAGCTTTTACAACTCCAGATGCTATATCTTTTGATAACCAGGCACCAACAGCTTTCTTCACATTTGCTTATGCACCCATTTTGTCTTCAGTGATCGTGTCAGGAGGGTGAGCATCACAGAATGCCAAGTTGTTAGAACCAAGTGTTCTTGCATTGAGGGACGGCTTGAGGAGAGGTTCAAAGTCCGACCACTTCCTCAATGTATTGCCTTATAACTATATGTACATAGGTCAATACCTCTATTTTTATGAATTAGTATATTCAATGAGTGCACACCTATGTTTATACCTCTATTCATAGTTTTGCTTCCTAGATCATTCCTCTGTTTCCTTTTACCTTCCTCCTGCCCCACCATCATGCTTGCCCTTCTTCTGCCTCCGTAATTCCTCTCAGCTAGATTGCTGTTGTTCCAACACTCCCAGGAGCTCTACATCCTCCTCGTTGTTGATTTTAATTCCCTAGTTGTTCCCCCGTCTATGGAGTTGTTTGCTCACTGCTCCCTCCCCCCGGCCTCCTTCTTCCCCCAGATTCCTTTGGAACCGTCCGTCCCATTGCTTTCTCCTCAGGCTTGCTTCCTGTGCCTGTCTTACATAGATAGGCAAAACAGCAATAACAGAGACAAAACAAAAAGAAAACAAAAGATTGAATAAAAAGAGAAGAAGAAGAGAAAAAGAAAACAAGAAAGCATACATAATTCCAGGCCTGTCTTCTGACCTTTATGACCATCTCCCCACTGGTCCTTGGGGGTTCTGAGAACTGCCCCTCCTAGCCTGAAGTCTATTTTGGGGCCTTGGCTTTGCTCCCCAGTATTGCTTTGTTTTGTGGCTTTGCTTCACTCCCTAATATTGTCCTCTGTTGCGGTATGCTCCAGTTAGGGGATATCATGTCTTGAGCTGTGCCTACAGTCCTCTCTGTGCCTTAGCAGCTCAGTGCAGGGACGTCACCCTCAAGGCTTGGTGTGTCAGGATGGGGTCTCGTCCCTTGCACTCCCTTTATCCTTCTTAAGCCAAGGTCTTTTCAATTGCCTCATGTGCATGTGAAAGTTGGACATTGGCTAGGGAAGAGGAAGTAAGGATTGGAGTGTTTGTATTGTGATGGAGTGTTTGTATTGTGATGGAGTGTTTGCATTGTGATGCTGGAGAAGAATACTGACAGTACCACGGACTACCAAGAGACTAAACAGATCTGTCTTGGAAGAAGTATAGCCATAATTGCTCCTTAGAGGCAAAGATGAAGAGACTCCTTCTCACTTACTTTGGTCTCAGTAGAGACCAGTCCTTAGAGAAGGACAGCATGCTAGGCAAAGTAGAGGGGCAGCAAAAAAGAGGAAGGCCCTCAACAAGATGTGTTGACTCAGTGGCTACAACAAGGGGCTCACGTGTAAGAACCATTGTTACGATGGTGCAGGACCGGCAGTGATCTGCTCTGTTTAAGTAGGGCTGCTACCAGAGGGCCCCCAACAACAGCAATAGTATCTTAGCTCCAATCGTGCTACCCCCTCCTCCATGGGCTCCACCTGTCTACCACGACCTGAGACTCCATTCTGCACAGAGCCTCTGAAGTGACTGAGCACCAAGCTCCCAAGCCAGGCCGAGAGCTACTGTGACCTGAGAGTGTCCTGAATCTAAGTGCATTGTCATAACTCCCTTGATTAAGTATGAACATATCTAATTGCTGTCAAGTCATAGAGACTTCAGGAATGTTAGAGTAAAACTGTGTGCTGCAGGGTTTTCAAGATATCAAAATGTTTTGTAGTCTTCGTATGAGAATATAGAACACTCATGAAAGAACAACCCTGGCCTTGAGTCAAAAGAATTGGGAGTGCTTTCTTGATTGGCTTGCTGACCACTTCAGCTCCCCCAGCATCGAGCTGGGGAGTAAATGGAACTGGCTGCTTCTCCCTTACTCACAGTTTTTATGGAATAACATAAATAAAATACCCAGAATTAATGAAAAGGAACATATACATCTGAAGCATTCTTAGGTTTCACTGACATGAAATAATAAATGTGGATATATGGACATCTGGTTGCCAATCTGGTGCTGTAAGATCTAAAACAAATTTGATGATGTAATTAAATACCTCTCTTTCCATTTGTTGCTTTTAGGACAGACAGTTACCATCTATGGGATCTCCTCTCAGAAGCTATATTTATACATGGAGTTGGTTGCATGGTCCACATAAATCATGGGAAAATTTGGAGCAGATGTTATTGGGTAGCTCGAATTTTCCTGCTCAGATTGCGAGTGACACAGAACAGACTCTCTGCGTGCCTCACAGATGCAGTAATACAGCTACTTGAGAGAAATATTTATCTTCTTGAGAGGCTAGTTTTTAATCAACAAATGTGATTGCTTTATTGTCTCGTCTTAGATGAGTCAGACAGAAGAATGTTTAGGCATTTCCAACTCTGTCAGGGAGTGAGTCACAGGGGAGTCTGCTTTACAGCAACTTGTCTATCACAGTGTGGGCTAGAACGCTTTCTCCTCTGACTATGTCATGGAGAACCTGCCTTTCCCCGCTAGCCTCGTGTCACGGGTTGAATGGTGGCTGGGCCACGATGATCAATGGTTTGGCAGTTATGCGAAGATTAATTTGGCAATCGTGTGGTGACGTAATCCCCACCCCCACCCCCATGATCTGATTGGATAAGCCGATCCGTTGGAAGGAGACGAGGGTGAGATTCAGCAGTCTTCCTCCGGTCACAACGCTGATCGAACGGACTGGGAGTTTTCCTGGTGTCTGTGCGGCATCACGTTTTACCTCTCGAGAGAGACGAGAGAGGCTGAGGAGAGCAGGGTCCTTCTCCCCCCCAGGAAGAAGCCCAAAGAGCAGAGCACAGCTTTGGTCTCATTGAGAAGCTCCGAGACCCAGGGGGTCTCCGAGACCTGTGGATGCCAAAACGCAGAGATGTTTTCCCATATGGGGCCCACAGGGATAAATGAGACCAGACCCTTCCTCTGGAGCTGAGTGAGGACCAAGGGAGGCAGCCTCCCCTAGAACTGACACCCTGCACTCAGACCCTTCGCCTTGAACCGTGCGAGTCAGTCTCTGTTGATTCAAGTCACCCACTTGTGCTATCTCTGCCTTGTCAGGTAAGACACCTCCCACAGGTTTACATCCTCAGAAACCATTACGGACGGGGGAAGTGGTCAAGGTGTTCAACCTGAAAGCTCAAGTGGAGATCCCAGCAATTACCGAAAACAACTCTTTGAAGCAGCTCTTTGGCAGTATACAAGCAGTCAAAGATTTTTTTTTTAATCCTTCATTTTGCTGGGTTTTACTCCTTTGAAGTCTTTGTTTTGAATGTTGTTTGGAATACTTCTCCAGAAATGGGTTTCTAGGACAGACAGTCTTTCCGATGAGATGGGCTTCTGAGATAAAGAGGCAATGTTCTGCTTCCCGTCTCCTCTGTTCCCCTGACTTTTACTCCCTCCTTTTATCTTACCGAGTGAAGCGCAGCACAGCCATGATCCCGTCTCTTTTTCCTTTTTTTGCAATTTGGAAAATGGAAAATAAAGCTGCAAAGTTCAATATGGGTGGTCCAGTGCATAAAAGGATTGGAAAAATGACTCAACCCACCAACAACTGCCTCCCATGTCGGACAGAGACTAAGACTGACGAACTCTGCGGATCTCAAATTAGCTTAGGTGCTCTCAGTAATGGAAACACTGCCCTGAGTTGGGCGACCACCCATGATTTCAGCCGAGGGCTGAGGTGGGTGGGAAGAAGAGGGATTGAACCAAGTCTCCGCTGAGTTCCTGTTGGGGTGCAGGCGTTCCACGATGGTGAACATGCTTCTCTTTCTGAACTGAGTGCCCTGCTGCCGAAGACCCTGCTGTCTGGGCTCTGCAGCAAGAAGTCCTGCGAGGAGAAATGTAGTCACAGACCCGTACCTGACTCTTGTCACCTCAGAGTAGCCTCAGTTCAGTCTGCAGAGTCAGTGACAAAGAACAGTGACAAAAGTCCCTTAGCATTCCCGTACCCTCAGGGAAGGAAGGGGGCAGTGGGGCGGGGAGCAGATAGCACTGATGACTGTATAACCCCAATCAGGGTTATATAGAATTGTAGGTGAACGGATACATTGGATGGTGTAAGATAAGGCAAATATCCACACACACATAATATATACATATATTAGAATATATTAATTATATTATGATGCTATTCATATATAATAACAAGGGTTCCTGGGGGGTAGGTCTGGGAGGGAGGGCATAAAGGGGAGTTGGTCTCAAAGAGTTCACGAAGAAAGAATAGGTTTTGAAAATGATGGTGGCGGCAATTGTACAGTGATGCTTGATCTCATAGAATTGTGGATTGTTATAATATCTGTAAGAGCTCCCACTAAAAATGAGTTTTCAAAAAGTCCTTAGATTTGCAAATCACTCTTCCAGCTGTACTAGCCTCCCATGGCTGCCCTAACAATGTACCGTGAACGGAGTGACTTTGAAGAACAGATGTGTGTTGTCCATGAGGCTGAGTGTCTGAATCAGTGTCACCTCTGCTGATTTCTTCTGAGGGCGCTGAGGAAGAATCTGCTCCAGGTCCTCTGCTCCCGTCTGATGGCTCCTGGCAGCCACTGGTTTAGAGCTCTGTCCAAATGGCCTAATACGTAAGATAAGCATGGGCATGCTTTTATGTACTGACTGCTCTGTAGTGAATGATATCGCATTTGTTTTTCATCACAAGCAAGGGCTCACTTGTGCTTAATTTACTAATTGGTAGTGAATCATTCCATAGATTTTTTGGGGGGGGAAATGTTTGAAAGTTTGAGTCACAAGAAGACATGAGACTATAAGAATATAAATAAAATATTCACTATGACTCTTTGGGAAGGGGTTAATGGGCAATTTTTATGCCTCTATGACATTTTAAGTACACAATATATGTGTTATAGAATATCCATCCATACATGTGTGCATACATCCATACATATATATGCACTCACACATATGTATTCATATGTGTTTGCAGGGTGCCATTGATTCGGTTCTGACCCATAGAGGTGGAAGGCAACACGGCCCTGTCCTGCATCGTCCTCAGACTGGTTCTCACTGTAGCCATGTGTCAATCCATCTCATTGAAGACCTTCCTCTCTCTTGCTGCCCCTCCACTTGACCAAGCCTGACGTCCTTCTCCAGGGACTGGTCTCTCTCGACGACCTATCCAAAGTATGTGAGATGAAGTCTCGCCATCTTTGCTTCTAAGGGGCACTCTGGCCATACTTCTTCCAAGACAGATTGGCTTGTCCTTTTGGCAGTCCACGATACTTTCAATATTCTTCTCCAGCACCACAACTCAAATACACCCATGCTCCTTCCGTCTTCTTTATGCATCTTGAGGTGTACAAACACACACACATGCCGTCAGCCAGGATGGTGTCTAATTCAACGTGTGTTTCCTCCGCTATGAAATGGAAACGAGGAAGACTTTCAACATGACGGGTTGACCCAGTGGCTGCACTGATGGGCTCAAACCTGAGAGCAAGTGTGAGGCTGGCACAGGGCTGGGCAGTGTTTTGCTCTGTTCTGTATGTGGTCGCTGTGAGTCAGAGCTGACTTGATGGCACCTGAAAACAAAAACAACAACAAGGGATCATTTAGAATGATCAAGGGCAGTCTATGATGTGTTGCTGTAACGAAACACATTCTTCCAGACTGCTCACATACTGCCTGTTGCCATTGGAAGTTGACTGGTCTGTGGACTGGCACTTAGGGCTCCTACATTGGGAGCCGCTGGCCTTTCCTCATTGCCTTGCAGTACTCAGTGCCAAGGTGGGTCAGTTTTGAGCATTTGGGGCAATCAGAGGGTCAGGCTCCAGTGAATTGTTATAAGAACACCTGATAATTAAAGAAATACTTTATGTGCATATACCTAGAATTCATGCCTATTCCAAAAACCAACACAAAATGCAGTCTTTTAATTCTCTACCAGAGAATTCCTTTTCATCTTTTTTTCTGGGGCCAAGTTTCGATAAGAGATATAAACCAGTCATTCCTAACGCACCAACAAATACAGACCTGCTGCTGGGAACACTGGGGAACTCCCCACATAGCAGGAGGGATCTGTTACTGTGAGGGATGGCCAAGGACTCACCTCTTTAGAAACACTGATCACATTAAGTAAGCATTCGTGGCTTCTTTGTAAATGTTTCCCTATTAACATACTTGTGGATTTTGCAAGGAAACAATAATAAAACATGAAGTATTTCATGAGCTGGGGATGACCAGGGGTGACGTGGCTGCGAAGAGGAGCTGGGTGAACTTTTTCTAAGTGAAATTTGATGTTGTCTTGTGATATGAAGACACTCTCAAATTGCCTGACAGCCTGATGATCATTCCTAGTCTGAGAAAACCTGCCTCGCCACTGTCATGAGCTTCCAGAAAACACAAGGTACATGAATATCTATTTTTTCCTCTTGTAGTCAACCAGTGGAAAATACCAGTTCCTAACACAGATCTGCCAGCGAGTTCTTCTGAGTTATGCTTTGATTATCTCAGCATCAGTTTTCTTAGTTTGTTTGCTAAGCAGGGCAACATCACCATGGATACTTTCCACTGTCCTATGACGTCCCTTACTTTCTGGCTCTTTCTCGCAGAGCGACCACGTAGGATACCACTGAACACATTAATGTGTCCTTTGTTGTCAGCGTGGATGGGAAATCCAGAGGAAAAGCTGCATAAAAATATGATGAAGGGAAAGGAAGCATAGAATGGAAGAGGATGGGAAAGGGTGGGGACAGACAACTTGACCCCGGGAATGTCCTGGTGACTTAACCCTTGCATAGCTCAGTCTGGGCTTCATAACTACTTCTGTAAAGAGATTGAATCGGTGGAATGATACATATTCTATTGTGCTAGCTGACAACAGAGGGTGTAGAGGTGTCACACTCCCAGGCACAGTTTCCAGCCTTCGTCTTCCCCACATACCTGTGCTACTACATCAATGAAAGTGTCTTCCCTACAGATAGGTCGCCCTCTCTGGGAACTAACAATTGCGTGTTTGGACTAATCTGAGAGGCTGTCAGAACGAAGGATGTCTGTATACCAACTCCTGGGCTGGGACAAGAGATTATAGGTAAGTACAGCCAGAAAAAGCAGTTCATACTATTGGTATCAACTCCTGCTATGGATCAAATTCTGTCCTCCCCCTAATATACTGAGCGTCTAATTCCTGGGACCAAAGGGAGTGGCCTTATTTGGAAATAGAATCTTGGTCATTGTAATGATGAGGTCATTAGAGTGGACCCCAATCAATGTGACTGGTTTCTTTTATGAGACACAGACACGGGACGCCACGTGATGACACAGGCAGAAATCATAGTGATGTGCTGTTTGTAAAGCAAGGAATGCTGAAGATTGCTGGCAACAGCAGAAGCGAAGAGAAAGGCATGGAATGAATGCCGCACTAGAGACAGCATGCCCTACTGACACCTGGACTTCAGACTGCTGGCCTGCAGAGCTATGAGAGGATGCATTTCTGTGGTTTTGAGCCACCCACCTGGTGCTTGTTTGTACAGCTGTCCTAAGACTCAAACGGACACCTCCGAACTATCACTGAGTTCTGTCCTCCTCTCCCCACCTCTCTGGCCACCCTGAGGTCTAGCTGCTGGGATAGCACTATGACCTCACTGCTCTTCCTCGGTCCTCATTCACCAACTTCCAAACCATTCTTCTCTCTACAAACCCCCAACCTGATCGCCACCACCGTCACAGGGGCCCTAGAGTCACAGAAGTGTCTGGGTTGTTGGGCTGGTAACCACAAGGCTGGTGTTTGACGCTTACTGAGCACTCCACGGGAGAAGGCTGAAGCTCTGTGCTCCCACAAAGACTACGGGTTTGAAACCCTATGAGAAGCTTTGCTCTGATCCCAGGGCCCACTATGAGTCCACTGGCAGTGGGTGGGTCACTCCGTTTAAACCCCTTTAACAGTTTTTCTATTAATTTTAAGATTAGGACTCCACACTCCTTCCTCTGGCCTGAGGTCCTACGTGGTAATATCTTTGCCTTTGGGCTCCTCTTCACCTTTTCCTCCTTCAAGATATGCTGGCTGCCTTCGGGCAGGGCCATGGCACATGCAATGCCCTCCTCCCACCCCCACTCTTCCTCCACACCTCAGTTGAAACGCTGATTCCCAAGAGACGTCTTCCCTGATCCTTGGTCTAGACCAGGCTGTCTTTTGACTCCCTGTAATACAACCATGCCCTTTCATGCTTCTGTCCCAAGTTCCTTAGGAGACATTAAATAAATAACCACATCTCCAAGTCAATGGCTCTTCTCCTGGAATGTAAGCTCCACTGGAGCCCGAACAGCATCTGATTTGCCATTTTATCCTTCAGGTCTACCACAGAGCCTGGCCTAGAATGGATGCTTAATAAATACTTGTATTATCTCCACATCTGCACGCTATGTCACACAGCGCCCTCCGGCTCCCACAAACAGCTGCAGCGAGCAGTCCGTGTTTACCTCCGTGATCCTCCTCTTCCTCCTGTGGCATCACCTCTGAAGAGCCGACTTCATCAAAAATTAAGATAAATGTGGTCTGTCACAGATGACTCTCTTTAATGGGAAATTATGCTATGAACAAGGAATTAAAAAGGAGCTAACCTCATGATATCTTTTCATCCCTATTTGTCATCTTGAATTAATAGCAATTTCTGGCTGAAATTAATTGCCGTGTCAGCAAGATAGGACGGACTTGGCTGTGCTAGATCATAGAGAATTAAAAATGAGCCCAGGTCAGATAATGAGACTTGTTTAACAAAGCTCTGTTTTCTAATGTATGCTGTGCCTGGACAGCCAGGGGCCTTCACACAATTCCACACCAGATACAAGTCGGTGGGTCCCGGGCTGTGGTCTTCAGCTATTTGTGATCTCTAGAGCTATGGTAGACCCTGTTAAGATGATGAGAGTCCTTAATGCCACAATCGGTCTTAAGGAGGGTTATTGTTATAAATAATCCTAATTGGTCTTAATGTACAATAGGGAATCCTAAAATGTCTCAACTTCGAAATTGCCTGGTGGAGAAGCCCCTGGAGAACAACAAATAGTTCTACATTCACAAAGGTTCTATGGAGTGTTGTTGACGTTCCACGTTCAATCACAGAGCATTTGGGGGAAGTGAGGGTGAAGCATAAAGTGATCTCATTGACTAATTAAATAGGAAATTCAAAGACGCGCAATGAGTGGTCCAAGTTCCCCAGACAGTCAGCGACACAAACACGCTCTAATTATAGCAATTCTTCTTTTTTCCTCTTCTGTTCAAAGGCGTGGTCCAGCAACTAGCATCAAAGTCAGTTTAGGGATTTGTGGAAAATGCCTGGACAACAACCTTCTGTGAGGGGACCCAAATCACAGGAAGTCATGTCCACTTCAACCACCTTACAAAGATTTCTGATGTGCACCCACAGTTGAGAACTAAGTGAATCCCAAACCTACTACCACGAGTCAAGTCTGACTCTCAGCAGCCCTGTATCAGAGAGAGTAGAATTGTTCCTTATGGTATCCAAGACACTGTCTTTTTATGGAGTAGACAGCCTCTTCTTTCTCCCTTTGAGAAGCTAGTGGGTTTAACGCTCCGACACTGCAGCTAGCAGGTCAATGCTTAGCCTTCAGTGCCACCAGGGCTCCGTGAGAATCGCATAACCAAAAACCAAACCACACTGAAATGGAATCAATTCAGATTCACAGTTAACCCTACCGAACAGAATAGAATTGCCCTCTTGGACTTTCAGAGGCTGTAAATCTTTATGGAAGCAGAAAATCTCATCTTTCCCTCCGAGTAATTGGATTTGAACTGCTGACTTTGAGTTAGGTTAGCAGCCCAACATATTGCCCAGTGTGACACCAGGGCTCCTGAAAACCATACAGCTCAATTTAAATGACTGCTTTGAGAGATCGCATCTTTTCTAATTTTATGCCTAAAATTAGGTCTATACCTTTTTTAGGAAGGATGTAGAATGAAGTCCCTAGTATATTGTGAATTGAGTATGGTTTACAGAGCAGGTCATGAATCTTCCATCCAGCAATTTATGCATCTTTTGCTTCATCTCATTCATTGTAATCCCCTCAATGCAACACCACTCATTCTACTTCTTACCTCCATTTCCAACCACCCACTCCTTGTCTCCAAACCCTTCTAAACTTTGTCCTTGCACAAGTGATGCCCCTGGATATCAAACGAGGGATTGTTCTAATGGATTGCATACCTCACCAGTGCTATTGGTTCCTTTAGGGAGACCTGCTTATTGTTTAGCTGAGAATTGAGCTACCAGGATGGCTCCAGCCATGAACAGTGACTCAGGGCCATTGTCTTGAGGTTTCACTAGTCTTTATCTAAACAGAAAGCCTAGTTTCTTTCACGATTTTGAATTTCGATTAACTTTTTCCTACCAATCGATTTAGGAATTTCTAATATGATCTCTTTCAGAGCAATTGGCAATGTAGCTACGCACCCCATCTAGAACTTCTGGTCTTTGGGTTGTGGAGCCTGGATGTTTGTGTGGGCCGTTAGTCCACTCAACTAATGATTTCCTTGGCTCTCTGATTTCCATCATTCTTTTTTACCCAGGACAGGCAGATACAGTGTAGATGGTTGCTCAAGATCTTCTAAAGCCCCATTTGCAGCTCACCAAAGTAGGATGTAGGACATTGTCTTTGTGGACTGTGTTATACCAATTGACCTTGCTTTCCCCTAAGACCATGAGTTCCCAGGCCCACTGACTCATTTCCTCAAAATATTTGGTTCTAAGTTTTCATAACTTTGCACCCTGTATGCTCCACCACATTCATGGCTATATTTGTAACAAAGGTCAATAACCAGGTACAAATACCCCTGTCAAACTTATGTGTATTTGTGGGTGTGCTCTTCCTCTTCCTCCCACACCCACTCACCTCCGTGTCTGTCCATGCATCTACTCGGGAAGAGATTGTCATGGTTACAGGATTTGTGTGGATACCAACATTTGCCTCGCTGTCTTTCAGCCTTGCATTCCTCTTAATGTCTTCCCTGTCTCCATCATTTTTTGCCAACCTCTCTCACATATTGACTTCTCCTTCACCCAAGTGAACATGTCTCCATTCCCCTCACTTCCCTGGTAACCATCAAAATTGTGTGTGTGTGTAAACCTTTTCTTGACTTTTTACAATAGTGGTCTCATACAATGTTTGCCCTGTTGTGATCGACAAATTTCACTCCATAGAATGTCTTCAGGGTCATCTATGTAATGCATTTTTAAATTACAGATTTACAATTATTCTTGAATATTGCATAATATTCCATTGTATGTAAATACCATAATTTTTTTTATCCCATCTTTTATTATGGGCATCTAGGTTACTTCCCTCTTTTTGCTATTGTGAATAGGGCTACAATGACCAGGAGTGTATATCTATCTACTCTTGTCATGGTTCTTATTTCTGTAGGACATATACCAAGTAGAGGAATTGACGGATTGCATACCATACCATACCATACCATGCCGAGCCATTTTCTATAGTGGTGTATATGAGAGTTCCAGTCTTTCCACATTCTCATCAGCATTTGTTGTTTTCTGTTTGTTCTGTTTTTAAACCTTGTTGTTCATGCAGGGGTGAAGCCATACCTCATGGTTGTTTTGATTTGCATCATTCTAATGGCTAAGAGGGTTTTGCTCCCATTTAAATAAACGACCTGCACTTCCACCAATAAGCAGTCCCTGCATTAGTTCCTAGCTCTCTCCTTTCTTGCACTCACCAGAGGAGCTGGACGTCTCAACCACCCCTCCCTTTGTCTCCCTTCTAATGTGCACTGCTTGTCGACACTTTCTCCTTCTCTAAGGCACCAGTGACCCAGGTGACTGAACATCCCCTAGAGTTCCATCCCTGTGGCTCTCTGGTTTCCAAGCTATACCACTCTCACCCTTCCTTCCCTAAGGGGTGCTCCAGCCCTGGCCCAAACCTACCTACCCTGTCATTTCTTTTCAGGATTGTTTGCCACGAAAGATGCTCTCTTTTCTATTGCTTTCTTGGGTTCTTCACTCTGGGAGTTTGTCCAATGCCATCCCAAAACGAATGGCCTCAGTGCTACTCCAGTATGGTCACAGGGCGCCGTCTGTGCATCTGTGTGTTCCCGCTGGCCTCCTCCTCCTCCTCCTCCTTCCAGTCAGTGGTCAGCCTGTTGCTTGAACTCTCGGTGTGACCATTTCAAGTGTTAGCATATGACCGAGAACTGATGGAAGGGATGGAAGAAGCCTACACTGCACTGAAAGCGACGGTGACCAGTCAGGCTCCAACAGTTGCTGGAATACCAACTGGAATGTTTTAACCGAGGGATGCAGTGCTGGTGATGCTCACTGGTCTTGACAAGAAAATCGGAAACAGGTACCTGGCCAACTGACTGAGAGACATCTACACCTGTGCCCATTTTGGGAAATAGTGATTCAGTCTTCTGCAGTCTTTGCAGAACAATATCAGTATCATACACAAGTAAACCTTTACTGCAGATATTTAAGAAGTGATCACAGCAGTACCATGACAGAGAAATACCGAAACTCCAGCAGGATTAAGAGGACGTGGAATGAGAGATATTATTGCTGATGTCTGATAGATCTTGGCTGAAAGCAAAAATTCCAGGAAGATGCTTGCCTGTGTTTTATGGACTGCAAAGTCATTCAAATGTGTGGATCAGACAAATGATATATAATAAGATGAGTGGAATAGGAATTCTAGGACACTCTGTTGTGCTCATGTGGAAAGTGTACATAGGGCAAAAGAGCAGTCATTCAAACAGCATAAGGGGAGACTGTGTGGTTCAGGATCAGAAAAGGTGTGCACCAGGGAGGAAAGAGCTAGGAGGCAAAGGGCATTTATAGAGGTCTAAATAAAGGCATGTACATATGTAAATATATTTATACACGAGGATGGGGAAATAGATCTATGTGC
>NW_022111373.1:3949494-3953563 GCF_000313985.2 Echinops telfairi
CCTTTGCCTTGTATGTGTGCTTTCATCAGTCTTCACAATTGAACAACATTTTGGCTGAGGTCCATCAAGTGGCCGTACAGACCACAAGGCTCGATTATAAGATATACTTGTGAGGCTTGATGTTTTACAAAACACAAACAGCAACAAAATAGTTGCACACCATTTACAAGATGTTTATCTCAAACATAGGGATCCTGAGAGGTTGGAAATGGCTAATTATCTCCATGGACAATACCTCCTTTGTCGTGAGACCAGAGTAACTAAGTGATGCCTGACTGTCATTACTCAACATTGGGTCCAAAGACCTCATGAAAGAATCCTGATCAAAGGGAGAACACTTAGAACAGAATTTCAACTTCTGTTGGACTCCGGTCTGTCTGGAGCCGTGGAGGCTAGATGAACTGTTGACACTGCTCCCCAGAGATGGCCTTTAAACTTCTTCTCTCCCTTTCCATCCTCTTTGGAGCATGGTTTCAATGGCCATTTGAACCAGAAGTGGAGTTAGAAATATTAGGTATATAGGGTGGGTTATATAGCAGAACAGCTAGGAGAAACAAGCACGGGTCTCTGAAGGGTATTCATAATCTCGAACAAAGATCCGTTCCCTTGGGGGTAGAACGACCCTTTCACAGGGATCGCCCGATCCATAACAGTAGCAAAATTACAGTTATGAAGCAGCAAGGAAAATAATTTTATGGTTGCGGGGTCACCACAACATGAGGAACTGTATGAAAGGGCCTGAGCATTAGGAAGGTTGAGAACCACTACTCTAGATTTTGCAAGATTCTTCCAGAATTTGAAGTTCTGCTTCTGCTTACATTCCATTGACAGAACTTAAATACCAAGTTCCAATTAAGTGGTTGGCTATGTGTCAAGTTAAAAAACAGGGGGGAATGTTGATATATAGGAACAATAAAATCAAGATCCAGGGTTTGAAACACACACAGGACAGAGGGAGGGAGGGTGAATAAAAGAAGGGTAAGAGGGAGGAAGGAGAGGGGAGAGATGAATATTTTGATCTTATCCCAGGGGAAGAAGACTGTAATATTATTTAATGAACGGTTTTTCCAGCCAAGCCCGTCTTCAATAAATCAAAAGAGCCGCTTTCCTCCTCAGCACTTTCCCGTTGTCTGCATGTCCTACGTGTGGTATGAAATGGGATTGGACGGGCCAGGGCGGAACAAGCAGGCAAGTAGTTATTGCGTCAAGCGGAGCTTTGCATCCATACCATACGCACAGTAGGTTTAATGAATCAGCTGTGGTCTTGCCTTTCAAGTTAATATGAGTGCATTGCATGGAAACTGAAGTCATTAATAAATACAGGCTCGGCTTGCCTCGCATGTCCAAGACTAAATCAAACGCAACTGTTTCGAGGCCAGATGTTATTACCATTGCTACATTTCCGTGTTTTCCTGGAAGTGATCTCACTGATGGTAATGCCGTTGTCCAACTGTGCGTGCTATTTATATCTAGAACCTTGGCTTTTGGGCTTTCAACGCACCAAACTGCACACATCTCGTGATTTCCATGCTGAGCCTCTCGAGGGGATTTTGGGCAGAGTACTCAGGCTACGATGTTAGCTTCGATGACCGGTCAGGAGGGAGGAGCTTATGTAACTTGTAAGCCTGTGGTCGGTTGTTAAAGGAGTTCTAACGCAGAGTTCCGAGAACCACATCCACAAGTACCATCGTGGGGAGTCAAAGACATCATTGGCCCCTTCTGTCAAGAAAAAAATGAACTGCAACTCATTATCTCCTAAGGGGTAAACGAGTACGTAACCCGGAGCAGAAAGGGACTCGCCACAGCCATAAACAGAGTGCCAGTCCTCAGAAGGAAAAGAACAGAAGAGACGCTCATTAGGAAGAAGAGTAATAATGTATTTTATCTGAGGAAATTTTTTGTTTTGTTTTTCACACGTAAGGGCAAAAAGAAACAACGAAAGAAAATAAGCTTGTTTTTGCATCTTTTATAGTTCATTCACAACCTTCATGTGAAAGAGGGCATCCCGATGCTCAGCATTTAGCTTTGTGCTGAATTTACCTATCAAGCTCTGTAGGTATCTATCTGAAGGGGAAAAACTGCTTAAGACACATATGAACCGTCGCTAATGCTTGTGGGGAGCTTCCCATGGGCAGGTCCTGTGCTCACTGGTTTACACGCTCACTGCGTCTCCGCTTCGAGGAGGAAGTGGTGTGGTCCTGGTTCAAAGAGAGGCGTGTGAGGGGTCGGAAGACACATCGTTTGTTCCAAACCACGTGACTCCCGAAAACTGGAGCTGGGACTTGAGCCCAAGTCTGCTGGCTTCGGGGTCCATGTTCCTAACACGACATTACACAACCTGAAATCAAATCAGACATAACTCGTTCTGAGAGCTCCGTCCGATGCCTGGTGCCTAATGAGCTGCCAACAAATGAAGGACATTTACTCAAAAACCAATGGAACCAAGCTGCAAATCACAGAGCGGCTGCCTCATGGATGGATCCGGCGCGCGGCCGCAGGTAACAGTCAAGCCATGAATGTTAACGTTTGGCTGAGGGTCCCTTTTTGGTTCTATCTCTGCCTCCTAGTTACCGTGAGGTAGTCTTGGTAGGGAGGGGCTAGGGAGCTTTGAACCAATCACCTCTCCTCTCTAAAACCATTGTTGTTAGATGCCATGGAGTCAGTTCCTGACCACAGGGCCCTTGTGCACAACAGAGGGAAACACTGCACCACGTCCTTGCCGTCCTCACAATTGTTCCGGTTTGAGCCCACTGTTGCAGCCACACTGTCAACCCATCTCCTGGAGGGCCTGCCTCTTGTTCTCTGCCCTTCTACCAAACGTGACGGCCTTCTCCAGGGACTGGTCTCTCTAGACCTCATGTCCCAAGTATGTGAGATGAAGTCTCTCATCCTTGCCTCCAAGGAGCGCTCTGGCTGTACTTCTTCCCAGACAGATCAGTTTGTCCTTTTAGCAGTTCACGATACTCTCAGTGTTCTTCTCCAGCACCACAACTGAACTCGAGTCTTCTTAGACAATGAAATGATTAGACTAAGCTCATTTCTGTTACTCCTCTACTCTAGACGTTTACAACTTGACACATCTCTAAGCTTTGGCTCAGAAACCCGGTGACACCCCCGTCTTTAATATATAAAATGATTAACTGCCCATTTGAAAAAAAGATAGATAGATGGATAAAGTAATCCATTGGATGACTCAGCATTTTCCCAAACATATAAAAACGCTGGTTCAATGGCAAAAGGCTGTGATGGCAAAATGCAAGCTTCCAGTGTAGGCATGGGTCAAACCAGTGCACCAGGGCAGGTTTTGAGAGCAAATGTTGGAAAGGAATGGTTCTCATGCCTGTCATATTCCTGGGCCTCATCAGGCAGGACCGGAAATACATTTGATCTGCTCTGGTGAGCAGAGGCAGCCCAATGGTGCCCACTAGTGGAAGGTCCCAGGGGGAGGCACAGACTTGCTGGTCCACAACTCCACACCATTTAAGCTCAAAGTCCACCCCCAGCACTTCGCAGATGGGAAAACGGAGGAAGAAAAAGGAAGAACCTTGCTAATCAGAAGAGAAAAACCGAACTTCTGGGAAATGAACAATTGCTCTTCTTCACCATGACCTCTTATGATTTATTTGTTGAATGGTGCCAGTTGTCATGTTTAAAAAAAAGACCCCACTAACTTGCTATATCCTAATGTGAGGAAATAAAAGAAACTTAGTTCTTTAGATTCTATTATCATCCAATAACTGCATGAATTAGTGCTTGAGAGCCCCCTCCCAGGAAGCAACTGATTTATGCAAATAAATCAATCATAATGGAAGTGACTTTGAACATCTTATGAAGGACCAGGATGACCTCTGCAAAAACTTCAAGTGTCCGATGTCTGATGAACTCCACTAAAGAGTGACGGGGTAAGTGATCGGAGTCAGGATGTCCATCTTGTGGGTGACCAAGCAGTACTTTGGTGATGAAATGTTTTAAGCTCAGCTGGTAGCTCCGGTGGCATAGTAGTTAGACGCTGGGCTGCTAACCCTACAGAAGTGTTAAGCTGCCAGCAGCACCCCGTGGGGGGTAGGGG
>NW_022111373.1:3953855-3963118 GCF_000313985.2 Echinops telfairi
TGTCGCCAATTTCTAGAGACTGAAGTGGGAGAGGATTTTGCTGTGGATAATTTCACGAAGTAAATAAATAAAAGCAATGTAGGACCTAGTTCTTATCCTTGGAGAAGAGGCGCATTGTCCAAGGAAATGAGCTATCCACGGAGAGGACCAGATAAAACCATAATGTGGGGGTGAGGTGGAGAGGGGGAGGGGAATTGGATAGCAAACAATGAATGTGGGAGGGGGAGGGAGCATTAGAACTGATGGTGGTGATACACATACAACACTCTTTAAAAAAGGGATTTAACTATGGAAGCGTATGATATGTGAATATTATATCAAGAAAACAACTTAGAAACACCAAACCAAGAAACTAAACTTGTCCTATGGTTACCATGGGTGAAGGAGAAAGCGTATTTGCTTAGGGCACATTGAGTTTATGTTAATGGTGGTGGAGTCATTTGGAAAAGGGTGCCAATCATGGTTTTACAACACAAAGAGTATAATCGATGGCACATGAAGATGTTGTTGAATCAGAAAATGTTTTGCTGTGTATTTTTGCCACAATTTTAAAAAATTGCATGAATAACACTAAGTAAGAAGAAGAAGAAATGATGATTGTACATCATGATTGTACAACTCTTCTTGAGATGACTGAACTATTGAATTGTACGATATGCGGATGAAGTGCCAACAAAATTGTTCAATGGAACTACAATTCTAACATAATTCAAATGGCCAAGAACAATCTGGGGGGAAGTATAAAAGTTCTGAAGGAATTTAAAGAAGGTGCATGCACATATCGAGGAGCAGTTAGGAGCTCCGCTTCACGGAGCAAGTGAGACTGTAAAGTAAGGGAAGCACACAGGTGCCTAGCCATCATTCAATCTCCCTGAGATCCACTGAAATTCAGTCTGGTTTTTCATCTTTTCTGCTTTCTTTTCAATTGAGGCTTTTGCCTGTCTTACCTTCTTACTGTTATTTTTAAAAAATGCTTTTCTGTCGATGAAATCCAGGACAGTTCCATCTATGGAGACAGTACCTGGATTAATGGCCCCTTGAGGGTGTGGCAGGGGAGGCTGGGAGGAAGGGGGGAGATAAAGACGATGAGCACCAGAATGAAGCAAATGTTCTAAAACTGATGGTGGTGATGACTGTACCACGTTCCTTGATATGGCTGAACTATTGGATTGCATGATGTGTGCATTATATGCTAATAAACCTGTTAGAAAGGAAGGAAGAAGAGAGCGTGTCCGGGGCAAGAGATCCCATCAAGGATGCGGGTGGCAGTTGGTGCAGGCCCTGGAAGAAACCATCACCAGGGTGTGCCTGCCTTGGCTCTCCCCATTGTGACCACTCCCATGCTTTCAGCTCGCTTCTCCTTTCCTGCCTCTCCAGCACGTCGGGGATTCATGGTCAGCTCATCCAATCAAGCTTGGCTACCCTGGTCAGCCCCTTTGAGAACCATCATTTCCTCTGCGTTCACTCATTCCTGGGCAGCCAGGTACTGCTAGAGAAAGTCAGGACCTGGTGTCCTAGGGCTCCCGCACCAGGCACCCCCTTGGCTCCTTCCCCATTCATCTCTGCCGTGGCCAGGGCACATGCTCTGTAATCTCAAGTTTGAGGTCACTTCCTCCACACCCACAGGTGCTTATTTCAGAAGACTGCAGTGCCTCTACCCGAACATGTCACCGTCTCCCTCCTCGTGTCATTTCCTCTCGGTGCTCCAAGCCACCCCCTCACCTTCACATTTCACCGCCGCAGGTAAGACTGTCATTAGGGGTGGTTGACAATTTCAGAGTATTAAGAATGAAGCAGTGGAGTGCAGCCTGTCAAGCAGGTTGCCCGCTTGATGACCTCACTTGGAGGCACTAAGGAGATAAGTAGCTCCCTGGAGGCAGGACACACATTCCCTGCGAGGCATTACTAACGAGGAGCCTGAGGGAGCTACACGGATGCAGCCAGAGCTCTAGAGCCAGAGGAGGCATGTGAAGACCCCTGCAAGTGCTGAGATGCTTCTACTGCCACTGGATCCACAAGAATTTCCACCCACTGGCCTGTGAGCTCCCTGCATTCGGCGTCATTGCATGTGTTTCATGGGTCTTAAGAGGACTTTATAGATTGGTATTGGACATATGGGCTAATACCGGACTTATGGACTTGATCTGGACTGGGTTGGGATGTTTTCTCAATATTCAATTGCTCTTTGATATAAAGCTCTCTCTTATACATATGAGTGTCTATGAATTTGTTTCTTTAGTCTACCCAGACCAACACATTAGGTCTTCTCTCGCTCACATTTTCTCTCCCAGAAGAGAAAACTACGTTGGCTTAGGGGTCTTCTGTGTCAGGGCAGACGAAGCACACTCAAGAAAACCTCTACCCTTGGTCCTCAGACTCGGACCCCCTGTGTGCGGGGTGGGGAGTTAGAAGTCCTCTCAGAGAGATCCTCCAGGGGGGATGGGAGAAGGGGTGTGGGAGGAGTCCAGCTGCAGCAGTCACCACTGCACGGGGCTGAGCTTCAGCATCAGCAAGGAGCAGAAGCGAACACGGCAGGAAACCCCAAAGTCAAAAAAGACGTTTTGTTCTCTTTCAAAGAAATACACCAGCATAGGAAGTCCCTGCATTCATAAACCAGAGAAGGACTTGGAACCCCAGGGTGTGGGGTGCTTGGTTTATTAAAAAAAAGAAGAAACAGGCAAATTTACAGCTTAGGCTCCATGAACCGGTTTTTCCTGGAAGCACTTGTGTGAAGGTGGGTTGGAAGAGGACGGTTCCCAACACCCCGCAGGCTGGCACCAGACAGGAACGGCATCACAGAGGCCGAGGCCCGGCAATGCCGACCATGGGAGCAGCATGCGTTGCTCCTGATGAGGCTGCACCCAGGGTGGACGGCGTGGAGGGGTCCCTTGGGTATCAGAGTGCCCCCGGCGTTCGGCAGCATCAAAAGCCCGTCTCCAGGTACTACTGCTCCGGAGAACGGTGGGACTTTGGAGGACAAGCCCAGACATCACCACGGTCACTGCCCAGTGCCCAGGGCCACAACTGCCTTCTCTAGAGTGGCCCAGAGCACTTCCAGGGCCTCCTAGCAAGGGCAAGCAGTATCTATCCAACTTGATCACCCCAATTCCGCACCATGAGGGGGCAGGGGCTGGGACCTACCACCTGATGGAGGAAGTCAGCTCTCAAAGGCCTCTAGCACTTGTGTGGCTTTTGGGGAGGTGCCTGACTCCAGGCCCTGGTGGGGTGCGGTAGGGTCGTCTCGGGGCTCAGCAGTGCTGGGCTTGCAGCACCAGCAGTGCTCAAGCGCTCTGGAACCCACCCATGTTCGACGAAGCCAAGTTGTCACATGACTTTCTGATGAGGGTTTTGGGAAGTGAGACTCTAGTCACGAAAAGATATTTCAAGTTGATCCACAGAAGCACTGTCATTTAATGGGTGATTTTTGTTTCCTGAGGACTAGGTGTCCATCTTTCCATCTGAGTTGCACTTAGGCGATAACTTGTAATAAGATTGGGCTTCTTACTGTGGAAATCGGATGGCCGGGGCCCAACTGGAATGCCTCGGCTTGCCCTTGCACACCGCCTCCTGCTGCTCTTCGCTGATCGCCCTTGTGCGTCTGGGTGCTTGGGCACAGGTAAAATACAAAAAGTCGTAGAGTGTTCACAAAACGCAAACCATGCTGATGACAGGTGGAAGGTGGAGGTGTCTCCCTGGCTCAATCACTGTCCTGTGTCTTCTTTATTGTCGCACTCCTCATCCAACACTTTAAATCTTTGGCAAGGAACGCTTTCAAGGAGACTCTCATTAGGACACTCCATCTCCATCCATGAAACCAACACAATGAATTTCCTGACGTCTGGATGTCCCAGTGGGTGCGGGTCAGACCCTGCCTCTGCTCCAGTGCCATCTGGGATGTCAACTAAAGACAAACGTTAGGAGCCCTGGTGGCATCGTGGTTATGTGTTGGACTGCTAACCATCAGGGCAGCAGTTTGAAGCCAGCAGCTGCTCCAAGCGAGAAAGATGAGGCTTTCTACTCCGGTAGAATTACAGCCTCAGACACCCACAGAAGGCAGTGGTAGCCGTACCTTGGCATATGGGGTCCCTATAGGTCAGGCTTGACTTGATGGTGATGGGTTTGAGTTGAGTTTTTAAAGGAATGGTACTAGGATGGACAATGTTGTGTTAACTGCAGAAAGAACTCGACATCTGCAACTGAAAGAAATTGTCTGGATTTGGAAGATGGTCTTAGGCCAGGATTATTCGTGCGATCCCTGAGAACTTTGGCTTATCTCATGGTCTGGCAGAAGTTCAGTTTAGGTATGGTTACTAATCCTCAAGGTCATGTTTTCCCTCTTGAAACCAGCAGGTCCAACCAAGTGTTTTCTCTTGATATTTTCTATTGATCAATATCAGAAGAAATGTTTTGTATCTCTGATGTACTTTTTCATAAAGAGTTTTAAAGGAAACTCTGGAAACAGAAACAATCACAAATATTCTTTGTCCGTGCACAGATGCTAAATTACTTCCCTGATCTATGCTGTGGCATTCAACAGAAATATTCCTCACTCAGATCTCCCCAGAGTCCAATCAATTTCTAAATTCCAACTTTATTGTTGGCTGACGGTGGGATTAGGCTTGGTTTACAAAGCCCTCTGAAATGTTTTCCTGGCTCCTCCAGCTACAGGAGAAATCAGGACGACCAACATTCCCTTCCCCTCTCTTGGTTCTCCTCCGGGGCACCCATCACTCTCCTTTTCACCCACAGGGTTGCTCCCTCCCGGCTTATCAGTCCACTGCCCCTTTCTGGCTTATTTCCTTCCCTCCCCATCTTCACACTCTCACAGTGCCGTGGTTAGTACCTTGCACACACTGTGCCCTGAATTGTTGAACAGTGATTTAGTGTCATAATTGACTTTGAAACTTATTCACCTTGCTACGTTTTCCGTTTGTTTGTTTTTCAGGAGGTGTCAGTATATGCCCACATAAGAGAGCACCATTTCTTCCACCGTCACAGCTCAGTATCACTCAGTTTAAGGTACTCAGCTGGTCTAAGTCAACCAGAATGTGGATGCCAAGAATGTGTGTGTTGTAAGCTCTGGCAGTGTTCTGACCGTGTCTGTGTGTGGTGTGATTTCAGGGTTCAGGGCTCAGTGGGCCAAATACATCTGTTTACCATGGGTGGAGGTAATCTAAGTCTGTTTTTCCCTAGGTGGCCCTGGGCTGTTTACTTTCCATTGGTCAAAGTATTAGCAGATGGTGAAACTGAGTGAAGAAATATGCCCACTGTGGTCCTGCATGCAATGGATAGAGTGAGGATTGTCTATTGACTGGGGTTTTGTGTATTTTACAATCTTAGGATCAAATGGTCAACTCCCACACCAAATTCTCAGGCAAGATTTCAAAAGTAAGAGATTCATCTGGGGAGAATGATTTAGATAATGGGTAGATGTAGAGTCTCCCTTGATCTCAGATTTGCACTCAATGGCACAAAGAAGTCTTTGCATGGAAATGCTCGTGTATAATTTTAAATCACACTGTAGTGATTTTGTCTTATTTTTGTGTGAACCTCAATGTAGATGATCAATAATGTCTTTCAGTCAACCAAATCTCAGGAAGATATATCACAATCAGTTTACAATAGTTCTTAAGAACAGCCTTTTGTAATATGTTAATGAGTTTAAGCTCCGAAAGCAAACACTAATTTAATAAGGTCTTTGTGTTTCTGCCATATATCATAGTAATTAGACAGAAGAATGACAGTTGCATACTACATAGGAACATGGGGTGGCTATGGGCTGGGATTGCCTCAATGGGCCCTAATAACTACAGATGTACCAAGGAGGGGGTACAGAACAGCACTATGTAGGAGCAATGCTTTTGCATAGTATTGCAATAAGATAGTATTGTAACTGACTTTGAAAATTATTGAGATGTTATTGATATAACTATATCCTTTATTATTTTTTTAAAATCATTTTATTGGGGACTCATGCAACTCTTATCACAATCCATACATGCATCAACTGTGTAAAGCACGTTTGTACATTCGTTGCCCTCATCGTTCTCAAAACATTTGCTCTCCACTTAAGCCCCTGGCATCAGCTCCTCACTTTCCCTCTTCCTTCCCCTCCCCCTTCCTCATGAACCCTTGATAATTTATAAATTATTATTTTGTCATATCTTACACTGTCTGACGTCTCCCTTCACCCACTTTTCTGTTGTCCGTCCCCCAGGGAGGGGGTTATATGTAGATCCTTGTAATAGGTTCCCCCTTTCCACTCCACCCTCCTGGTATCGCCACTCAGCACTGGTCCTGAAGCAATCATCCGTCCTGGATTCTCTGTGTTTCCAGTTTCTATCTGTACCAGTGTACATCCTCTGGTCTAGCCAGATTTGTAGGGTAGAATTTGGATCATGGTAGTGAGTGGGGAGGAAGCATTTAGGAACTAGAGGAAAGTTGTATGTTTCATCGTTGCTACATTGCACCCTGACTGGCTTGTCTCCTCCCCGAGACCCTTTGGTAAGGGGGTGTCCAGTTGCCTATAGATGGGTCTTGGGTCCCCATTCCACACTCCTCCTCATTCACAATGGTATGATTTTTTTGTTCTTTAATGCCCGATACCTGATCCCATCGACACCTCATGATCACACAGGCTGGTGTGCTTCTTCCATGTGGGCTTTGTTGCTTCTCAGCTAGATGGCCGCTTGTTTACCTTCAAGCCTTTAAAACCCCAGATGCTTGATATAACTATACTCTTATCAATTAAAATGCTACTTGAAATCTCTTGAGCAACCACTAAGAAAATAACTAAAATAAATGACAAGGATATTAAAATGGTACAATAAAAACATATATTTAATATCGTGAAGGCCATAATGGAGGAATACAGGAATACATTTAAAATAATGCTTACTGTTCTCTCTTTGGCTCCATTTGTAAACTCAAAAGACAGTGATCTAGTCATCGTTTTTATTCAGTGGTTTGCTGTGTAACCGGTTCCTCCAGGTATCCTTAGGTAAGAAACACGGACTAGGGAGTCAGAAAGGGAATCAAGGAGCCAGAGGTTAGTAGAGCCAGGGAGAAACATTCCAGTCCAAACTAATCATGAGAGAGGAAAATGAGTTCAGACTAGACCACAAAGTTTGTTGGAAAAAATCATTAAAATTCTTCACTTCATTTTGTTCTAATTACATGGTCGGCACACATTTCACCCAAGGGTTCTAATAAGAAAAGAGCAGCCCAGATAATGTTGCATCCTCCCGTTAGAGAGGAATCATCTGCATTGAAAATTATATATATGTTAGTTTATTTGGCTGCTAAATGTTGAATGAAGCTGAGTCACTCTCTCTGAGTCTGGGGCACGGAAAAAACCTGAAGCATTCACTTCATTAAGGGATAACAAATAGCTATGAGTCAATATCCTAGCTTCAACCCATTAGCAGTTGAGACAGTTTTCGTGAGAAAATTTTCATGATATCATGCTTGATTAGTCATGCCTGCCTTGGGTACAGTCAGGAAAGTAATGATATGTGTACTGTATATTTGCCAGGTAGACTTAAGATAGTGTTCCTTTGGGGGCCACTAGCTAGAAAACTTCCTCCAGGTAACAGCCCGCTAACATTGAAGTACTTCATTAGATATTATATACAGAGTTGTATCTAATAAATAGACAAAGTTTTTCACCTTCAGTCCCTTATATTTTAATTTCATATAAACCAGACCACAACTGATCCCCTTGTCCCCCACTAGTCAATTGATGACAAATGTAATGGCTCCTTGGGAAGTGGTTCTTTAAGTTTCTGTCTTTTATAATAAGTCACCAAAACCTAGAAATGATTCCCTAGAGTGAGATTATCTTTGTAATTAAATCCCCCTTGTCTATTTTACGTCTCAATGCTGTGGTGACTAATTTTTACAGTTTTAATTCTTTCCATTCTTTCCAAAGCCGTGAGTTGGAGCTGACTAAACAGCAAAGGATGTTTTGCTTGCTGGCTGGCTTTTGTCTTTGGAAGCGAGAGGGGTTGGAGCAGGGAAGGGATGACTGAATCTTTTTTAAAGCATTTTCAAAATGAAGATGAACAATTCCACGTGGGGACTAGTCGTTAAGCTATGGTTTCCACTAGCCAGAATGTATGTCTCTAACGTCTCCCTGTCTCTGACATGGCAGCTCAGGCTTTGGGAGAGCTGTGTGAATTAGTTCATGTTTCGGAAAGCACCCGGTCGATAAAGCACAGACTGATCTCACCCTGCACTTTCCAGGTCAGGTCTCTCCAGTGGCATGGAGGAGGAGGAGATGGGGAGGGAGGCCGATGTGCTCGGTCAGGTCACCCAGGCCAACAACCCTTGCAAAGTACATTGGCCTCGTGCCTTTCAAAGGCCTCCAAATGCAGGAAAAACCATACTAAAGGTCACACACATGGAAAAAAATTATTTCCACGCTTCTTTTCCCATTATTCCCATAGTGAGGGATGCAAAAAGGGCCTTATGTAAAAATGTATCTGAATGGAACCACCTATGCCTGTGCCCATGACTTTGACCCTTCTGGTATTTAATGTTCTATTAAAATCGTTCCATGTTTCCTTGCATTTAATTTCTAGTAGTGTGCCCATTTAAGGATAGCTAGTGATAAATCCATGTAATGAAAGACTCATTTAGTGAAACACTGGCATTTTCCTAACAGTGTTGTTAGGTGCTGTCGCCTGGGGGCCGATCTGTGGTGACCCTAAGCACAACAGGACACACGCTGCCCGCTCCGAGCCAGCCCCATACTGTTCCCAGGCTGGAGCCCACTGCTGCAGCCACTGTGCCAATCCATCTCATAAGGGTCTTCCTCTTTGTCACTGCCCGCCCCCCACCCCCACCTCGCTGTCTAAAGCACAAGGTCCTTCTCCAGGGACTGGTCTCTCCTGACAGCATGTCGACAGCGAGAAAAATCCTCACCATCCTTTCCTCCTCCCAAGAGAGATTAGTTAAAAACGAGCAGATAATCACGTGTATGCAAACTGTAGTGAGGGATTTATATTTTACACTCCCCCTCCCCCTTTGGGGTTCGTTTTGGCAAAAATAATGTATTACAACATTGGCTAAGTTAATGACACTATCAATAAAATCACCTTATCCCCCAAGGGAATGGTTTATAAAGTTCTCTATCATAAAATGCTAATGATGTCTCTCAAGTGAACCAGAAACCTATATAAGCTTTAGATATATGAGTGGATTGGGAGCTTGCACTTAATTCTAGCCCTAATCTAAGAACAGCTCACTCTCAGGACATGGCT
>NW_022111373.1:3965843-3967076 GCF_000313985.2 Echinops telfairi
TTTTGAAGATGATGATGGCAACATATGTACACAAGAGCTGTAAGAGCCCCCAATTAAATGATTTTAAAAAAATTATTCGCCAAAAGATCCAATTTTTTTCTTGCCAAATTATGTTTCAATGCTATTTATGGAATAAATCATCTTCTAGTCATCTGATGTACACTTGTACAATGTACTAAATACTGTCTGTAGTTACGTCTCTTTCCAAATCTATTCTGTCCCAGTGACCTATTCCTTTCCTAGATGATGAGATTTTATGACATGTTTGGCTATACCTGAGTATAATTCATGGCACCCTTGACCCGAAAGAACCTGGATATCAGGCAGTATTAAAACATACTACTTATACAAACATATTTTACAAAGTCTTTCAAACTTCAGAGCATCTCTAGCCTCCTCCTGTTCTCCACAGAAGTATTCTCTATCTTGTGGGCAGCAGTGGTTCAGTGGTAGAATTCTTGCTTTCCCTGTAATAGACCAGGTTTGATTCCTGGCCACTGCACCTCAGAAGAGCTATGACCCATCTGTCAGTGGAGGCTCGCACATGACAATGATGCTAAAAAGGTTTCGGTGGAGACTCACATAGACTGGGAAGAAAGGCCTGGTGATCAACTTCAGAAAAGCCAGCCCATGAAAACGCTATGGATCACAAGCTTTTGGTCACAGTGCCATGGGGGTCCCCATGAGTCAGATTCAACCTGAGGCTACCTGACAACACACCCTTTCCTAGATGTCTGTCTGCAAGGGGCAGATTAGTTCCGATCCTTTCATGTGCTCTTGTTTAGTGCCCCTGTGAGTAAACCATGCCCTCTGTGAGATGCCAGGCCAAGGCAGAGCAGGAAGAGAGCCATGAAGGATTGCCCCCACCCCCTGTCTCATTAGCCCCCTGCCCTCACTGCATGAGAGGCATCATCAGACAAACAGACTTGCATTCTGATTTTCCCTGGAGAAGCACCGCCAGGGGCTGCCTTTCAGGATGAGCTGTTCCGGATTTTGTTTATGGATAGGAAAAACACACACTAATAAGTGTTTATAGTAATTTTCCAGTCTTCTTCAAGCTAACGTAAGCGAACTGTTGCTGATCTTATCAACCCATTAATGTAGACAGCAAAGTGGCTATTTCTGTTTCATCTGCTTTTTGAAGGGGATATGGCTTGGTTCAAATACATGATCGGAACATTTTTAATGGGGTATGGCAGGAGACGCTTTCTTGTGGCCCCAGGATTGAACCTC
>NW_022111373.1:3968344-3973694 GCF_000313985.2 Echinops telfairi
ACCCAATTCTACCTTACAAATCCAGCTAGACCAGAGCATGTACACTGGTACAGATAAGAGCTGGAAACACAGGGAATCCAGGACAGATAGACCATTCAGGATCAATATTGAGAGTAGCGATACCAGGAGGGGAAGAGAAAGATGGTGGGTGGGGGTGGAAACCAATCACAATGATCTACATATAACCCCCTCCCAGGGGGACGGACAACAGAAAAGTAGGTGAAGGGAGACGTTGGTCAGTGTAAGACATGAAATAATAAATTATAATTTATCAAAGGTTCATGAGGGAGGGAGAGGGGGAGCAGAAAATGAGGAGCTGATACTAAGGGCTCAAGAAAGAAAATGTTTTGAAAATGATGATGGCAACAAATGTACTATGTGACTACGAATCTGCTTGTTTTTGAAAGTAACAAGGGCTATCCTATGCGAAGTTCATGGGGAAACCTTACCCCATCTTCCCTATAGCCCTGATCTTACCCTTTAGCACTTATTATTGTTCCCACAACTCAAAGAACATTTAAAGAGAGATTATTTGAGTCCCTCAAGGGTGACAAAACTGTTGCTTTGACAAGGTGTAAATCAAAGAATACGTAATGTGTCCGGAAAATTTAGGGAGATAAAATATTGTCTTTAGAAGCATACAGACTTAGATGGAGGGTGTGTCCAAAAACAATAGCCTCACATTTTTTATAGTTTTGCTAAGCAAAGATTTCTATGACTGTGTAGCAAGACGCTGAAAATATAATAGAGTACACCTGGGCAGAGTTCTCTAATCTTTTCTTCTTCTACTTTATGCATCTCTAAAATTTCTCTCTTTTAAGTTTTACTCCTTTAATCTGTGGAGAAATGGTGAAAAGCCACCTTCCAATGTATAACTCTGCCTTTTATATCACAGATTTTTATTTCCTGTTTATGAGCTAATGGTAAGCAAGGTAACTGTTGTTGTCGTGGTTGTTAGGGGCCATTGAGAGGGTTAACTCATGGAGACCCTGTGGACACTGAACAAAACACTGCCCGGTCCTGCGCCCTCTTCACAGGGGTCCGTATGTTTGTGTCAATCCCTGTGGTGGAAGGTCTTCTTTCAGCGCCCCTCAACCCTGTTCGACGGCGTCACCAGGAGTCAAACTCGACTCAGTGGCAGAGAGCTATCTCTCAAAGCCAACAGTCCCTAGTTTACAGATTCACTGCTTTCTCCATCTTTTACAAATACAGTCTTTTTGAATTTAAGTACTTTGTATACCCCTCAACACTTCAATTTCTCTCCCTTCCCAAAGGTACCTATTAGTCTAAAATGGAACTGTAAAATTTTTGTGTTTCTATTATATATGCAGCGATTGGTGAAAACTAATACCCATCTTTGTGTTTTCAAATGATAAATATACATGCCGTTCTAAAGTTGGGTTTTTAAATTCGGTAGTGTCTGTGCAGATTAGTTGTCTTAACACAGATAGATTGCCTTCCTCGAATCTGCTCTATTATACTCCACTGTATGATTATATCATAGCCTATCATCCCTGTTGATGGATGCTGCTAACTCTTCATCATTACAAAGAGGCAAAACCTTAAGGACACATATTTACAGAAAATAAGTGCAATCTTATTAAAACATTACAATCCTTCACAAGTATTACACAGATGAAACATAGCTGAACTGATTATTAAAATAAAAAAGCCTAAGAAATATGCTACAGACTGTGTTATGAAGCATCTTATACTATCAGTGGTCAATTATTTTCTGAAACATACACTACCCCAGAAAAGAAGGAAAGATTTACTAGCAGATAATATCAAGCAGTCCACTCTTGGACATTTTTCTGCCGCCACAGCCCTGGAGACTGTCCATCGGTACCCAGCCTTCTCGCTTTCTGTTAATATTTAGTCAGCTTTCCCACTTATATTGACTTCTTCTTCAGATCAAAGGGTTTTGAATGCTTTATGAAGTCCTGCTTGTGAATCGAAGAGCTATTCTTGGAATATCACAATTTGACTTCCTTCATTTGTGCTCCTTATTGTGTGTGTGTGTGTCTCATACTGAAGGACAGGCATCAGAGACGCAACATTCCAAGGCTCTAGAGTTAGCGTGTGAACTGACACCCGAGCCTCCCTCCAAAGTCCGCTGAGAGCGATTCTGGTGGCCAGAGGGAGAGCCCGCCCAAAGAAAGCCAAACCAAATGCTGTTCACAAGAGTCCTCCTTCTGGCTGTTTCCACCTCACCTGGTAAGCCTATTGTTCTATCTGAGAGTCTCGGCGGATTTTTTAAAATGTGACATCAGGGTTCAGATGGAAAAGTCATTTAACTAGCAGTCACCACAGAAACATGTGTGTTAACTTAATCAGAGAGGAAAGGGAAGAGACATGGGGTGGGGGTGGGGGTGGGGGTGCTGACGTACCACCCCGAATGTCTTGGTTCTTCCATGAGGAAATTATTGACATGAACGGGAGGGTGTTCAGAAAAGCCCTTCAATTTTGGTCAAAAGTAGAAACTAAAAGTCTGTGGTTTCATGAAGAAGCAATGGCTGTCAAGCAGCGTGTGGACACTTGATTTAGATAAATGCTGACCCAGGACACAGGGCAGTGCTCACTTAAAAGTTACAGTGGGAGACAAAAAGGTGGACTATAATGAATAGAATAAGAAGCGTCTCGATTCCAAATGCTTAAAAATTAGTTTGCCAAAGTCTGGTATTCTGTTTTGATTCAAGCATTGGCTTGAAGTTTAGCTTCAAGGTCTAAGACTTTTGAAATTCACCTGTACTTGTGAAATTAAAGACTAAGCTAATAGCTATAATCCATAGCGTCTCTTCATAGCACATGTGATACTGAATAGGATAAAGTCCACAACCAAATTAGCAGGGTCTTGTCTGTGTTTATTTTGAAGTGAACGGTGTTTGCTAACTGCATGTCTCTGTGAATATTTATTTGAAACCCAGGACACTTAATTCATTTGAACATTTAGCAATGCTTACTAAATTAAAGAGACAAGACACAACTTAAAATCTGTACAGAACACTGAGAGAGCTAGTCCCTTCTCTACAATTTACTGCTTCATAGGTCTTCTTTTAATTCTATCTATTCTCTTTCCCACAGGAGAAAGATGAAGCTTTCTACTCCTGTAAAGAGTTATAGTCTCAGAAACTCGCAGGAAGCATTTCTGCCCTGTCCTAGAGGGTTGCTATGAGTCAGCATTGACTCATAGAACTGACGCATCGGCAAGTTTATTCTTTTTCTCAAGGAGAGCTGTGGAGGCATAATGGGTTATGTGTTGGGTTGTGAAACTTTAAGGTCGGCAGTTCAAACCCACCAATCATTCCATGGGACAAAGATGAGACGGTGTTCTCCTGAAAGGTCCTTTCCCTACTCTACCAATCTTAGCTAAATTGTTTTGACATGTTATTTCTAAGAATCTTCCCCTTCCATGTTTACAAACATGGGAGAAATTTACTATATATACTCGTGTATAAGCTGAGTTTTTCAGCACATTTTTAATGCAGTTTTGTGGTAAAATTAGGTGCCTCGGCTGATATTTGGGCGGCGGCTTATACTCAAGTATATACTGTACTTAATGTACCATCAACTTTGCTAGTTCAGAGTTTGCTTCTCCTTCAACTCAAGCATTTGCTTGCCTTTTATTCCCAGGGATAAGAATAAAGAAGAATTTAAACATTACCTTTGCATTTCTAAATATATATATATAAAGTCATGTCATTTGATGATTTTACTAAATGCAAACATCATGATCCTATTCTAGATAGTGAGTAAAAACATAATAATAATGAAAAAGCGTAGTGTATATTACGCACTGCCATCAGGCTAATTCCAAGCCAGCAGGCGGGACTGTACATCTTTATGGGAGCAGGCAGCCTCATTATAGAAGTGAATGCTTCTAAATAAACACATTTGCAAACATTCCATGTCATCAACAAAATTTGACATCTGAACGTCAAGTTAGAGGAAGACTGCTCCCTAGACTGGTGAAGTAGAAATTCAGCAGAAAACTATCTTGGGAACAGAATTCTGAAAAGGCAGTGGAAGACGAATGGAGAATGAACACCTGCTCTTCCTGTCTCTCCTTTTCAGTCTGGGCTGGACCATGGGCCAGTCTGTGTGCTGGCAGGTCGTACAACGAAATCCGGACGTGTGACAGTCATGGCTGCGGACAGTACACTGCTCAAAGGTATGGGCTCCACGGATCACACTCTTTTGACTCCTCACTGTTAGTGTCGCAGCTGCATGCTTCCCAGGGGTCCACAACCGTCTCCCTCTGGCCGCATGAACTGCCACATGCGAACGATGATACTGGTGTCCGTGCACAATTGCCAAGGACTGTGCCTCAGGTGTGGGCCCTGGTTTGGGAAAAAAGAACAGAGAAGGAGCAAACACTGTCATTAGGACGTTTCCATACATCCATTGAACTCACCAGGTGAAAAGCAAACGTGACATTTTGTAGATGAGAACCTTGAACTGAGGTAACACGGCGAACACGCTCGGCAGGTGAAGGCTGGACTTAGACTCTGGACGTTGAACTCAGAGTCTGACCCTCCACAAGCAGGCTTCTTTCTCTGATGCGGACGTGAGGGACGCCCATGTGAAGTTCTAATAACACCAGCACCACCTTGTGGTTGCCACTGGCTATTGAAATAGCCAGTGTCCAATTGTATCATTTGATCTCCTTCCTAATGACAGTGAAACTCACTGGCAAAGCCTCCTCATATATCTTCCATGGGGGTCAAGAAACGGGTCATATGGAAAAGGTCCTCTGAATTGCCAAAATTTAGAATCAAATAGCGAAGACCCTAAAGTTTATGCACTGGATATATGAAAAATATATGATATCACCTTTATAATTCTTTTGGATCTTCACTAGGAACCTGCTCAAATGGCTTCACACATAATTCTAATAATTTGGTCTGCTAGGCAGTGGACCAGGGGTGCTCACACTTTCTTCAGTAGGTGAGCTACTTATAAAATGATCAAGTCAAAATGTTCTACCAACTACAAAAATGCAAAACATGTTTATATTTATTTATTGCATTATTCATAAGTGCATTGAGAATTCTTTATATGTACAATATATGTTTGTGTACCTTACATAACTGCATGAGTCCATATTGCACAATACAAGACAATTAACTGTATAATTTTTGTCATTACCTGAGTTTACTCTGATGACTTGCACGGAATGGAATGAGCCGGGGATGCATAGTCCGGACAGGAGCTGCTGACAGCCAGCCTCAAGCACACTTCCAAATGATCATCAGTCCTGGTGGAACGGTGCTTGGACTTAATGATCTCTTTGTGGGAAAAGGCTGACTCACATAAAAGAGTAGAGCCGAATAATGCAGTCAAGGAGGTA
>NW_022111373.1:3974716-3976128 GCF_000313985.2 Echinops telfairi
CTGTACAACTTACCAAAATGCATCTTGAAGGCGTCAGGATTCAGAACTTATAGTTTGTTTACCTCAATTGCCTCATTTGCCCAACGTGCCATATAATAATCATGTACTTGTGGTGGTGGTGGTTGGGTGCCGTCGAGTTGGCTCCAACTCATAGTGCAACGGAACAAGATGCTTCCAGTTCCTTCGCAATTATTGTTTTAGCCCATCTCCTTGACAGCCTTTCTCTTTTTCACTGAGGATGGACTACCAGAGCCTTGGTGGCACTGCTGGGTAAGCATGGGGCTGTTAACCACCAGGTCAAGGTCAGAGGATCAAGCCCACCAGCTGCTCCTCAGAAGAAAGAGGAGGCTGTCTGCACCTGTAAAGATTTACAGCCATAGAAATTCCGTATAGGGCTGCTAGGCGTCAGAATTGGCTAGGAAGCTATAGGGTTTCTGAAGGTTTGTTTGGTTTGGTTTTCTACTTTACCAAATATGCTGTTCTTCTCTTAGGACTCGGCTCTTCTGATAACTAAACTAACCCCCTGCTACTGAGTTGATTCTGATGCAGAATGACCCTGTAGGACAGAGTGAAACGGCTCCTGCAGGTTTCTGAGACTTTTTTTTTTCAGTATTACTTTAGTATTAGTGTTTTTTTTAGTATTAGAATTACTCATTCTTTTATTCCCAGCCCATGTCCACGGCGTAGAAGCTTAGTAAATGCAGACTGTGCTGAGTGCTGTTGGAGTGTGACATCCTGTACTCAGTGACGCACAGTGGAGGCCCGATATCCATCTTCTACTTTCATACAAACCTATAAATATACGCACATAGATCTATTTCCCCATCCTCATATATAAATATGTTTACATATGCACATGCCGATATTTAGACCTCTGTAAATCCCCTTTGCCTCTTAGTTCTTTCCTCTATTTCCTTTTCCTTTCCTTTTGTCCCACTATCATGTTCAACCTTCATTTGGGTTTCGGTAATTCCTCTCGGTTACATTGCCCTTGATCAAGTCCTACCAGGCCTTCTACACCCTCCTTGTCATTAATTTTAGATCACTTGTTGTTCTCTTGTCCCTGAGTTTGTTAACACCCACTTTTCTCCCCCATGCCTTCCCCTCTCCCATGTCCTCCCTGGAACTGCTGGTCCCACTGTTTTCTCCTCCAGATTGTTTATCCCACCTATCTTAACTAGATAGACCTGCAGAAATAATAATATGCACAAAACAACAACAAAAAAATTAAAGCCTGCCCATCTTACTTAGCTAGACCTGCAGAGATAATAATATGCACAAAACCAAGAAAGAACAAAGCCAAGCAACTAAAAAAAAGCCAAAACAACAACAACAACAAAAATCCAATGACAAACAAAACAAAAAGCACATAACACAACAACAACAACAAAGAAAAGCTTGTAGTTAGTTCA
>NW_022111373.1:3978001-3981016 GCF_000313985.2 Echinops telfairi
TGTGAAAGGTGTAGGTGCAGGGCGGGCCGAGAGCAAAATGGGCCATGAGCAAAACGGGCCGTAAGTAAAAGAAAAAAAGGACTTGCAAATCTGCTGACAGGTTACTTTAGCCAGCTCTGGTCAACTCTGCAGGTGTCGAGGGGGTGGGGGCGGAGATTCAAGGTCACTCGCTGTTAGTTGTTTCAGCCAGCTCTGGTCAGCTGCACACGTGGGTGGGGGAGATTCAAGGTCACTTGCTGCTAGGAGCCGGCCTGATATCGAGCCGGCTAGACATTCCTAACTCTTTGGTGGTAGGGGCAACTATTCTTCTGGCTACTTCCTGCTGGTACAGGGCAGCATGGGAGGGGCTTATGGGTTGGGAATGTCTGGCTTGTGTGGGAGAGGACTGTAGAGGTGCTATAACATTTGATTAACGGCAATACAAGAAATTTCTTGCATTCAGTTGCAAAGAAAGTTCAGCAAACGGCGCCAGAAGTAGCAGAGTGTACATGGTTAAAGGAGCAACCCAACCGATGAATGGATTAGACCACCAACCTCTTTGTTAGACACCAGGGGCCTGACCAGAGAGCTTTTTTTTATTAACAAACATGAAGTTTGTTAATACTGGCTTCCACCAACCCGGATTTTTTAACATAATAACAACACTTCTCATTCTGGTAAATGCACGTTCCCCCTTTATCGGCCACCAAGAGGTCTAGGGCCCTTCTGTTCTGTAAGGATACTTGGGCTTGGGATGTTATTTGGTGCTGTAAGAGATTTAAAATTAATGCAGTATCTTCAATTGCTTCTTGCAGTTTGGAGGACCATCTTTGTGAAGAGCTCAGAGAGTGGGATAGGGCTCCTGCCCCATTCCTGAGCCAACCAAGGAAGTGGCTGCTACTAAACCAACCATGTCAGGGAGGAACACTGCCCGTGTGGGTCTGGTGGTGCCATGGGAGGGATTTTGCAGAGCGTTTACCTCAGGGACTGTGTACATAGTTCGCTGGGGAACCAAGGTGACTGGCATACATAGATGGGATGGGGAAGGAGTGGAAAGTTTTTTGTCGGGTGCAATTGCACCAAAAGAATCTGCTTGCGGGTGGGGCATTGAGGGGAAAAGTGAGGTGACTTGCGGTGTTGTTACAACCTTGTCCCGGGTTGGAATAGCAAAACCACCATTTGTTCAGCAGTGGATTGTGGATGAGGGGAACTCTAATTACTGGCGGAAAGGTGTCTGTTTTTTTCCGTGTAGTTAAATGGTTGAGGTAAAGGTACTGCTGCCAGAGGAGACCTATGGAGGGCAGCACAAAGGAAACATGAGGAAAGATTAACCAGGTTGGAATTGCTAAGAAGGACTGCCCCTTCTTGGATAACGGTGAGCCAAGAAAAAGGTTTTTTTCTTGGACCTTTGTCCTGTAACCTGTTCTTGAAGTTCTTGTTGGGCTTTCTGGATTAGCTGGATTTGCTCGGTCAGGTCAGTGCGTACATAAGCATGATAGATATATAACCTGCGAATGGGTTCCCAAATTATTAGCCCAGGTTTCGGTAACTATGAACTGCCATCAGTGGCTGGGTGAACGCATTTCCGTGTTTACGGAAACCAACACCAGTTTGACTGTTGATGGGGTGGTGAGTATTACGGTGTATGGTTCTTTCTACCTTGTCTGGAGTCCAGGGCCAGGCGTAGGGCCAGTTTTCACTAGGACCTGGCCTCCTGGGAAGAGGTTAAGGGTTGGTTGCCCAGACGTCCGGAAGGTGTTGGTCTGCATAGGACCTGAGTAAATTGCAGAACAAAGATAGAGTGGGTAAGCAAGCTGAAAGCGGAGTTTCATTCTGAGGCAAAGAATAACTTAGGACAAATGGACGGGCGTATAGAATTTCAAACGGGCTGAGACCCGCGGGCTCCCTGGGGGAAGCCTGTAGGCGGGTTAGGGCAACAGGAAGGAGATCTGGCCAAGAGAGGCAGACCTCTAAGGAGAGCTTAGTTAACTGGGACTTTATAAGTCTGTTGGCACGCTCAACCTTGCCTGATGATGGGGTGATAAGGAATATGTAGTTTCCAATCCACTTCCACGGGGCTGAGACCTGTTGGGACACCTGCAAAATGAAGGCTAGACCATTGTCAGACTGGATAGCATGTGGAATGCCAAACCTAAGGATTATAGATTCCAGGAGAGTTCGAGCAACAACATCTGCTGTCTTCCAGCTGGTAGGGAATGCTTCAATCCACCCTGAAAAGGTATCCACCAAAGTTAACAAATATTTAAGATGTTTATGTTTAGGCATGTGCGTAAAATCAGTTACCCAGTCCTTACCGGGGAGGTGCTCATGGAATTGGTGGAGGTTTCTTGGAGGCTGAATATTGTTCTGGGAGGAGCGGCTGGCCTCAGGGTGGCTACAGCGGCAAAAAGGAGATGGGTAGCGTGAGGATGCTGAGGTATTAGGGAAATGGACCCTTAAGGCGTTGTAAAATGTCTCGTCCGAGCAACAGAACAGGACATGAGGGGATTGTTAGGAATGAATGGGGAAAGGGGTACTGGGTTAAGACGCAGGGGAAGTGGGGAGTTTTGTTGGGTGTAGAGGAGGTGCCATCAGTCCCCCTTACAGTGACCGTGGAAGGGAGACTATACCCGGCATACGAAGGAAGGATGGAATAGGTAGCCCCCCCCCCTCCGTGTTTAATTAAAAAGAGGTGGACTTACCTGCTACCTGGATGGTGACCCTGGGCTCGGCTAGGGTTATCGGGGTGTCCGAGTGCAGGCATCTTCAGTCTTCTTCAGCAAGCTCCCGAAGCTCACCAGCGGGGAAGGGCTGTGGTGAGGCTCCAGCTGACCCCGGCTGTTGAGGCAGCGGGGGAAGCCCGCAAGAGGACAGTCAGACTTCCAGTGCCCTTTATGGTGGCACACCAGGCACAGCTTGGTGGGCGGTCGGGGGGTTAGGCATTGCTGGGCCCAATGTTCATCCTTACTGCACTTAAAACAAGCCCCCAGTGAGGCTGCATCCCGTCTTGTGCGAGGATCTCTCGGCCCCGCCCCC
>NW_022111373.1:3981426-3986196 GCF_000313985.2 Echinops telfairi
TTCACTTTGACATTCAGAGTACTGGGCAGAAATCATGTCGAGTCAACACTCGCCGCAGGCCTTCGCGATGCTTTGTTTTAATTAGACAGTCGGATTCGCCTGGTTCGCACCAGTTCTAAGTCAGCTGCTAGGCGCCGTGCGGAACCGGGCCCGGGAGGGAAGGGCTGGGCTCACGTCTAGAGTTGCCACAGCCGCTGGCCCCCTGGGTGCCCGGGCCCCCATCGGGCCCATGACTCCACTGAGGACCACTGCCCCTCCCCCCACCGCCTGCCACATCCTGATGTGGGACATCGCGAAGGGAGAAGGAGGAGCCACGTGGGAGCAGGCGGGACGGAGAGAACCGCGGGGGCGGGCCCAGGCGGGAGCGTCCCAGGCATGGGGGATGCGGTGGCCCCTTGTCCAGGCTCAGCGCTTTCCAAGGCGCTTTTCAATTCGGGATGGGTCTTGGAGAGAAAACGGAACATGGACCCGTACCACACCCTCAGCCCCTGCTACTTCCCCAAGGGGCAGGAGGTGGGAATGAGTATGTGCTGACACAAGCGAGGAGCTAGTGCAGGCAGAGGGTGGAGAAATGGGCGGCACCTGAGCGGAGGGTTGGGTCTGTTCAGCAGCAGAGGGTGAAGATGATGGCGGAGGAGAGAGGGAGGAGGAGGATTAGGAATTGGTGGAGGCGGGAGTCCAAGTGTCTGGCTCTTCAGTAAGCACAGAGGTATGGTAGGGTATGGTAGCGAGAGTCAGGGTTATTTTCAAGTTTTGATTTCGCCGCCATGCTCCTTTCAGTTGATTTAGCTAAAAGGACCTGTGGTGTGGAACACTGGATGTATGGGGACGGGCAGGCTCGGAGATCCCAGAAAGCCTGAATGTATAGAACCTCCAACCATTTTCCTGAATGGTGGCAAAAATTGTCCAAGTCAGTAAGAATGCTAAAATTGAAAATACCCTTGGAGGGCCACCTAGATTGGTTGTCTAAGGGGTATTGAGGCCATTTTTGAAAGGAAGACTAGCCGTTTTTGCAGAGGAAGACTAGCCGTTTTTTTGCGGAGGCTATGGGAAAATCCGTTTGGAGAAAGTTAGGAGGAGACAGCCCAAGGGGTTTTAGGATTAGTTTTGGGCTCGGTATTGCCCATGATGCCCCGAGACCCTGGAGAGTTATCCCCCAAGATAAGGCATCCCCCATCTGAGAGGAAACTCTAGAATAAACGGAGGTGGTCTCCTGCTAGTGAGATGCCTTCCAGGTCACAGGGTCCCAAACAGGAGCAGAAAGCCATCCCTGGCGTGGCTGCGAAACAGGTCAGGAAGGGCTCAGATGGAGAGGTGGCAGGGCAGAGCTTACCCGAGTCCAAAACTGATTGCCGTTCTCGACCATCGAGGTTCGGTTGTAGAAGAGTCCCTTGGAGTGGGCCAGTGCACCTAACCATTAAGGGGGTCTCTAACCCGAGTTTTGGCACCAATGTAAGGTGGTCACGAGGCATCAGAGACCAAATCAGTCGAATTTAAGCAAACAGGCTTTATTCGGGAGAAAAACCCAGCCTGGGTGAAGTCCCACAGTCCACAGTGTCCAGTCCGAGGGAGTTGCACTCCAGGCTACAGGAGTGGTGTTTATATTGCCTGGGAACATGTGACTTGGCTGCCTTGAGATCCATATAAGGTAAAGTAGTCAGGGATTGGGAGATACAGGAATGTCCGGCTTTCTGGAATGTAAGGTGTCTTCCTGATTCCGGGTGTATTCATGCTGGGTGGAGGGTGGCAGGCCGTGTGAAAGGTGTCAGTGCAGGGTGGGCCAAGAGCAAAATGGGCTGTGAGTAAAAAGAAAAAAAAAGCACTTGCAAAGCTGCTGACAGATTACATTAGCCAGCTCTGGTCAGCTCTGCAGGTGTGTGGGAGAGATTCAAGGTCACTCACTGCTAGTTTTTTCAGCCAGATCTGGTCAGCTCCACATGTGGGTGGGGGAGATTCAAGGTCACTTGATGCTAGGAGCTGACCTGATATTGAGCTGGCCAGAGAGTTTCTAAATGCTTCCTCCCACCGACCCACACACACTTTCTTGATCCCAATTCTACCTTACAAATCTGGCTGGACTAGAGGATGTACACTGGTACACATGGCAACTGGAAACATAGGGAATCCCTGACAGATGATCCCTTCAGGACCAGTGCAAGAGTGGGGATACTGGGAGGGTGGGGTAGAAAGTGGGAAACCAATTACAAGGATCTACATATGACCTCCTCCCTGGGGGATGGACAACAGAAAAGTGGATGAAGGGAGATGTCTGGCAGTGTAATATATGACAAAATATTAATTTATAATTATCAAGGGTTCATGATGGAGGGGGGAGTGGGGAGGGGGTGGAATGAAGAACTGATGCCAGGGGCTTATGTGGAGAGCAAATGTTTTGAGAATGATGAGGGTAACGAATGTACAAATGTGCTTTATAAAATTGATGTATATATGGATTGTGATAAGAGTTGTATGAGCCCCCAATAAAACAATTAAAAACAAACAAACAACAAAAAATACCCCATGATCATCTTCCAGATGATGACAGCCAAATAAAAAGAAAATAAAATAAATAAAAGCCTGTAAATAGTTCAAGGTCTGTTTGTTGACCTTTAGTAGTGTTTTCTGGTTGAGTCTGCTGGTTTGCGATGCCCTGGCCCCACAGTCTATTTTTGGTATTCCCTGGGGACTTCATTGCTCTACTCCCCTTGCTGCTCTGTTTCACCTTGGTGTGGTGGGGTCAGATTGGGCACAATTACCACAATGTGTCTCCAGTGTTGTCCCCTGTAGGGTTATGGGTCAGTGAGGGATGTCTTCTAGTATGGCCTGCCATATGGTCCTCTCTGTGCATTGGCTACTCTGAGCAGGGATATCGTCCTCAGGGCTTGGTGGGCCAGGATGTGCTCCACTCTTCCTCCCCCTTCATTTGCTCCCGTGTGCTCTGATCAGACATGTCCCTCTCCCTGAGCTGTAGCTTCAGTGCTGTCCTCTGAAGTGAATTCTTCTTAGGGGAGGGGGTTTGTCCGCATAGTTGGGATTGGGCCGGCCCCTCAGACCTCTCTATTGGTTCCCTGCTTCATGCCGGTATGTTGCATTCACGTCTTGGAGCACCGGGTTGAAGAGACGGTAACTCTTTATGGGAGTAGAAAGGCTCACCTGTTGTCCTCAGAGTAGCTGGTGGTTTCAAACTGCTGTCCTTGCGGTTTCTAGCCTAGCACATAACCACGACTCCTCCAGAGCTTCCACACAGTCTTATTTCCTCATTGTGCTCCTTCTTATTTACCTCCTAGAAATCACAGGCCCCACCAAGGTGTTGATGTCTTGTGCTCTGATGGAGCTACTGTGTATGCTCCTTTCACTGGAATGATTGTGGGACAGGAGAAGCCTTACAAAAACAAAAATGCTATCAATAATGGCGTTCGGATATCTGGAAGAGGTAAGAAAGACAGATACCTGTGACACTGACTGGAAGCGACGCTGCTTTCATTTAATTACAGGTTCCAAACATAGAAGCTTGTATCTCCTTCAAAATTTTAAAACCTAGCACATGAGAGAGAGACAACCAAGCTAACATAGCTGATACATTTTCAAAGTTGTTCCACCGTTTTCCCCAAAACTCTCTGCTTTAAGTGCACAAGCCACCAAACCCAAAAGTTGACTGAACATCTTCCATCACGTGGCCGATGTGGCTTTCCTCAATGATCTACAAACAAAGGCACTTGCAACAATATTCACCCTAATGGATCATTTCATTTTTCAAATACTCTCCACTTGAAAATGTTGGCAGTTTTGCAAGCATCCAGGGGGCAATATTACCAATGACCTCGTTGGAAAGTAGCGGTTGGCCTTCTGGTACTCAAACGTTTAGATTTGCTATCTACTTTAATTCTATTGAGGGGAAACCTACAAAGGGGAAAATGCCCACTGTGTACGATTCAAGGAGATCTCACAGCGCAAATACATCAGTGCAATCAGCACTCAGAGCTAGAAAAACAAAACAGCACCAGACTTCTGGGGGCTTTTGGGCTGCCTTTTACTCATGAGCTCCTGCATGCACAGTCCCAACTCTAACACCGTATGTTAATCTTGCCCGTCTTTGCAAAGTACATAAATGGGATGCACTAATTTTTTGTTGATATTGCTTTCTTTCCACATATTTGTGAGATTCATTCCACATTCTTTAGGGTTTGTTCATTCTTTCAGATGTATATATTTGCATGTTATGAGGCCGTCTTCTCATTAAATCTCTAGAGTTGACTAGCGTCCTGATTTAGGGGATGTTTAAAACACTGCTTTCAACTGTCTTGTACATGTCTTTTTAAAAGATACTTTGGGTTTCCAGTGAGCAGTTACAGAGTGATTTAGGTTCTCATTCAACAACTTCTCCACAAGTTGTTTAATGGCATTGATTACATTCTTTTTGAGGCATGAATAGTCTCGTGATTTCTGTTCTGGTTGCATCATTTCCATTCATTTAGTTGCCCTGCTTACTCCCTTACATTCCACAATTATTTTAGCATGATTATTGACTACCTGGCCTCTTATGAGTGATTTTTTAGAGAAGCGTAGTACTTATGGGTGCTACTCGTTTTTAAAATCAATTTGTTATTAGGTACAAAGTAACCTTGGGTGAGTTTTGGTTCAAGGTTTGAAGACGATCTCAGAGAATGTTCTAGTTTCAATCAATCCAGTAGGTCTTTCCTTCCTTCCTTCCTTCCTTCCTTCCTTCCTTCCTTCCTTCCTTCCTTCCTTCCTTCCTTCCTTCCTTCCTTT
>NW_022111373.1:3986296-3989914 GCF_000313985.2 Echinops telfairi
TTCTTTCTTTCTTTCTTTCTTTCTTTCTTTCTTTCTTTCTGCTTTTAGGAATTCAAGGCTCTATTCTACATTTTTCTCACATTGACCAGGGTCCGTTTACCGTGGCCCTGATTAGAATGGCTGGCAGTGTGGGGGGGGGGGGGCAGTATCTAGTTTTTCTGGTCTCAAAATAGATGAGGCCATGGCCTGTGCAGAGGATTTGTTTGGATTTTGTTCTTTGAGTCTTCGATTTTCTTCTCCTTTGCTCTATATTCTGTGCGTGTTTTTAATAACATATATATGTATGCGTTCCTGCTGGAAGTGGATCTGGTGGCTACCCCTTTCACCAAGGCTATAAGAACCACTCTGTGTTTGTGCCCAAATTCTTTCTCTTTTTAACAGTTTATTGGCATAGAATTCACATATCATACACCTCACTAGTTCAATCATATTTAAAAGAGTGTGCAATCATCTCTGTAGTCAATTTGAGAACACTTTCCTCATTCCGGTTATCAGCTCCCCATTTCCTCCCATACTCCCCAAGAAGCCCTCAGTGCGGTCACTGTGTGAGGGGCATTCCACGGCAGGAGGAGTACTGGCAGTGACATGGTTAAACCAAAAGGTTGTTAATCAAAAGGTTGGTTGTGCATACCTCCCGGTTACTCAAAGGAAGAAAGTTGTGGCATTTTGCTTTCCTAAGCATTCACAGCCTTGTAAACTCTCTTCTACTCTGTCCCATAGCAATCACTATGCGAGCCGACTGGAGAGCAATATGTTTTTGGTTTTTCTCCATGGTGTGGCCAAGTTCAGCATTTCTCAAGCTGAGAGAACTACAGAAAGCATGCAAGTCTCAAGTTCCTATGTTAAATGATTCTATGAGCAACGTATTGAATGGTGCAGGAAGCATATAGAAGAAATACCCAGTTACTGTACCCACAGGGCTGGTTGCTGTTCAACCCTTTTAGGAGGGAGCATATGATCAAGAACTGGTGATTCTGAAGGTAGGAGCCCAAGCTGCACGGCAGGCATCAGTTAAAAAAGAAAAGGTCTCAAGGAATCAATAAAATATCAAATGTGATGTTTCAACAAGCTGATGCAGCACTGGAAACAGTGTTAATATCCCACGTAAATAAACTTTTGCTGAAGATAATTAAAAAACAGTTGCATCAACGTGGGGCTGCCAGAAATTCAAGCCACATTCAGAAGAGGATTTGGAAGGAGGGATACTGTGGCTGATATACGATGGATTTTTGTGCTCACATTCTTGAGGAGTTATATGATAGCTATTTTCTGTAGGCCAGAGACTTGAGCCAACTCACAGGTGCCCAGAGCCCCTTGAAAGAAAGGGAGATCACGTTCTATGGAGGAATAACCTTGCTGCACAGCCAGAACTCCACACTACGATTCTCTCTAGTCATCCCCACACACTTCCATCGAGTCAATGCCGACTCCAGGGCCGGGAAGAACTGCTCATGTGAACTCCCGAGACTAACTGTTCACTGGAGTAGAAAGCCCCATCTTTCTCCCCAGGAGCCGCTGGTGGTTTCAAACTGCCAAGGACTGCAGCCCACCATGTAGCCACTGTGTCACTCAAGGACCTGCAATCCCTTAGGGTAACTATACATTGGGGCAAGAGAAATCATTGGATTACCTTCAGGCATTATTGGGCACTGATTGAGAGCAGCCACACACTAGAGAACCCAAAGTGTGGTCCCTCCTAAGATCAGAGAGTATTGGGAGTGGTCAGATAATCCATGTCGTTTTGGATCACATCCCTCTTGGGACCCAGTGGGACCAGCACATCCCCAAACACACCACGTGGTTATGTCACTGGAATGCATACTCAGAATCAGTGTTCTCAGCGATTGGCAGAAAGTGGTAGGCGTGGACTTGTTGAGTCACATAGATTGCATGTTCTAGTCAATGCTGCCAGCTTCCCCAAGTAGTTACTCCAGACAGAGCCCATGAAGAGGCACTTCATTGCAGCCCTTCTGAGGGCTCCTACTTTTAATCGGTGTTTCTGAGTCTAACAGCACGAGCAACTTTCTTCGTCTTGGCAACAGGGCTGTCATCTTTGGTGAAGTGCCTACTCTTTTGTCCATTCTTCTACTTGTCTTTTTCATTGACACGGAGATGCTCACATATTCTGGATACAATTTTTACGTGATAGACACGTTACAGGCATAGGCTACTTTGTAAATTACCTTTTCCATTTTTCGATTTTGGTTTTCTGATCTTGTGGACACTCCATGAAGGCAGCCCCAATTTAGTACTATTGTCCCTTATTGCGAATGGCTCTTTTGAGAAACCTTTGCCCACCATCCGAGCCATGAGATATTCTAAGTTTTCATCTGCTTTTTTGTTTTACCTCTCCTATTTAGATCTATCTCCCATTTGTAGCTGCTTTTGTGTAAGGGGTGATAGAAAGTTCACAATGTATTCTTCCCCATATACTGACTCGGCAACATCACTTGAAACCATGCCCCTCCCCCAGCTTTTGTTTTTTTTGCCTACTGCATTGAAATTTTTAAAAGTCATAAACCAGGATCTGAATGTGGATGGGCATTTCTACTGAGTTTCATTGATCATCTTGTCAAGCTTGCACAAATACCACACAGTCTTAATTTAGCCTTAGACCAGTGGTTCGCAACCTTTCTCATGCCGCGACCCTTTAATACAGTTCCTCATGTTGTGGTGACCCCACCCCCTCAACCATAAAATTATTTTCATTGCTACTTCATCACTGTCACTTTGCTACTATTATGCCTGACATCTGGTAGTGTAAGTCTTTCATTTCTGTTCTTCTTTCAGATTGCATAAGTAATTCTTGGCCCTATGCATTTCCAAATAAATTAGAGAATTGGTTTGTCAATTTCCAGTCAAAAATCCTGTATTTTGATGGGAATTGCACTGAATATATTGGTCAATTTAAGAACAGACACATTAAAGCAGTGAGCCCTTCAATCAATGAACATGTTATATCCTCTATTTATTTGAGCCTTCTTTTATTGTTGTATTAGTAGTTATTTTATTAGTTTTCAGTGTAAAGTTCTGGCACATTATGTTTACCATATATTGTAAGATATATTTTGCTAACTTTGTGGCTTAGACCTTCTACACCAGCATGGCCATCAGATACATAATGCAAACCACACGTGAAACTCTCACACTTTCTAGGCTAAAAAGTGAATAAAACAGGCGAGATTAATTTCAATAATATGAGGGGCGTCTAAAAGTTCATGGAAAAGCTCCTCTGTCTTTTTTTAAAGCCCCCTTGAATATTTTATATAACTTAGTATCTTCAAAATATTATGATTTCAATATTTAAGATAGATTCATTAACAAGATTTTACTTTTTTTTTCTTGTGCTACATTTTCAAAACCCCACAGGTAGCTTACATTTAAAGCACATCTCGGTGCAGATTCACTACATTTCAAGAGCTGCCTCACCAAACACGGCTAGGGGCTACTAGGGTGGATGCAGTGATTTATAGCCTTCCTTAATTTCTGGTTCACATGCCTTGCATACACTGTGTGAACGTTTTTCAGTTGTAAGTTGGTTTCTATTTCTCCTGGCATCTTCCATAGTTTCAGCTTTGTCTAGATGGTTTCACTTACTGAGATCTGTTACTAGGTGCA
>NW_022111373.1:3991485-3997499 GCF_000313985.2 Echinops telfairi
CCATGTGGGCTTTGTTGCTTCTGAGCTTGATGGCCGCTTGATTACCTTCAAGCCTTTAAGACCCCAGACACTATACTTTTTGACAGCCGGGCACCATCAACTCTCTCTCTTTCTCTCCTTTTTTTTTTGCAATTTCTATTCTTAGTTTTTTTATTCATGGTTTGAGGCTACTGATAATGAAAGTCCAGATAATGAAAATGTTTTCTTTTTTTCTTTAGGTTTCTGTATCAAAATGTTCTACATTAAGCCCATTAAGTATAAAGGCGCTATCAAGAAGGGAGAGCGGCTGGGCACACTCCTGCCCTTGCAGAAGGTGTACCCTGGCATACAATCTCACGTGCATGTGGAGAACTGCGATGGCACTGACCCTACCTCGTACCTGTGAATGAAGGTGAAGGCCAGGTCATCCAACGACAAAGTTATCTTCTCAGTGACTTGGATTCATGTGCTGATTTTCAAGAAGTTGGTATTCGATTAAAAAATATGAGTGCAAGAAAGCAAGCAGCATTTTGATTTTCAACTGTCACTTTGTTTAATGTTTAATTGCAACAAATATATATACATATACACACAACATTTATCATTTAACAATTCTTACATGTATATTTCCATGTTAATCATCCCTTTGATGTGGTAACCACGATCTTGCATGATGGTGCTTACAGTGTGACAGACTAAGCCGATACTCATCATATAGGTACACTGGCACTGGCACATTACAGTGACACTAAGTGCCACAAAGAAAAGTCATGGAGTGCTGATAGAGGCAGCCTATGTAATGGAGAACTGCCTTATGAGAGGGGAAATGGGCCACACATCACAGCAGGCTTGTCTACAGGAAGTGGCAGCTTGAGAAGGGATCAGAGAGAACAAAGCAAGTATTTTAAGCATAGAGAACAACATGCACACCGATGCCCCGTGACTGGAAGATGCTCAGAAAACAGGGTCTTGAAGGGCTCTGCAGGCCTTTAACGACTATGCATATCTTCCTTCTTAGAGGTAGCTACCGAAGAGTGATAACTGTCCCTGAGAAAATCAGGGGATCACTTGTGCAAAGGATCTGATACTATTCTTGATACACAGTAGTAGGTCAGTGAATGCTGACTTCCCTGCACAAGTCATCGTTTTATCTAGATCATGCAGTGAATTAATTCATAACCAGGGTGTGTACCTTTACAAAATCAATTATTATTTCATTTTAGCTGAGTGCCCATGTTCCACCCTTAATACAATGAAGCAGCACTCAAAGTACATTAGAAATTAGAAGTTGTTTATTAACACACAAGACAGTCCTCTTTAGTGCTAAGCACTTGGTAAATATATTAAGACTAGCTTCTGTATCTCTATTTGGGTTTTGCTTGGGTTTTCATACTGCATATTTTATAAAATATACTCATACCAAGATGAAATAGCAGCCTTAAGATAGTCTAAAGGGATAAAATAAATGATATAACAGGATGCTCAGTATTAGAAATCTTATGTAAGCAAGAGAAAGTAAACGCCTTCCGGGAGTCCAGGGCTCCCCCAGAATCCACTTGCAGTTTGTAGCCCATCAATTCTGTAATCTACACACGGCGTCTCCCTATTCAGGGAGGCTTGTAGCCTTTCAAATTCCTCATCGTTTTGTCCCCCAAAATGTTTCTGTAGCGAGCTATGATGACAGTTTGCAGACTATAAAATATTGACCAAAAACATTTCGACAACGCATCTAACATTCACATTTGCATAGACAAGAAGGAACAGATTCATCTTGGTTAATAATAATAATGATAAGGGAAGAATCTTTGGTTGCAAATTACCAGAGAGGCATCACATCAGGGAACCACGTTCTCCCAAGATACTTAGAGACTTCGGTGGCCACGTCATCCAGGCTATAGCCATCGTCATCGGGGATCAAAACGTCTTCCATGACAGAGAGCTGGGTCAGCCTTGGCCCACAGAGTCGGACAAATTCAACCAGCGCACCGCAGCTCAGTTCACATTCACTGAGGCCCACGGCTGCTAGGTTCTTACAGCGTTCGGCAATACAAATAAGTTCATTATCAAGAGGCTGGACGCCATTCGCACAGACCACTAATTCAATTAGTCGTGGGCAGTGAAGCCCGATGCGTCCCAGAACGGCTTTGCTGACGGAGCAACAGAAGTAAAGGTGAGTGACCGGGATTTCTTCTCGGAAGAAGGTCTCGTACTGCCCCTCGTACAGGAAGAAGTACATCACGACATGGACCCCAGGGGAGTGCTTGGTGAGCGCGTCCCAGCTTTGTTTCTTAATCGTGTGAAAGGGGAGCTGACCGGGGTCTTCACTCACAACGTCCACGCGCAGATGCTCCAGGGTAACGTGAGTCTCGCTGGACAGCGCCAGGAGAAGTTCATCGCTGAGGATGTAATAATTCAAGGCTAGTTCTCTGAGGTCTTGACAGTGATCAGCTACACAGAGGATGCCTGGGGGAAGCATGGGTGGGGGTGGGGAATTCGTAAGACTGGAGATTCATTCCGACGAAAACTATGAAATCTCATACATTTACATGTGGTATTATCTGCTGAAAGAGACATCTAACAGTTTCTGAGGAGATAGACGAGGCGTATGTATGTCTGTAAGAGGGGGCTTTAGAAAGTTCACAGGGAAGATTCCATTATTTTTTATGAGGAGGGCTTTGAAAAGTTCATGAGAAAATTCCGTATCTTTTCATTCCGTTTTCTCATGAACTCTTTGAAACCCCTTCATGCCATTAAAACACGTTCATGACAAGCCATCCAAACTGTCTTGTTTTTAAGACTGCCTATGGGAAATGATTTCATAAACTATGTTTCTTAAGTATGCGATTGGAAAAAAAAAAAAGTATGCGATTGGGTCAGTCACCTAATCTGGGGTCAATTTAAGGATTAAGAGTGTGGGGGTGGAGTCTAGCTTGTCAGTCAGATCATATAGCCAATGAGACTTCTGGGTGGGCATGGCCTTCTCCTGAGAATTCTGGGAAATCTGGTACTTCCTTCTTGGAGGTGGAAGACACCTCTCTGTCTATACCACTCCCTGGGAGACATTGCAGAAGACAAGCCACATGGACACAACCAGACCCTGGAAGCCAGAGAAGCCACAGAGAGACCCCTGCCAGCGCTATGTTTCCAATGACACTGGATGCAAAGACTTTCTACCCACTGGCCTGTGCCCTTCTGCATTCAGCATCATTGCATGTGTTTCGTGAGTCTGAAGAGGACTTTATAGATTGATATCAGAAACATGGGTTAATATCAGACTTAAGGACTTGATCTGCACTGGGCTGGGATATTTCCTCAATGTTCAATTGCTCTTGTATATAAACCTCTCCCTTATATACATATGCATGTTTGTGAATTTGTTTCTCTAGTCTACCCAGACTAACACAGCGATTTTCAACAAGAAACTAAATTGTTACTATTTACTGTAAATAAAAAGTAATACTAATTCAGCCTTCCCAAGTTCAGACTTACCATCGGATGAAACATGAGGACAACTGCTCATCTTCAGGAGTCTGAGAGTGTCACTGTTATTGGCCACGAGAATCTTTAAGGAAGGGTCATCCACTGGCGTGTCTTCAATTTTGATGGAGGATAGCGATTTGGAGTTGACAAAAACCACGGTGAGAGCTGACACAAAATGAGACTTACAAAAGACAAAAAAAAAAAGGAAAGAAAACATAATTTTCAAATCTACAATCTAATCCAACACTCCTTTCAAGCAGCATCAATGGGTGGTAATAATAGCAAAGTACCAGCAACCAACAGATCACTGCTTTTCACAGCAGGCTCAAGCCACAGAAAACATTTTATAACAAAGAATCGTTAGATATGCTTAGATGTTTTTAATTGGCAAGTGGAATGATGGAAGAGAATTCTCCAAGGTTTCACCCAACGCTGCTTCTGTTTCTTTTCGCTCTCAAGGATTTGCTTTTCAATGCTAAAGGGGTGCGATTATATCTTGTAAAACAGGGGTTGGCAAGCTCTGCAGTAAATACCAGCCCACTTTATTTATTTACTTCTTTAAGTAGAAAACAAATATTTTGTGACATGTGAAAATTATATGAAGCTCAAATTCCTGTGTCCATAATGAAAGTTTGATTTGAAACAGCCACGCCCATTCATTTCTGTATTGCCTGTCTTCCTTGGAGGCACGCATGGTTCAGCTGCCAACCAAAAGCCCAGCGGTTCTGATGCACCAGCTGCCTTGCAGGACAAAGATGCTGCAGGCGGCTTCCAAGAAGATGGGAAGCTTACGGGCGCTTCTACTTGTCGCATCAGGTCGCTGAGCTGGAAGTCACCTTGACGGCAGGGATTTAGAGTGGTTTTTACAGGGACAGAACTGAGTCGTTGTGGCACATTATATACAAAGCCAGAAGTCTGGACCAAATTTTGACCTCTGCCTGATAATATATAGAACTTTTTATGTTTGGGTTTGTTGTTTTTTTTTTCCCTCTTGTTATTTTCAGCACATGGTCAATCAATATTTACTGAAGTGAATGAATACATGATTTCACATCTTTAGTGACATGCTTTTGCTAGTAAATTATCTGTAGAATGTAAACCCAAATTTCTATACACTTGGAGGACTGACAAACTAAAGCTTATTTTAATAGTTTGGCCACAAAAATGCAAGGTTTTTTGGCAAAGAGGGGAAAACCTGCAAATCAAATCCATTTGTGATCACTTTTCCTTCTTTAAAATCAATTTATACTCTACCAGGGAGCCAACTGTCCCTATTAGAATGACTATCTATGCTAATTAATTCTTTTCAAATGTTACTGATTCACATTAATAATAAAAATAAATCACAGATTGTGGAAAACGACACGAGTTTAGCAAATGGGACCTCTCCTTCTCCTTTGCTTAGGAAGTACCAAGCTTCACTTTCCTTTTAAGCAACTCTCAATCAAATGCAGGATGGGTTCGTATTTCATTTGTAAAACAATATAGTTCATGCTTTATGCTTGTCATACTGCTTGCATTTTTACCTTATTGCTCTGCTACAGTGGGGGGAAAGTGAGGCCCAAAGAAATCCACAACCATCCCGGAAGCCCTAGAATTCCTGTGACCGTGGAGGCCAAGTTTTCAACGAAGGCTGCTGATTCCTGGTGCCTTGCTCTGGTGGCTGCACCTGCTACCCTACAAGTTGGCACTGGAAGCTCATGCGCCACACTAGAGACAGCGTTGAGGATCTGAGAAGAATTTCAGACTAATCTGATGTTATGGTTGATGAACAAGGAAATCGCTATTTAGAAGTAGTATGCATTCATTTGATCACTTATAATACTCTAATCCCCCAGTGACCCATTTCTCTCCCAGCTTATCTCTTAAAAAGATAAACAGGCTAACAGGAATACTTGCTAAATGACAGCCATGACCCAGACTGTGAAAGAGAAAATGCAGTGATTTCTTTATCCTCGTCCATAGGAAAGTTTCCGCCAGCCAGTTTACCAACAATGACATTGATGGTTAGTGTACATCAGGCACGATTCTAATGGTAGGTCAATAAGGGTACACAGAATGGACACAACCCTGCCCTTCTAGGAGCTGATGTGTTGGTCTGAGGGGAAGACAGTAGGCATGCTAAACAAACTAATTGATTCTTTCAGGTACCAATGAATGATATAAAAACGGACAACATATGGTAATAGAGCAGAGATTAATTGGGGTAGGGCAGCTGTTTAGCAAAATTTGGCTAAGGAAGGCCTCTCTGGGAGGGTCTTTAGAAGACAAAGTCTAAGTGAAGACAAGATATTTACTAATTTCTGTGGTAGGAATTGCTGGTGGCCTCCTAACAGTCATTATCCTTTTTTCAGTAGATTAGTCTTCTCCTCCAGTGGACTAGTCTTCTCCTGTATACCAGTCTTCTTCTCCGGTAGACCAGTCTGCTCTTCAGTGGACCAGTCTTCTCTCCAGTGGACCAGTCTTCTCCAGTAGATGAGTCTTCTCTCCTATAGACCAGTCTGCTCTTCAGTGGACCAGTCTTCTCTCCAGTGGGCCAGTCTTCTCTCCAGTGG
>NW_022111373.1:3998017-4008511 GCF_000313985.2 Echinops telfairi
CCAGTCTTCTCTCCAGTGGACCAGTCTTCTCTCCAGTGGGCCAGTCTTCTCCAGTAGATGAGTCTTCTCTCCAGTGGACCAGTCTTCTCTCCAGTAGACCAGTCTTCTCCAGTAGACTGTTTTTTATCTTTAGCTGAGCACATTGCCATACAGAAAAGACTCCCCCAGTTTCCCTGAATTCTGGCATGGTCATGGAACTAAGTATCGGGGAATGAGGTGTACAGAGAAGCATTATGTGGTCCTTATGAGTAGTCTCATAGGAAGGCGCACCTTTCTTCCCCATTACCTCCATCCATCCACCCAGAAGAAGCACATGATGGCTGGAGCTCAGGGAGACACTTTGGAGACAATATGGAGGTGGGGGGAGGGGACTGGAGGAACTCTGGGTTCTTGGCAACTTGATGGCAGTGATGGACTCTCTCGCCTGTGCATTTCTTCACTGTAAGGAAGCAAACTTCAGTCATGCTTATTATGGCTCTGTTATCTTGGAATTTCTACCAGAGGAACCAAAACATCATCCTTATAAGTATAACCCATTTAGTTCAACGTTATGCTTCTCAGTTCCAGGGGAAAAGTTATAAAATTCCAGGGAAAACATCCATTGTTGGCCCTCTATTCTTTATATTCCAAATCTCAAGGAAAATTGGTGCTTGAAAACCTTGAGTTGCATCTAAGTTTTATACTCATGATATGTATTATGGAAATCATTTCTACAGTTAAAAATATGATATACCTGAAGGAAACCATGCATGAGCTATTTTGACAAAAGTAAGTGCTAGCCAACAGAAAACCGCTTTGGATACAAAGTAGAAGAGGGTCATTAGGAAAAGGGTCCTGGTGTCTTGTGTGACAACATTTGAGAATTCTAGCACATTTCACCATAAGAGCACAGCGCCCTTACCTTGGACATCTTCATGAAACTTGGCTTGGCAGTTGAAATCAGGCCCAAGGTCCGGATAGAACAATTTATCAGCTGGGAAAGGATATCGCAGGCAGCTTCTGCTGACTCAGTGCTACTGTCAACCTAAAGAGCCAAGGACACACCTTCAATAACTCGCTGAATGTACCTTATCAGGAGGTTACGAGCAAAATAATGATTTAACAGACCTCAACTGTGAAATTTTATATAGCCCTTCAGGGCATAAACTAAACTTGTATTATTTCTCTATAAAAAATATGTTTGCATATTTCTTCTATAAGTTGAGCTTGTATTTTTCTTTATACAGGTAGAGATAGAGATGATCACCAGCCCCCTCCCCCACCACCGGGCATGTAGAAAGCCCTATCAGAGGGATCAGGGAGATGGATGGGAAAGACAATGCAGCAGAGGGGAAGGGAGCAGACACACTTGGGGGGACACAAATGATGTCTGTTGTCGGAAGTAAAGAGGCAGGACCAACCCCCAGGTAGGGGGAAGAATGACTGAAAATGCTTTGGGGGACACTAGGTGGGGAGTGACTTTATTGGCATGCAACCAATTGGCCACACTGAACTCAGGGGTGTTGGGGAATCTTGAGGCACCAGGCCTGGTGCCGTGGAACACTGGGTCACTGAACCCCGGATCTTCAGGGTCCACGGCATGCTCCAGAGGCTATGTCAGTGAGATCCCAAGTGGGAACTCCACTGGATGATCTTAGACACACTTGTCACCTGAGCACTTCAGTCAGAAATTACATGGTGTCCGAGGAAGCAGAAGACAGCTGTACCAAGATCAGTGAACTGTTGTAATCAAGAGCCTGCTTCATCAACACCCAATATGCTGTATTAAGAAATGTATCATTCCGGCAAATGGGCCACGCCACAATCGTTCTGTATCATTTTGTTTATGCTTGTTCATAGCAGGGTATTTATCAGAGGTATTATGTCATTGAGGTCACCCTATGGACGTAGTGTTACCTGTTTGTTTTTCTGTCTTTCGGCAAATGAAAGGCAGGATTGATGAGTCTATAGGGACAGCAAATGGTACAGGGGAGAGGAGCAGGGGGTAGTACGGGGGCTGTAAGGGATGTCAAAGGGAGATGATATCAAGAGACCAGGAAGGAAAAGTATGTTGGGAAACTGATTATGGAAGCAATTGTACAAGTCTATTTGAAGGGATTGAACTATGAACTGATACATGTATTAATCCCCAAGTAATAACAAATTAAGAGGGAAAAAACAAACAAACAAACATAGATCCAGAAATGCGTTTGGGGCTCGCACTAAATCCTAGCTCCAACTTAAGAACAACTAGTTCTAATATCATGGCCCTAATCGATACTGGCCCTCAGGAAGAAAAAACAGAAGATATGAGTGCTAGAGCAAAATGTGGTGAAGAACGTAGATGGTGCCTGGCTAGCAGATAAAATTAATGTCTGGGGTCTTAAAGGCTTGTTTCCAAACAAACATCCATCTAAGTGAGATATCATAAATCCACATGGAGGAAGGACACTGTCATCAGTCACAAAAGGACTGTAAATCATATTATCCGAGGTCAAAGGAGGGACTAGTATCAGAGCCTAAATTGTGAGAATCCAGAAGGCCAAGATTCATTTGTGGAAACTGCATGGGAAATAAGTCTTTGGACCTATCCCTCTATCTACAATTGAGGGAGTGGAGGAAAGTGGTTAGACGAGTATAGAAGATCAAAGGCATAAATCTGACTTAAACAGTTAAAACTTTGTCAGTAGATAGCCCTACTACACATGCTGGACCTGATCTGGTCTCCAAAATTTTCTGCATTTTTTATTGGCTTGGTTTGGTTTTTGTTTGTTCATATGAGGGTTTGTCTCAGAGGTGTCATGTCATTGGATGTCTAGGACTTGTGTTACAGGTTTTTCCATTTTTTGATGTGTGAAACCTGGAATTGATGAAACTATAGAGGCAGCAAGTGGGGTACAGGGGTACAGTGGTGGTGGTGAGGTGAAGGGGAGACAAAGTCAAGGGACCCATGTATTAAAAGAATATTTGGAAACTGATGGTGGTAGCAATGGTATAATTCTCCTTGACGTGATTGAAATATGGAATGATATGATAAATATTAAATTTTTAAAAAACAGATGATTACCAAGTAACTTTCTGTGTTAGTCTGGGTACATCAGAGAAACAAATCCACAGAAACGCATGTATAAGTTTATATAAAGGGTAGGTGCACATCAAGAAAACATTCCAACCCAGTGCTGCCCAAACCCACAAGTTCAGCATTAACCCATATGTCTGACACCAATTCACAAAGTCCTCCTCCATCCCCCCAAAAACACAGGCAATGATGCTGACTGCAGGAGGAAAGCCGAGTCAGTGAATGTGTAAACATCTCAACGCTGGCAGGGGTCTCCACATGGCTGCTCCAGCACCCAGGGCTGCATCGGGGTAGGTCCATGGACTTCTCTTCATCCTCAGGGATGTCTTGCAGGAAGTGAGCCTTGCCAGCTGAAGCAGGGAACTGCTAAGGCAGCTGCACCCTGGTCTGACCATCACAAAGCAAGAGCCCCGAGAACTAGAAAGACGAGGCTCACCGAGCCATTTATCTCTCCACCCTTCAATTAACCCCACGTGTTTATCCGCCAAGTTGGCACAATAAGCTAACTACCTCACGTTCTAAGCACTTCAGTACTTTCAAACCTTCACCTCACACAGCACTCAGTTCATTGCACTAGCCCTTATTGTTGGTGGCATCAGTGAGTTTTGCCTCATAGGCACCCTATGAGCCCTAGAATGAAATCCCTCCTTGGTCCTGTGTCCTCCTCCCAACTGCTCTGGTGTCCAAGCCCATTGTTGCAGCCACGGTGTCAATCCATCTTGTCTAAGGGCCCCTCTCTTTCACCACCCCTCCACTTTACCAATCAGGAAGTTGTCCAAAGTGAGACATGAGATGATGTCTCACTGTCCTTGCCTCGAAACCCTGCTTGTATTTCTTCCCAGACAGATGTGCGTGTTCTTTCAGCAGTCCACGGTACTTTCCGAGCTCCTTGCCAGCACTGCAATGCAAATGCATCCATTTGGCTTGGATCTTCCATCTTCAACATCCAACTTTCACAGGCATACAAGCATTGGAAAATACCACGGCTTGGATCAGGTGCACCTTAGTCCGAAAAGTAACATCCTTGTTTTTCAGCACTTTAAAGAGGTCTTGTGCAGCAGATTTACCCAAAGCAGTGCATCATTTGCTCTCTTGGCTGCTGCTTCCTTGAGCATTGAATGTGAATCCAAGCAAGATAAAATCCTTGACAACGTCAAGGGATTGCAGTAACGAATAATTGTTCATTTCATGTGTCAATCTGGTGAGGCCACGGTGCCCAGCTGTTTGGTCAAACACCAGTCTGGAAGGAGTTTCATGTGATCAAATCACCTGGCGCTAAGCAAAGCGGATCCCCCGCCACAATGTGGCTGGACCTCCAGCAATAAATTGGAAGCGGTATAGCAAAGGGAGCTTCTCCTAGGAAGTATTCTGCCTCCAGAAGATAAACAGGCCTTTTATCAGGCCCTCCATGCTTCCAGTTACCTCCCCTATAGCTATGAGGACCTAAGAATATGAAACCTGTCCCTGATGTGCAAATTTTGGATTTGCCAGCCCCCACAACTATGGGAGCCAATCGTTAAGATAAATCTCTCCGAGGTGTGTTTCTGTGTGTGTGTGTGTGTGTGTGTGTGTGTGTGTGTGTGAGAGAGAGAGAGAGAGAGAGAGAGAGAGAGAGAGAGAATTACTGGTTCTGTTCCTCTAGGTCAGTAGTTCCCAACCTTCCCAATGCCGTGACCCTTTCCTACAGTTCCTCATGTTGTGGTGACCCCCAACCATAAGTTATTTTTGTTGCTACTTCATCGCTCTCATTTTGCTATTGTTATGAATCATCATGTAAACATCTGATATGCAGAATGTATTTTCACTGTTACAAGTTGAACATAATGAAAGCATAGTGATTCATTACAAAAACAATATATAATTCTATATTGAGAAATATTTATTTCTAATGATAAATAAATGAAATTTTGTCCTGAAGCATGGTGTAGCATGGGTAACAGTCTTAATATAACAACAGTAAACTACACTGCTACATTTTGGGACAGAATGGGTAAAAAGCCAACGTCAGGGCGAAGGTTGAGATAGCTTCTTTCTCTCCAGATCGGTATATCTGCATGTGGGCGGGCCCACCTGGAGATGGGTAGAGGAGCGGTGTCTCCGTTCCTAAGACCATCGGAAATAAGTGTTTTTCAATGGTCTTAGGCGACCGCTGTGAAAGGACCATTCCAGCCCCAAAGGGTTCGTGACACACAGGTTGAGAATCGCTGCTCTAAAGATTCCAAGACAACGAGCATGCAGTTAAAGAAACGATAATCTAACTTCTTCAATGACAGCCTGAGTTTATAGACCCAACTACAGAAAAGTCGGAGATAGGCTGGGATGAAAACTCTGCCAGTTTCACTGACTGCCTGGAGTTGGATTTAAGGCAATGTTCAAGCAACCAAACCCACCGCATCTGTAGATTCTGAGTCATTGCAATGCTACGGGGCAGGGTAGAGCTGCTCCTGCGGGTTTCTGAGACCGTACAAAGCCTATCTAAAGCTTACCTTGTGATTAGCAGTGCAAATAATAAGCTACCATGTCATCAAGCCTCCTTAACACCATGGCAAAGCAGCATACACCAAGTTCACTGCCATTGAGTCAGGGATGACCCACAGTGACACTATAGGGCAGAGTAGACTTGCCCCTGTGAATTTCCTAGATTGCAACTCTTAATGGGAGTAGGAAGCCCCCCTGTCTTTCTCCTGAGGAGCTGCTGGTGGCTCCGAACCGGTACCAGGTGGTTACAGCCCACCTTGTAACCACCACTCCACCAGGGCACTAAGTCAATGGCAGTGGGCCTTACAACCAGGACCCAGTGATAGCAAAAGGGGGCTAACCAAATGAAAGTCACTTTATCTATGGATTGTTTGCTTTTCTTACCTTAAAGCTGACGTACTGCAGATGGGCAGCATGCTTTTTAATGATTTGTTGGATTAGATCAGGATGAGTGGACTTGAAATACGAAGTAGACGACTGGTTCAATTCAAATTCAAACTTTCTCCAAAGGTCAGGAATATGAAAAACTTCATTCCATCGTCTACATACAGAAGACGCACGGGCCCGATCTATTAAAGGGAGATACTGAAAAATATGGAATACTACATGGTGAGGCAAAGTCCCCCAGTCTAGAAGAACTGTGTACGTCTGCGTCTGACTGCGTGAGGAGGAGAATCCGAGTTTGGGCTGTTTGACTGCTGGTGGGCACTGGGCAATTTTATTCACAACAGATAAACTGTTCCTCTTCATTCTGTAAACATTAAAACAAGTTCAGTGTCAAGTTTCAATGTATAAGTTTCCATCAAATACGTGTGCTTCCTTTTGTACTGAACAGCAGCGTTGGGCCGTGGAAAACAGTCTCAGTGACACAGCTTTAGCAGTCGTCTTTACTGTCCTATATTGACAGGAACTGATAGGTACCTGGGATTCAGAGATAACAAGCAAGAACCTGTTCTCAAATAGCTTCAGGTCACATGGTTCAAACACGGTGGTAAATGCTACGATGGATGTTGGGGTGAGCTGCAATAGAACAATACAAGAATGGCATGTGATGGAGCGTCTGTCGACGGAAGGGTGTTTAGGCAAGACTTCCAAGAGGAAATGCCCAAGGAGACAATGTATATTCCAGGTCCTTCTTCAACTGTTGTACCCTTACTCCCTTCTACAGGGAAACAAAGGCAGAGGTATCCCGTTCCAGTTGTGCTAAGAACTCCTGGGGTGTCCTCAAGGCAATGAAGCATAATCAGAAGTATAGATCTGGTGACGTCTCAGCTCTACCAAGTAGTAGCCATGTGATCTTACCTGAGCAAATGGACCCAAGTCTTTGACTCCTCATCTGCAAACCAAGCATAATAGCCGTACCTAGTATCCTTGTGATAATAAGCTGTGTCTCACAGGGTGTTGTGAGGGTTAAAGCACTTAGAGGTATCAGTACAGAGGGAGTGTTCCAGATATGTTTTAGTTGCTATGACGATACTAAATTGTCCAAATTATACTTCTGAACCATTTTCATTACTTAAGTAAAAGCACAATTTTGACAAAAAGCTAAGTGATCTGCAACAATTTTCAAATTCTACCCAGGACACAGGAGTTGTACAGAAGGTAGCAAAGACAGGGGCAGTCTTGATGTAAGCAATGCACCTGCTGATGAAAAAGGAAAAACAATCCAACCTTACATCCGTTGAGTATATTCCAACTCACAGTGGTTCTATACATGGCTTCTACAACTTTAAATCTGACAGGAGCAGACAGCCTCCTCTTTCTTCCATGGGACAGCTGGTGGCTTTGAACTGCAAATCTCATAGTTAGCAGCCCAATGCCTAACCCATAGCACCACTAGACTCCTTCTGAGACCTTTAGTCAAATGTCATCAGAATTCACATTGTCCCCTATCAAGAGACGATGAATTTCCAGGTATGAGCCAGGTTAATTTAGACAACTCACTCACTGCAGTCAAGCTGATGCCGACTCCCATGCAGCCTGTTGGGCAGGGCAGCGCACTGCTCCTCGGGAATGCTTTATGGGAGGAGGAAGCTCCAACTTTCTCCCTCGGAGCACCTGGTGCTTTCACACTGCTGACCCTGTGATTCACAGCCCACGTGTATCCACGGGACCACCAGGTACATACTGTCATCTGACCTACACAATGGTAAGTGAAAAGTATTGCTACAAAACCATAAACACGTCTATTAAATAAAAATACTGAATGTCAAGCTATTGGAGAGAGGTTTTGCGTTAATTTGGCTGGCTCGGGATTCTCAGCGGTTGCCAGTTGAGGCTCCCCACATGGTGGGATCTAAAGTAATGCAATTAACTTTCTGATAGAATCTGCTGTGTGCGGCCATGTAGTTGTGAGAAGATGGGTGGAATGGAACCCCTTCCTCAGGCCACACCTTTACTGATGTTTCTCAGGGGTGTGGCCTACTTCAGATACAAGCAGACATTGCGGATAGATTCTTTGATTCCTGTTGGTTTGTATCTTGCATCTGGCTCGTTGTCCTCTAGTTCTCTGGACTTGCTCCAATAGCCCGCCATAGTGCCTGCCAACCCTGGGAAACACTAGAGCCTACCATCTGAGGCCCCAACCTTGGGTTGATCTGTCTCAGCATCCACCAGCTGTGGTCGTCCTGTTTTTCCAGTCCATCAGCCTCAGAGAATACAGGAGTCAGGTTTAAGGCCCATGGACTTAAACCAGATTGGATTTACCTGTTTGTACAACTATGTGAGGCACTTTCTGGATGTGAATTTCTTTATACATATATACCGGTTTGGCTTCCTTAGAGAACCCAGCCTAACATATTTGGTACCAAGCCAGGAGTTGTTCTAGGGAAACAAAATCCTAAGATGTACGTTCCAAATTTTCTAAAGTCTGAATAGTCCTCAAGGCACTGAAAACTCGGCCTCAACTAGTACTGGTAAGTGTCCCACTGCGGGTAACAGAGTGCTGTTAATTCATGCCTGAAGCAGCAATGTCAACACCCAAAATGACCACCACAAGTAGATGAACAAGGTGAGAAGTGAGGCTCTGGGTGATGGTGAGTTTGGTATTTTTCAACAGTTTCATCAGGATAAGACGTATCACCATGGACAACGTGGTCACGGAAAGAGAGGAACTCGGGGCTTCAAAGGCACAGCTCAAGTGCCACATAAAAGACCTGTGTTTCCACGTGTGTCATGAGAGAAAGCCTTGTTTCTTGCAGTAATGGAGTTGATACTGCCAAAAACCGAATCCAAGGTCTTATCGTAAGACTGACTCAATTATAAGATCATCTGAATTCCCAAACGAGATGGGGTCTGATGTGACAGTGAGGGCATTAATTGGGAAGAAAGAGGACCCTGAAATTGGGTTGGGAAGATATGGGCATATAATCCATGAGATGGGACTACTGAGTCTCTAAAGTCCATTGAGTCACTGCGGCCAACAACACTACCCCTCCAACTCGAAGAGATCACTAGCCTGTTTGCGAATCCATGATCAGTGAACCACCACCCCATCGACCCCCACTTAAGGAGCTTAGTTCAACTGTGCATGCTGATTGGCACCTGTGGTCTCATCTGGAGTACTCCCTGAAGCAAATGCCTGAAAGGACATTACTAAGAGAGACATTGATCGGCCTTAGACTAAACATTGTCTTGCTTTGTGCAAACAGAAGAATTCTAGGTCAGGTGAATGGCGACTTACCTCAAATCACCAGAATAAAGAGTCATGGTCTCTCAAACATTCCCCAGACTTAAAGCAGTTTATAGACCCACAACCTCTTGAACGAAGGAAAGGCCAGATTCCTTTGAGGAAAGACCCAACACCACCACCAATATTTTACACTGGTAGTCTTTTCCCCAGCCTTCAGGTAAGATCGAGAAAAGGACACTGGATTCTAAACTTGGGTGTGGGGAACACTCACTGACATTTTGCTTGTTATTATTTTCTTTGACAACCTACAAAAATAGATAGTTCAAATTTCACTTGGTTGTTACAAAAAAAAGTTTCCCCAAATATATTCCTTCAGAAGAAAAGCAGTGAAGCCAAAAGTAAAATAAAGATTTGACCCAAATATTTGCTTAAAAACTACCTCACCACTCTGTACAAAGGCATTGTGCTATGTACTAAATCTTATCATGTAGCAAGGGACATCTGCTAAATGTGGTAATTTCTATAGATGCCTGAATGCATTTTTGGCTTCTACTAACTTCTAGCCTCAATCTAAGAACAATTAGTTGTTATGACATGGCCCTGCCTGTTGTGTGCCCTCATTAAGCGATCACTGGAGATATGGATGCTATAGCAAAGGGTAGTGAAGAAACTATATAGTGCCAGCTGTCAGAAACAATAGTGTCTGGAGTCTTAAAGGTTTATTTTCAAACAAGCATCCATCTAAGTGAGGTGTCAACTAAGTACACTTGGAAGAAGCACACCAGCCTGCGTAACCCAAGGATTGTAAATAATATCTAAATCTAAATGTGAACACCTTGTTTGCAGAAGCCTATGGATGATGGTAGAAGTCCAAAATCCATTTTCACTGTACACAAATGGACTAAGACGCTGGTGAATCCTCTCTAAGCATGGACGAGGGACATGAATAGCCCAGCTGTCAGCTAGAGAGCATTGCAAAATCCATGAAGGCAGACATAGTTAGGTCAGAATGTAATATCTTATCATTTGATCTCACTCTTGACCCATTTTAAAGCTGCTTCAGTTTTTTTAAAACAACATGAAGGGGAAACACGCATGGATTAAGTCCCTGGTGATCAATCCCCGCTGACAATAGACCAGGATTATGAATAGCCTTGCTATCATGTAGACGGCACTGGAAAGTGGGTTGTTGAAGATACAATGAGGTCAACATTTAGCCCTCTATCAGTAGGGTATAACCTATTTAAATTTGCACTAGTTTTTAATATTTTCTGCTTTGTTTTCAATTGAGGTTTTTACCTGTTTTGCTTTGTTATTGTTAGTTTTT
>NW_022111373.1:4009854-4011690 GCF_000313985.2 Echinops telfairi
TCTCTCTGAGCTTCTGCCAGTTTCATGCAAAGGGACTTGTCAGAATCAGGAGCAAGGGCTATGGGCAGGGGAGGAAAGTGAGAGCAAGTCCACAACAGGGTAGCTTCATGGCCTTGACATCACAAATCTATCCCCTAGAATAAACATGAACACGCATCCATTCAAAAAGACTACTGCTTTTGGAAACCAGGCTCAACTACCCAGAGGGACTGGACAAAGCACAGTCCTCAAAACCCTTCTAGTTCCCTGTCTGCCACCTAGCAGCCCTCCATGTTTCCCTGAAGCCTTCCTTGGAAAGCAGAGCTTTGGAGGACAAGCAGGAAGAAGGATGAGTCTATTGGGGCTCAACATGAACAATCTGATTTCCTCAACCTTTCCAGCTGTTCTCTTCTTAGCCAAACAGCGCCAAGATCCCTCCACTCCCCCGTATGTGCCCCGCCAGATGTAGGCTGTGGGGAGATCCTGGAAAACCATACAAGTCAAGTAACACGGATTCCCTTAGACCGATGGCACACGGTTTCATCGACCACACACACCTTTCTACTGAGGCAGCGAGAATGGACAACGCAAGTATTTGTAACTTTTTGGTGAATGCTGAAGTAATCTGGTAAGGGAATACAAGCAGAGAACGGCTACGCAGACCTGTAAGAAGAGGGTGCACAAGAACCTAGCTCCTAGCATTTCATGGAGTCTTCAGAACCCGATGAACTCCCTTGCTGCTAAAGGAATCGGATGGCTATTTACAGCCACTGTGTGGAATGTTGGGGGCCAAGAGAGGACAGAGAATGAGCTCTGGTGGTGCAGGGGTTAAGTGCTAGCCAGCGAACTAGAAGGTCAGCAGTTCAACCCCACTAACCTCTTCTCAGGAGAAAGATGAGGCAGTCTTACTTCATAAAGATTACTGCCTCAGAAACCCTATGGGGCAGTTCTACAATGTCCTACAGGGTCACTATCCATGGAAAATTTCTCATCAGCCCACAACAACAATAACAAGAGATGAAATGAAAAGATATGACCCCTTAAAGTGCTAAGTCATGTTTCAAAATATGCTCAAATGAACCAGCTAGACATGGCTCTCTGACACAACTGTAGAGTATGAAACAGGTTTATGAGAATATAGGAAATAACATCATGTTGGGCAGGGTTCTTTAGAGAAACAAAACCAGGACACTTATCATTATATATATATACACACACACACACACACACATACATACATCTATATGTATGTATAGGTTTATACCTATATGGATAGGTTTATACAATGAGAAGGAACAACATGATGATGATAAAAGTTAGGTTCATTAACCACATTAATCCCATTTGCTTTTTTGACATTTATTATTTGGTAGAAGAAGTAATGCCACAGGCAGTATGAACTGGCGTCTCTAAAAGCATCAAACATATCTCCCACAATGTTCTTGACTGTTAAATCATTAAAAGCAGATTATGTGAAAGATTGAGTATTTAAAGCCCATACGGCGACAACCAGGGGAACAACTCTTTTCCTTCACCATCACTAGATGCTTCCAGCGAGATGAAGTGAAAACAGTGTTGTGTTGAATTTCAGGCTTCCATTTCTTACAATACTCAAAGAATGTGTCAGACCACACACAACAGATTAAAGATCCAAAACCACCTTCAACGGCTGGACCACTTGGGTTGAAGCAGAACGCTGAAAATGAACAGAATTAACTGCAACATATTTTATTTAGGCTACATGCAAATGGGGACAAATACTGAAAGTACCATGGACTGACAAGAGGACAAACAAATCTATCTTGGAAGAAGTACAGCCAGATGCCCCTTAGAGGAGAGGATGGAGAGACTTCCCCT
>NW_022111373.1:4012840-4014190 GCF_000313985.2 Echinops telfairi
CTGGTTTTTTTTTTTTGAGAGGTAAGACAGCATTCCAAACCAAACAACCGAACTGACTGCCGCTGAGTAGATTCTGAATCACAGTGACCCTACAGGGCGGGTCGAACTGTCCCTGTGGGTTTCGGAGGCTGAAACTCCCCCAGTAAGGTGCAGAGACCTAAGCTTTCCCCCCAGAGGGCTGATCTTTTGGAAGCAGCCCATCGGTAACCTACTCTATACCTGTGGGGCTCCCGACGACCACGTTAGCACACCGTCGTCGCAGGCCTATCGACCTTCTCAACTAACGGGATAAGGTTAAGTCTACTTGCCCCTCCACATTTCTTTGTGGCAAATACATGTCACCTTTTAGAGCACTACCGTCAGGCACACTACAATAGCTGACATTATAGTGAAAGAGCAACTTCGGCTATCGGTAATCAATGATCTTCTTTCGCAGTGACATTTGCCAGCGGGCTTCCAAGAGTTCGTGGGAAAATTCCATGATCGTTTTGCCATGAACTTTGGTGACGCCCTCCTGTACTAAAGACACCAACAAGCCAACATTTGGGAGACGAGGTTAAGCTTAATACTGCCCTCCAAAAGTAAACAAAATGAATGAATTCGGCTAACTTGTGTCTCGGCCCGGCCCAGTAATAAACCAAATATGAATTGGCGTAATGTACATTCCTCAGGCTGCTAACGGCGAGGTTAGCAGTTCAAAAGCACCAGCCCCACCACGGGAGGAAGACGGGCTTTCTACTCCTCTGAAGTTAGTCTCAGAAACCCACACGGGCACTTCGACCCTGTCCTCCTGCGTCGCTATGAGGGGGCGTCCACCCGAGGGCCTGCAATCCAGACACGGGCTCAACCGAATCATCAGGCACCGAAGTGCCATCCCCGGCCCGGCCCTGGTGGAAGTCCTCTCGCGTCGGCGGGGTCATCACTGGTGCGCCCAGGTGGCAGGTGGGGTCCCGACCACGGGGACACTTGGAGGAGAGGTCCATCTGCCACAGCCACGCCCCCACGGCCGGATGCCAAGTCCCTTCGATCCCCCAAGAAATCAGGCTGGTGCCTGGGCACCTCCCCCAGTCCCGCATCACCCCTCCCCGGGGGGCACCCCCCGGGGGAGCAGGCCCGCGGCTACATCAAAGCCAGCTCCGGAGCCCGTAACTGAAGTCTACCTTGAGGAATCCCAACAGGTGTTTGCAGGCGCCCCGGCGTTCGGGGGCGCTGGAGCTGGCCCGGCTCCGCTGGGGCCGGGCGGTTGCAGACCAAGGCGCGCACTGGCTCGGCTGGCTGACCGCGAGCAGGCAGGCTGGGACCCGAAGTCCAGGGCCCTCCCGGAGACCCAGCTCCTGCCTACCTCCCGCC
>NW_022111373.1:4014529-4025566 GCF_000313985.2 Echinops telfairi
GCTTATGGGTCCAGAGCCTGCGCAGCGCGCAGCTTGAGTAATTTACAAAGGCTTCTACTTGAACCTACAGACAGCAGCTCAGGTGGAGGGGAAACTGTCCCCTGCCCCTGTCCGGAAGGGGGCGGGGGCACATCTGTCTCCAGGACTGTTCTGGAACGTCCTCTTTTATTTAGTACATTATGGACAACGCCCCTTACCAGCATAGATCCTCCTCGTGCTTTTATTTATGAACTTTTTTATTTTACAAACGGCTTTGTTGGGGTATAATTAATTGACAAAATAAACAGTATATATTTAAAGTGCACAATTGGATACATTTTGACATCTTTAAACCAGCAGTGCAATCGAGAGAGTGAGTGTGCGTTGCTCCCCCAAGTGTTCTAAGAACCTCTGTAATCCTTCCTTCAGACTCCGTCCCTGTCTGTTTTGGGACAGTATAAACAACCTGCATTTTCTGAAAACATACACAAATTGTGTCGTACAATTTTTATCCCTGCGTGTGCAAATTTGAGGGGGACGGAGAGAGTGGGGGAGTGGGGTCTTTGCACTCAGCAAGCGCAGTAGTTTTCAGACTCGTCCAAGTTGCTTCAGCAGCCGTAGTCCACTTTGTCCTTGCTGAGCAGTATTCTAATGTATAGATATAAACCAATTGAGCATCCACAGCATTCTGGACGTTTGGGTTATTTCCACTTCTTGCCCATTACAATAAATCTGCTATAAGCATTCTGATACATACCTTTTAAGGACACAAATAAGGTTTCATTTCTCTTGTGCATACAGCTACGACTACATTGTATTGCAAGTATATGTTTAACTAAAACCAAGCCAAACAAAAACGCACCGATGTATTTTTTTCAGAGATGTTGGATTATTTTGCATTTCTATTAGCAGTATGTTAGAATTTCAGTTTCTCCACATCATCACCCATACTCAGTATAGCCAGTAATTTTTAATCAAATTGATGTCTAGGGGCATCAGAGTTTTAATTTATATATATATATTTAATTTAAATCATTTTACTGGGGGCTCATCCAGCTTTTATCACGATCCATACATAGACCCATTGGGTCAAGCACATGTGTACATATGTTCCCATCATCATTTTCAAAACAATTTCTTTCTACTTGAGCCCTTGGTATGAGCTCATTTCCCCCCTCCCCACCCTCCCTTCCTCATGAGCCCTTGATAATTTATAATTTTTTTTCATGTCTTACACTGACCGCTGTCTCCCTTCACCTATTTTTCTGTTTTCCGTCCCCATGGGAAGGGGTTATATGTAGATCATTGTGATCAGCATGTACACAGGTACAGTTAAGAGCTGGAAACATGGGGAATCCAGGACAGATAAAGCCCTCAGGATTAAAAATGAGAGTAGCGATACCAGGAGGGTAAGGAGAAGGTGGGGGGAATCTGTATTTTCTTAATAAGTAAAGAGCAAGGGTGACTCAGGGGTTAAGAACTGAACTGATCAGCGAAAGGTTGGCTATTTTCCCAGGGAGAAAGAGGGGGCAATTTGCTTCCACAAAGCTGTCCAATTTTGCAGATGCTTTGGTTTTAAAGGCTGTGGCCCAAGGGAAATAATGCAGCCCACACACTCTGTTTAAATCAGAGGGAGGATCAGCTTGATGATACCCAACAACCACAGTGCTTTCCAGACACGTGAGCACGTGTCAGTACCTTGGTTCTCCATCTGGCTGAGTGGTGCTCTACCGTATGTATGCACTGCCGTTTGTTTACCAATCCATCTTCGGATGACATATGGACTGCTCACAACTTTTGGCTATTGAGAATACGGGCTGCAACGAATATTGGTGCACATATGTCTCGTCTGGGTTACTTCTTTCAAGTTCCTTGGGTAGATTCCAACTGTGGAATTGCTGAGCACCCCCAGTGTGGAAAGAAGAGTCTCTTCAGTAAATGATGTTGGGAAAATTGGATTTCCATGTACAGACAAACAAAATAAAATGCATACCTCACACCATACACAAAATCAGATTCAAAATGGATTCAGGGCCTGTCGTGGTTAAGTGATTTTAGTTCCACTAGACACTCCTGGCTGAGGATCGCTGGTGGTAATGTGGTTACACGTCTGGCTGTGATCTGTATATATGTTACTGTGACAACTTACCAATAAAAAGACACACAACCCAATCAAAAATGGACAAATGACCTGCGTAGACATTTCACCAATGAAAGAAATGGCAAAACCCAGGAAAAGATATTTAATAGCAAGGAAGTGCAATTCACAACCTCAATGAGACGTCGTCTCGCTCCCGCTCCCGCGCTCTCACTCACGGTCATCAGGTTGGTGCCGACTCTTCACAACTCTCTGGGACAGAGTGTAACTGCGCCCGTGAATTTCTGAGACTTTCAGTCCTCACAGGAAACCCCTGTCTTCCTTCCCCAAACCATCTGGTGGTTTCAAACTTCTGACCTTGAAGTTAGCAGCCCAGCGCTAACGATAAAGGGCTCCTTTATTGCTCCTTTCAGGGTGGCCTAAACAAAGCAAAACGCATAAAATAGCGGACGGTGGTGAGGAGAGGAAATTGGAACCATCATCAATTGTGGGTAGGAATGAAATCTGGTACAACCATTATGAAAAACAGTGTGTAGTGCCAGTTTTTCTTAAAAACTTAAAAATAGAACTACAATCAGTTTTGGTATGTCCATATTAAATCTGACAATCTTTTAAGTTCTAATAACTGTCACAGGAATTTGTAGATGGCCTACAAATAAAGACAGCTTTATCCTTTCCCAAACAAATGCCTTTTATTTCTTTTCATTGATGGATTGCACTGATCTGAACCTCCTGTACAACATTTAATAGTAGAGTAGACACCTTCATCTTGCTCTTAATCTTAAGAGGAAAGCATTCGATGTTTCACTGTTAAATATGACACTTCAAAACAAATTCACTGCCATTGAGTAGACAGAAGCTCATACTGACCCTAGAGGACAAGGTGAAAGTGGGAAACTGCGGGCCTGAGACTGTAAATCTTGATCAGAGTAGAAAGCCTCTTCACTCTGCCCGGGGTGGCTGTGTATTGAACTTCTGAGCTTGCAATGAACGGCCCCACACATAACTCACATGCCACCAGTGCTCCTGAACTGCAGGACTTTCCCTTCTATTGAGAGTACGGACAGGAAGACAATGAAATGCTTAAAATGTTCAAAGAAAAAAAACCCCAAACAATAGCAGCCTAACCCAGGAAATGTATCCTTCAAAAGTTAAGGAGAAATAAAGACATTCTGAGATGAAGGGGCTTTTCTCCTGTAGCACTACCTTTCGAGAAATGTTAAAGGAAATTCTTTACAGAGAAGAAACATGATAAAAGTCAGCCTCTGTCTACTCAATGTCATATTTAACAGTGAAACATCGAATGCTTTCCTCTTAAGATTGGATCTAAGTAAAGAAAGAGCACTGAGAAGGAATAAATGAAAATAATTATATATTTAAAATTCTTAACTGATCAAACAACACCTATTGTTAGGTGCCATCCTGTCAGTTTTGACTGACAGCAACCCTGTATACAACAGAAAAACAAACAAAGAACAGCGGTCTGTCCCGTTCCATCTTCACAATTGCTGTTTGTGTGAGCCCGTTGTGACAGGCACTGTGTCGGCCCATCTCATCCAGGGTCTTCTTGTCTTCTGCCCCTCTGCTTTACCAAGCCGGATGTCCTCTTCCAGGAACGGCCTCTCCTGATCCCATGCCCACAGCAGAGAACAAAGGACTCCCCAGGACAATTGCCCTGAGATCCTCTTTAAATTTAGAACAAAGCTTTATCTTCTGAGACCGTCTTTTAGTGAAATGACTGAGTAGTGTACAAAATAAAAGCTGTTGCCCATAAGATTGGTGCCTTACTGGAAACCCATTAGTCAATGAATCAATAAGTATTCCAAAGCAGGGATAAGGAGATAAAGGAGCAGGGAAACTGAGCAGGAAAGGGGACAAACAGACTGCATGCAAAGAGAATGTTGACACAGTTTGGTAACAGTAACTAATGTCACTGAACAATGTGCGTAGACATTGTCAAAGCAATTGGACATCCCTGCACAGAAGGGTTACAAGTTTCTCCTGGCATCTGGTGCACAACTACTGATCTGGCCAATCCCTTTTTTTCTCAGCCCAGTCTCAAAGGCTTCCCAGAGCAGTTTGCTATCAGCTGGCAAGGCTAACAGTACACCTACCTCAAAGTGTATCATCTCTTCAGTTGTATGTCATAACTGAGTCTGCGAGGGGCTTGATCGCCTTTCCCTTCCACAGAATACCTCATTGGTCCATTGCATTGATGACATTATACCAATGGGTTCTAGGTAGGAAGAAGTATCAATGCTCTAGACTTATTGGTAAGACAGGTGTACCACAGAAGGTGGAAAATTAGCTCAACAAAAGTTCAGGTGCCTCCCACCTCAGTGGAGTTTATAGAGGTCCAGTGGGGTGGAGCATGTTGAGACACTTCTACCAAAGTGAAGGATAAGTTATTGCATCTGACTCTTTTCACAACCCAACAGAGGCATACTTCCTGGGGGTGGATGGGTGGGTGGAGGGCTTCTGTGAAATAAGGGGGCTGTATTTCTCATTTAGGTGTTCTACCTCAGCTATTAGTGACTTGAAACGCTCCTGGTTTTGAGTGGGGCCCAATGCAAGGGAAGGCTTTGCAACAGTTTCAGGCTGCCATGAAAGATGCTGTGTCACTTGGGCCATTTGATCCAGCTGACTCAACGGTGCATAAAGTGTCAGGCAGATAGAGTTAGGAATGTTTGGCAGGCATCTATTGAATCTCTATGCTTTGGGAGTAAAGCTCTGCCATTCTCTGCAAATAACGACTCTCCTTTCTATAAACAGCTCCTGGCTTGTTACGAGTTCTCAGTAGAGACAGAATACATAACCATGGGCCACCAAGTCACTACTCAGGCTCAACTGTCCATTATGAACAAGGGGTTGTGTGACCTACAGAGTCATAAAATCAAGTCCAAAGCAACATTACATCACTTAATATGAGTATTGGGCTAAGGCAGGACCTGAGGGTACAAGTAAGTTGTATCAGGAAATGGCACAAATTCCCATGATCTCCTTCTGCCTTCCATCCTGTACCTATGGCCTGGTGGTGAGTACCTTATGAGCAGTTGACTGAAAAAGAGAAAGTGCATGCCGTTTTTACATATGGTTCTCTGTGATATGCAGACACCACTTGAAAAGTGGACAATGACAGAATTGCAGTCCCTTTCAGAGACCTCCAGGAGGACAGTTGCTGTTGTGGTTGTTAGGTGTCACCAAGTAGGCACCTAATAACCTGATGAACAACAGAACAAAACACCGTCTGATGTGTTTGTTTCAATCATTTTATTGGGGGCTCATACAGCTCTTACCACAATCCATACAAGCATCCATTGTGTCAAGCACATTTGTTGCATCATCATTTTCAAAAAATTCTCTTTCTGCTTGAGCCCTTGATATCAACTGCTTATTTTCCCCCTCCTTCCGCTTCCTTTCCTCCCTCCTGAACCCTTGATAATTTATGAATTATTATTTTCCCATGTCTTACACTGACCGATATCTCCCTTTACCCACCTGATCTTACCTGATCTTATGCCATCCTCACAATTGTCCTGATGGCTGAGCCTCTACAGAGAATTTGGCTATATTTCTTCCAAGAAAGAGTTGTTTGTTTTTTGGCAGTCCATGGTACTTTCAACATTTTCTCCAGCATCACAGTTCAAATGCATTGATTCTTTTTCAGTCTTCCTGATTCAATGTCCAACTTTCACATGAAGATGCTATGGCTTGGGTCAGGTGCACTGTGGTAGTGACAGAATTTCATGTCAACTTGAAGATATGTAAATGTGTAAGGGTGGAGCCTAGCCTGTCAATCAGGTCACAGCTTCAGGGTGAATCCTTGTGGGCCTGACCTTCTCCTAAGAAGGATCCTGGGAACCTCCGCTCTCTGCCTTCACTTGCCTGCTGGTGAGTCACTCACAGAGCTGCCATCACCACTGCCACTGGATCCACAAGACTTTGCACCCACTGGCCTGTGAGCTTCCTGCATCCTGCATCACTGCATGCAGCTTCATGAGTCTGAAGAGGGACTTATGGACTAGCTTCGGAGTATTCGACTTATGGACTTGAGTTGTACTGGGCTGGGATGTTTTCTTGATATGTAACTATTTTTGATAGAATGCTTTGTATTACATATATATGAGTGTCTCTGGATTTGTTTCTCTAGTAAACCCGGCCTGACTCTTGTACCTTGTTTCTCAAAGTAACATTCTTGCTTTTCAACACTCTAAAGAGACCCTGTGTAGCAGATTTACCCAATGCAATGTATCCTTTGATTTCTTGGCTGTGAGCGCTGATTGTAGATTCACACAAAAAGATGAAATCCTTGATAACTTCAATATTTTTTTCCATTTATCATGATGCTGCCTACTGGTCCATTTGTGAAGATTTTTTAAATTCTTGACATTGGGTTGTAATCCATACTGAAGGTTGAAATCCTTGATCTTCATCAGCAAGTGTTTCAATCCTCCTCGATTTCATCAAGCAAGATTGTGCCACTGCCTATCACAGGTGGTTAATGAGCCTGCCTCCAATCCTGATGCCATACTCTTCTCCATAGAATCCAGCTTCTCTGATAATTTGCTCAGCATATAGCTTGAATAAGTACGGTGAGAGGATGCAACCTTAACACACACCTTTCTGGATTTAAAAGCATGCAGAATGCCCTTGTTCTGTTTGCACAACTTCTGCTTGATTGATGTACAGCTTCCACAGGAGCACAATGAAGTGTTCTGAAATTCCCCATTCTTCTCAAGGGTATCCATAGTTTGTAGGGTGCATACAGTCGGGTGCCTTTGCATGGACAATGAAACAGAAGTAAACATCTTTCTGGTAGTCTCTACTTTGAGCCAAGATCCGTCAGGCATCAGCAATGATATCCCTTGTTCTATGTCCTGTACTGAACTCAGCCTGAACCTTTGGCGGCTCCCTACCAATGGACTGCTGCCACTGTTGTTGGGTGATCTTCAGCAAAATTTTCCATACATGTGATATTAAAATTGTTTTGTAATTTGTGCATTTGGTTGGGTCACCTTTCTTTGAAATGGGTACAAGTACAGATATCTTCCTATCAATTAGCTGTCTTCCAAATTTCTTGATATAGATGAGTATGATAGGCAGGGTTCTCTATGAAAAACAAAACCAAGACACTACTTATGATTTTATATATATATATATATGGCAAGGAGGAATATAACAGCTCATTAATCCACACAGCAGCACAGAAGGCTCAGTTCAACTTACTCTCTTGGAATAGTCAACACACTGAAGGCCCTTCGACTGCCGCTGGCTGAAGGAAAATGGTACAGGGCGATCCTCCCAATGGGTGGAACTCTGTGCCCCGCACCTGATCGTTCACATCGCTAGGAAGGAGAAACGGCCAAATATAAGATTACATATGGATTCATGGGCTGTGACCGAGGTGTCGCTGGATGGTTAGGAACTAGGAAGAACTTAATTGGGAAACTGGTGACAAGGGTGTAAGAGGAAGAGGTCCGTGGGTAGAGCCTCTGAATGGGCCTCCAAAATGGAGATTTTGTCTCGTGAATGCTCACCAAAGGGTAGCATTGGCAGACAGTAATGTTTTCTGTGGAAACCAGAGGAGATAATTAAGGTTTTGTGCCAACCTGGCTGGGCCAGGATCTCAGTGGTTTGGTAGTTAAGACACAGTAATCCCTTATGAGGTGATCTAACACAATGTAATCACTTCAAAAATGGGATCTTCTATGAGCAGCCAATTAGCTGTAAAATTGGGGGATGTAACACCCTTCCTCAGATCACAGCCCTGATCCACCCACACAGTATCTGTCAACTTGCTACATTTTTGCTTAGAATTTTCCTCATATATGCTCATGTTGGATATTGACTTGCAATTTTCTTGTAATGTCTTTAGATTTTGGTATCGGGTAATGCTTGTGTCATGGAAGGAGTATTCTCTCTTTTTTCATATTATGGAATAATTTATTTCTACATTATACCTTTTATTCCTTAAATGTTTGGTAGAATTCAGTAATGAGATCATCTGAACCTGTCATTTATTTTGTGGAAAGTTTTTAGCTAAAAGTTCAATTACTTTTATTGATGTAGGAGTACTTTGGGGGAGGGGGGCACAAATCTTTCTTTCTCCAAAACAGTGACAACTTATTAGATTCCATGTCATCTCACAAGTTGACAATGAAAGTATCTATATATCCTACCAACAAGGAAAATATATTTGTACACTATCACTAATATTTGCTACCTCATTGTGTTAGGCCAGGTTAATTAGAGAAACAAATCCAGTGCAACTCATATATGTAGAAGAAAAAGCTTTATATCACGAAGCTTTATGTATCAGGAAAACATCCCAGCCCAGACCAACTCAAGTCCGTAAGTCCAAGACTAGTCCATAAGTCCCTCTTCAGACTCACACAGTCATATGCAATGATGTAGCATGCAGGAAGATCACCGGCTGGTGGATGCAAAGTCTTGTGGAGCCAATGGTGGTGGATGCGTCTCCTGGGCTGTGGCCTCCATCAGGGTCCACTGTTAGGAAGGTGAAAGCATAGGGCGGAGGGCTGGCCAGAGAGCCATTTATCTCCGGTTGCACCTCCCAAGGAGGTCTTCAAGCTGCAACCTGATTGACAGGCTAAACTCCACCCATATCTTCTTAAAAGTGCAATGTTGGCACAAAACCCCCTAACTATCACAGTCATAAAGAGTTTCTATTTACTGAGGTGATGGGGAAAGGCAATGCTATATTTGACAATATATAATTGTCATTTCCTAGGAAAAAAAATCCAGATAAATTTCCTACTTGCTTTCCATTGAATGTTGTCAAGCATGCAAAGATTTGTGTTTGTTATGATTTGTCCTATGTGAACCCTGAAATTAATTTAACAACTGTCTTTCCCTTCCTTTTAAGAACTTGAATTTTACTACTTAGAAATATATGTAATCTCTTTCTTCAATAGGTCAAAATAGCTTTTGTGTGCAAAAGTTCCTCCATGAGATTTTTGAGAGTCTGCTGCACTTCATATTCCTTATAGATTAAGCTATTCGGAAGGGAAATGAGCAAAGGACGTACTTAACTTTACTCAAAGATCAAGGCCTCTCGTTTTAAAGTCCTAGGTGCCGGCTGACGCATCTCTAGATGTGGAAGACCTTGATGCAGTTTACACCTTATTCCAACACAGTGTGAGGCCTCCACGGGCAGGAAATCATGAAACAGGCTTTTCTAAATAGGTCAGGCTTAGTCATCACTCACAACATGGATTCAAAGCCATTATCCTGTTTCCAAAAGTGAATGAAGTCTAGGGGATTGTGTGGGACGCAACATTTCATTAACAGGCTTCTTGCATGCGTCCTGGCAACCTGCTTGTGCACAGCTTTGTGGATCTGAAGTCAACACGTTTTAGAATGACAAAGAAAAGTAGAGTTAACCTGTTGCTTTTCCCTTATACTTTCCTGGCTGTTTGAATGTTCACAGTACAAAGTCTTTAAGATAAATAGGAACAGTGAGTCTTGTTTTCCAATTTAGCAGATGATCTGATTTTAAAAGCTGTAGCTCAAGGTAAATCACTCTGCACATACATTTGTTGAGAACAGGGGGAAGAAAAAACCTTAGACGTCACTGAATGAATTTATCGCCATAGTTAACGGAAAATTTCATAGGATACTTTATTAATGAAGAGATCATTTCCTGCAATCACTGTATTGAGATAGACAACACAAGCCAAGCCAAATCCACTGCCGTGAGTGAAGGCTGACTCAGAAAGTGCCCTGTAGAACACAGTAGGTCTGCAAGATGGCCAAGCTTTGTGGAAGCTTTTGTCTGGTCTTTGCGGCAGCTGACTGACTGTTCAGCTGGTGGGTTCAAACTCCCAACCTTTTGACTACCAGCTGAGTGCTTCAAATTCTGTGCCACCGGACCTCCTAATGAAGAACAAGCCTTTATAGTATTCCCTTGTCAGCACGACTCTGGGATTATTGAGAGAAAGAAGGTTAGCCATTCAAAATCATTTCATGAAAGTAAGTGCATAGGCCACATTTTATAGCTTTCCTGGCAACCAACTCCTTTCCAAGGCAGTTTCTCTTTCTCAAAAGGGACATCACTAACAACACGGAAGATCTCCTTGTTGTTAGAACAAAAGAAAAATTTGAACACCAAATAGTTTCTCTCTGTTATTAAGGAACACTAAATTGTTTCAAGGTTCTAAATCTCAATGTCCTTGTGTAGGGCAAGTTTTCCTAAGGTTATTTGCAATCTTTGAACACTGAAATCTTAAAATCAGATACATGCTAGATTAATTTGACTAGCTAATTTTTAGAAAGAAAATGCTCCAAAGTGTTTTGTTTAAAAGAAAAAAACAAGATCACCATTCATCAGGAAGAATATACTGTACTGTCATTTAATTAAATTGAAAACATCAAGTGGCACAACTCTCTGAGAAATTCAAGAAATATGGTAATATTTAGTAGAAGCAATGTTTAAAATGATACAGTATAGCAATAGCTTGCCAGGAAACACACCAATCAAAGACCCAATAAAGCGGAAATAGGGCAGCTCTTTGTTGCCAAGATATTAAAGAGACTTTGGGGGGAAAAAAACATTCACCCAGACGTCAACAAGTTTTGCCCATTGATGACTATGGCAACCAATCCAGGACAGAGACCACTATAAACAGAGCAAGCTGTGAACCATGTACTCATCTCTACAACACAGCTAGCTGCTCACGACGATCATGCTCACCTCTGGTCCTGTTTTTCTCTGAGCACTTACCTACCCACTGCTGAGCCTTGTAGGTGATGACATTAAATGAAGTCATTTAAAATATGGAACCTAAGGCAGGCTGCAGTATGTCTGATTTGTATACATCCCTGCAGGGACTTTCTGTGTTAAATGACAAAGCTCGTCATTATAAAGAAAGTATGGGTATTCTTATTTAAGCCTTTCAAGAATGGGGTAGGTATATAAAGCACACACAAATAAAATCTAA
>NW_022111373.1:4026226-4028560 GCF_000313985.2 Echinops telfairi
TTTGATTTTTTTGTTCTTTGATGCCTGATCCCTGATCCCTTCAACAACTTGTGGTCACACAGGCTGGTGTGCTTCTTCCATGTGGGCTTTGCTGCTTCTGAGCTAGATGACTGCTTGCTAACCTTCAAGCCTTTAAGACCCCAGACACTGTATCTTTGGATAGCCGGGCTCCATCAACTTTCTTCCCCACATTTGCTTATGCACCCATTGGGAACCACTTTCTTGATCGCAAACCCAGCACTTGTCATGGTGTGGGCCCTAAGACAACTTTGAGAAGAAGTCCAGACTTTTGCATTTTTTGCAGACTTTTGCAAAATTCTGCATTTGGAGATGGATTTTCCCTTAAAGGAGGAAGTAGATTTCATGTATGAGCGTTGGCATTATTTCCCCAAATGCTGATTCTCAACTTCCTCTTCGTCTTAGTTGAATAGTAGGAGAAGAGCATACCGTAGGCCCCCATGTCTGTTGAATGTGCTTGCTCTGGTCATCACAGGAGGTATGTCTCTTCTATAGAGAAAATGTGCTCTTCGTGTCCTCTGCCAGCACTGATCACACAGACTTACCTGATGGAACTTTAAGCACCTCAGAGAGGAAGTCGTGACATCATCTACTACTGAACGCAATGCGTTTCATTAACAGCAAATGACTGATCATATGAATAAATAAGTGAACCTCATCAAAATTCAAAACTTTTGTTTATCGAAAGTTTACCCAAAGGGGGGAAAAGTGAAGAGAAAAACAACCACTGAGAGATCGTCTTTAGATATCATGTATCAGCCAGAATCTAATAACCAAAAGTATATGTAAAACGTCAACAACTTAAAGCAGAAAGACAAATACCCAACCCCATCCTATTATGAGCATGGAACTTGAATAATCATTTCACCAAAGAGGATATTCAAATGGATATGAAAAGATGCTCCTTGTCATTAGCTATCAGAGAGATGTAAATCAAAATCACCATGAGAAGTGATTTCATGCCCACTAGCATGGCTAAGGGAGCTTTAGTGGTACTGTTTGGTAAACATTGGACCGTTAACCTTAAGGTTAGTAGTTCAAACCCACCAACTGCCCTTCAAGAGAAAGTTGAGGCTATGTGGCTTCTATAAAAGTTTGCAGCTTTGGAAACTTCGAGTATTGAAGAGCTAGAATGTCACTGGGGGACTAAGGTGCACCTGAACCAAGTCACGGCATTTGGACCACCTCATCTGTATGTGAAACTTGGACGCTGAATAGGGAAGACTGAAGGAGAACCCGTGCATTTGAAGTGATGGTGCTGGCAAAGCATGCTGAAAGTACGATGGGCTGCCGGGAGAATAAGGGAAGCTATCTTGGAAGAGGTGCAGCTACAATACTCCCCAGAAGCGAGAGGGGAATGACTTTGCCTCTCGTAATTTTGACATGCTATCAGGGACACCAGTCCTTGGGGGACGAAATGCCATGTTTGGTAAGGTAGAGGGGCGGTGGGAAAGAGGAAGACCCTCGATAAGATGCATCCACACACAGCGGCTACAGCCATAGGCTCAAATATAGCATCGATGTCAGGATGACACGAGACTGGGCAAGGTTTTGTGCTGTTGTACACAGCAGGGTGGCTGGGAGTCAGAATCCACTTGATTTCAGCAAGCACACCCACACGCCAGACTTCAATGGCAGTGTGTTTGGTCTGGGGTTTTGAGGACGGCTGGGATAAAAGAAGGCGACAAACAATGAGAAAATAACACCTGCTGGAGAAGGTGTGGGGAAACTGGGACCTTTCTCCATTGCTGGTGAGGATGGGAACCTCTACGGCCATTGTGGAAACAATGTGGCCGTTTCTAAACAATTGAAACCGGAACTGCCATATGACCTAGAACATCCACTCCACTCTTGGGCATATATTCAAATGACTTGAAAGCAAAGGCTCAAAGAGAGACGTGCACAGCAGTGTTCTACTCACAGGAAAACAGGTGTTTGATTCACAGCACTAGTCCTAGTAGCTGACAGGTGGAAACAATCTAGATACATAGATAGATAGCATGTAGTATATGCATACTATAAAACACTACTCAGCCTAATTAACCAGGAGGAGAAATGAAGCCTCGTTACATGTTACAGTGTCACTAGAACCTGAAGATAAGATACTACATTGAGTGAAATGAGCCCAAAGAACAAATACGATAAGTTAAAAAATGCTGCTACAGAGCTCTGGGGGGCAGGTCCCAGCACCAAATACTAAGTGGATGCCTGCCCCTCCCCCAAGAAGAATTTATTTCAAAGGATGGCACTGAATCTGCAGCTTCAGGAGAAGGATATATCTGACCAGAGCACACAGGAGCAGATGACGGGGGAGGA
>NW_022111373.1:4031223-4035845 GCF_000313985.2 Echinops telfairi
TTCCCAGTGACCTTCACCTGGTTCTTACCGCTTACACTGGTGCAGCCTGGCTGAAGAGAGTAAGCAGGGGAGCTTCTGAGGAGGAAGTGGAGCTAGCTCTTGGTGGTTAACCGAAAGAGAGTTCCTGAGGTCAAAGTGTGAGTGACACGTGGGATCTCTGTGGACCACACTAGAATCTACAGACCTCTGTTCTTTCTGAGACCGAGCCTTACAGATGTGTGGAATGCTTCAAACTTGACATTGTCACATGCCTCTGGACACGTCTAAATTAAGGTGGCCAGATTTAAAGTGGGATACCATTGGCCGGGGGGCAAGGCGGGGTGTTCTTGACTAAAAATTTGGTCTATATAGACCAAACAGACCATTCCCTAGCTTGTTATGCATTCTTTCCAAAAATCGGGAGTTTTTTTAAAACGCCAAAAATCAGGACTATCCCGCCAAAAGTGGAACGTCTGGTCACCTTAGTCTAAATCCCATCTTCAGACCCCCAGAAACCCGCTCTTCTTTGCTAGGCTAGCATGCAAAAAGTCTTCTGATAATAGTTCCCATACGGCTGGCTCTTCCAAGGTTGTCATGTGCATGTTTAGGAGAGATCGGTAATGGACCCACAGCAATGGCGTGCCAGCAGTGACACTTTAGGAAGCAGCAAGTCTGGTCTGGCTCTATGTTGTGTGTGTTTGGGGGGGAACAGGGGTGTGGGTGTGGGTGGGGGGCAGGCTCCTGATGGCCAACATTCTGGAGGTAAGTCAAGTACGGAAGACACTCGCGATTCCTGTGCTCCAAAGCACGTGAGTACTCTACTTGTTAAAGGACACTTGGCCTTATATCTAAAAGGAACGCCAAGAACCTAACATTAGGTGCTTGCAGACTTAGGAAGACATTGCAAGTAACTTAGTCTAACCCTCGGGTGTTAGAAGAGAAGAATTGAGGTTCTGAAAAGAGTGTGTCGGACTGAGAGCTCCCCGGTGTCAGATAACTCATGTCCGTCTTTGCTTAGAAATGGCTGGATTATGTTTCCTGAAAAGGGACTGAAAGTCTGCACAGTAAGTTCACACTTCTTTGTCTGAAGCAGAGAGAGTTGACTCGGTTTGTTTGTCAAGGTACTGAAAAATGCTCATGCTCTAGGAATATAAATCATAAGGGGGGTAAGTGAAAAAAAGCATTGCTACTAATCTTCTAGTTTATACATGCACAGAAGGACCGAAGGATTCAAACTACCAAACTTTTGGTTTTCAGCCTAACACTTAACCCACTTATTCTATCAGGGTCCTTAGAGATCCGTTTGGTGTTAAACATGTATACTGGGTCCCTAATGTTGGATATATTTTTCAGTTATAGAATCTACATTTGCTTATTTTTAATAGATCTCGGTCCTCTGAATTCTCTCATATCATTTATTGAAATTTATTGCTATGTTTGTTATTTTAACGTTATCTCAGACAATTGTAATATTAGGTCACCTGAGGGTCTATTCTATTTTCTATTTTGCTCTTGGTCCTATTCCTTGGCATGCAGGTTTTATTTTAAATAAGTGCTATCCCTGGTGTTTGAGAATCAGAGGTTCTTTAAATAATGCTACTTTTCCAAGAGAGAATTCTCCTCACTTTCTTACAGGTAGCAGAAAATATCACCCGAACCAGTTATGGATTTTGTTGACTTGAGACTGATTTTGCAATCTTTCAAGGTTAAGTCTATTTCTTGTTCTCCCCTAACACGCTAACAGGCACATTAATAACCTACAATGCACAGGCGACCCAACCTCGCTTCCTGAAAGTGAGCACTTGAAGTGTTAGCTGATGAAGATCCACTATTGTACCTTCAGTATGGATTATGATTCAGTATAATGAAAACCCAAATCCTCACAGCTGGACCAGTAGGTCACATCATGGTAAATGGAGAAAAGACAGAAATTGTCAAGGATTTTGTTCTGCTTGGCTCCACAATCAATGCTCATGGAATCAGTAGTCAAGAAATCAAATGATGGCTAAGTCTGCCGCACAAGACCTCTTTAAAGTGTTGAAAAGAAAAGATGCTACTTTGAGGACTAAGATGTGCCATGGTCTTTTCAATTGCCTTATATGCATGCAAACATTGGACACGACTAAGGAAGACCAAAGAAGAATCAGTGTGTTTGACTTATGGTGCTAGCAAAGAATGTCAAAAGTCCCATGGACTGCCAAAAGAATCAACAATTCTGTCTGGGTAGAAGTAAGTAAGGCTAGAGTGCCCCTCAGAGGCAAGGATGGTGAGATTCTGTCCTACATACTTCAGCCATGTAGTCAGAACAGACCAGATCCTGGAGAAGAAGCTCGTGCTTGCTGAAATAGAGGGACAGTGAAAATTAGAAGCCCCTTAGGGAGATGGATTCACACAGTGCCTGCGACAATAGGTTCACACCTAAGAACCACCAAGGCACACAGGGTTGCTATCAGCCGAAACCAACAAAGTGCTGTCCTTCAGGAGTTCAAAATGAGAACCTAACATGGTGCAGACCCCTTTGGACTTTTGAAAGTGCACTTGGCTTAAATTTTTGTTCTTGTAAATCTGGTGGTGTACTGGTTATGCATTAGGCTGCTAATCACAAGATCAGCAGTTCAAAACCAGCAGCCAGCTCCTTGGGAGAAAGATGAAGCTTTCTACTCCTACAAAGAGTTTCAGTCTTGGAAACTCACGGGGTAGTTCTGCCCTCTCCTACAGTGGCACTATGAGTCAGAATTGACAAATGGACTCAATGACAGTGAGTTTGGTGAGTGTGTGTGTGTGTGTGTATACCTTAAGGGTAAGATTTATTTTTCTCATTACCTTAGCTTTAAACTCCAATAGAAGTCTCTCCAATTTTCCTTCTGCGTAGATTTTAGAACTCTTAGTGCACTCCAAGAATTGGTAAATATTCTAAGGGAAAGCAGAGTGTACAAAGAGAGGTTCAATGTAATGAGTTTCCCCTCTTTCTGGGTTCTGATTTTCAAGGCCTAGGTGACCCAGCTGCTCTCTGATGCCTTTAAACTTTGCAGGAGAAGGAGGCAGTGTTTTCATATACCTTTAAAAAAATTTTAGTAATAGAGTTGATCTTCTACAAATTGGAGCTAACTGGTAGGACATAGATTGATGTTACTATGAGTATCTTTAAGCTAATAGGTAGAATTTGCAAGGAAGCAAACTTGGGGCACAAAATAAGGGAGACATTTCTAGCAGAATTGCCCTCTAATTATATAAGTATCATGCCACTGTAAGTCAAGGAAATCTAATTTTTCCTCTGGGTTCACTTTGGATCATGGTGGACAAAGTGGGCAAGAGATGGGGAGGTAATTGTCAACATTTAATCATTTACATAAAAGTAATAATTCTGTCAACTGTAGAACATTCACCCAGAAATTCCATTTTAGTAGTAGACTTGAGACCCGTGCTTGCTCAATAATGTACCGCACTCCCCTAGAAACAGCAATATGTCCAAATGTGGTAGTTCCATCATCTGTGTCAACTTGAGACTACTAAGAGTGAAAGGATGGAGTTTAGCCTGTCAATCCGGTCGCACTTGATGACCTACTTTTGGAGGCGTGAAGGAGATAAATAGCTCACTCCCTAGAGGCCAGATATACTCTCTCCCTGAGAGGCATTCCTGTTGAAAAGACAGATAGGGCTATGCTGATGCAACCAGAGTCCCAGATCAGGAGGAGCCCTTTGGAGCACCGAGATGCTTCCACCACCAGTGGATCCACAATACTTTTCTCCCAATGGCCTGTGATCTTCCTGCATTCAGCGTCATTGCATGTGTTGTGTGAGTCTGAAGAGGAATTTATAGACTGGTATTGGACATATGGGCTAATATCAGACTTATGGACTTGATCTGGACTGGGCTGGGATATTTTCTCAATATGTTATTACTCTTTTATAGAAAGTTCTTTCACACACACATATGAGTGTCTCTGGATTTGTTTCTCTAGTCCATCTGGACTAACACACCAAAGGATGGGCCTATGACCAAGGCAGGGCTAATCTGATTTCATCCCTGTAATTAATTTTCAGCTCTTGGGAAATAAACATGTTTTACTCAGCATTACTGACCGGGGATGATACCAGATTGAAGTTGCCAGTGGTGTCTTCCTTGCACCGTGGTGAAAGCTTGTCTACATGAGATGAGATTAAACCGACACAGAGACGGGCAGAGCTGAGAGGAAGAGAGTGTTCTAGGGAGGCTGTTGGGGACCCCAGATAAACTCCCCTCTTCACTCAAACTAGTTTTAGCTGGATTTCTATATTTAAAAAATAATCATCTTGAGTATTTCATCCTCTAAGTCTTCAAAAGAAGAATCCGGGCCTTGTATGGAGGAAGTGAACGATCAGGTAATGCAGCACATCATAGGCAAAGTCTGTCCTTGAAGTCAGGTGTACCGATTCCTTTTCCAATACATTTTCTACATGCTGTGATGTATATACTCAACACTGAGAATTACCAACACTTTCTGAATGATGGCATGGATCTCGTTTCATATTGTATCGTGTCAAACTTCATCCAAACCTTCTAAGCCAAAGATGAAGGACCATTTATTGTGGATTATTGGATATGAGAAGGGGTTTAGAACAATTGATTTGTGTCCAGGTAAGCTTAAATAAAAGATTCAGCC
>NW_022111373.1:4036962-4046730 GCF_000313985.2 Echinops telfairi
ATATAATTTCATTTATAAATAGGCGTTCTTTATCATTTAAGATCTAGTTTCAGTTATAAATGGGCTTCATTGACATTTATCAACATTTCATATCCCCAGCGTGGTAATTACAGTCATCATTTTAAAGCTTGTATGAAAACTTCTCTTTAGGATTCCTTTGGTTATGATTCACTGGTAGCACTCACACCATGTCATGTTTTGGTTAAAAATGTTTAAGGTAAGAGCGTCGTGCACCATCTGGCAAATAGATCATATGTTTCTTTGTGTTTAGCTTTCCCTCTGTTTGTCTGCAGACCCACATCACTGTCTCTCTGAGAAATACTGACTGCTTGGCTGGGTTACTTAGCAATTTATAGTCTTTTTGTGAGTCATCTCCAATAGCACAACATGCAATTTTCACCATTGATTCTTTAATTCAGTGTTCCCTCAACAAATACATGTCATCCGTTGTTCAAGATCCTGAAAATAGAGATGGGCCAGACAGATGTGTTCTTTTGCTTATGAACTTTTTCCTCTTGTGGGGAAAAGCAGAGGAGACAAAGACAAGTTGATGAATGGATGAGAAGGATGAGTCTAGCGATTGATAAATGCTGCACAGAGAACAAAACGGGTGAGATGACAGAGGGGGCAGGCGGGTTGTCATATGAGCAGGGTCATTTAGAAAAACTCCTACTGATTAGATGACATGTGAGCCCAAAACTGGATGAACGAAGGGGCCAGGCTGCAGATTCTAGTCTAGGAGAAGAGTAGCAACAGCAACAACAACTGGCCTGGCATCCTGCAGAAGGAAAGAAAGAAAGCAATTGTGAAGAAGTGATGAAATGAGAGAAAGAAGCAGGAGCCTGAGCATGTATGAAGCAATAGGCCATGGTAGGAAGCTGACATTTTGTCCCAAGGTTTGGGGAAGACATTGAAGGTCCTCAAGTAAGACAGTGATGTTTAATTTCAGTTTTTAAAGATTTCGATGCCTGATGATGGAAAATGGATGCTAGGAGGCACATGGAAGAATGAGGAAGCCCCGGCTGTGGTTTTGTAGGTTTGGTTCTGCCCAAAAATGCCAAGCAGAGGGCATAAAGGGGATTGAACTCCGGCCCTTGTTCTACTCATCAAGCCCTGTTGCAACATGGAGGTCCATTCACCTGGAGAAATAACTGATTTCTCTATCATGTACAAAGTACCATAAGGCAGAAAATAGCCTCAGAAGGGAGAACATGGAAGGGGAGATTGCAGTGATTTTTGCAAGAGATAATGGCTATAATGGAGGTGGAGAGAAGTGAGTGGATTTAGGGTCTGTTTGGAGGTAGGGCTGGAGAGACTTGCTGATGGATTAGATATGTGACAAAGAGAAATCAAGGAGGAGTCTTAAGCTCAGTAGTGGTGCCACTCACTGAGGTAAAGGAAATTGGGGGTGGCTTCTCCTCCTCTTCCTCCTGTTCCTCCTCTCCCTTCTCCTCCTCCCCCTCCCCCTCCCCCTCCTTCTCTTCTTATTTTCTTTTTGAGGAGTGAATCACCAGTTTAGTTTGGGCTATGTTTAGTCTAAAATAGATGTCACAGTTGGGTTAAATTTAGTCTAAAATAGATGTCAAGCAATCAGACTTATGAGTTGAAGAAATATATGATTCCCTTCCATATAACCTCGATGTGAAAATAAATCATAGCCTTTTCTCAGTTCTTCAGGATGGGGGCACGTGAAAGAGAAGGAAACTAGCAATTGTCTAGTCTGGCATGCCTAGTCTGAGGAAAGAATTTAAGCAGGCCTGCCTTCACCCTAGCAATGTTGTATCTCCTACCAAGATGATATACGGCGAGACTCCCAGCACTCCTCCACAATGTCCTCCCAGGAGTACCTGGAACAGTTGCCCTCCAAACAACACCTACAAGGAGACTTTGAACTCTACAACCTTATTCCCGTGGTCATTGTTAACCCTGATGGCACCCACTGCTGCATCTGATAGCCAATATGGTTTGTTTTGTTTTTCTTTTTTTTTTTTGATTTGGTTTTAATTTAATTTATTTATTTTATTTATTTATTTTATTTTTTTAACATTTTATTAGGGGCTCATACAACTCTTATCACAATCCATACACATCAATTGTGTAAAGCACATTTGTACATTTATTGCCCTCATCATTCTCAAAACATTCCCTCTCCACTCAAGCCCCTGGCATTAGGGCCTCATTTTTCCCCTCCCTCCCCACTCCCTCATGAGCCCTTGCTAGTTTATAAGTTATTTATGTTAGTTTATGTTATTTTGTCATATCTTGCCCTGTCCGACGTCTCCCTTCACCCACTTTTCGGTTGTCCGTCCTCCAGGGAGGAGGTCACATACAATTCCTTGTAATCGGTTCCCTCTTTCCTACCCACTCTCCCTCTACCCTCCCTGTATTGCCACTCACACCACTGGTCCTGTAGGACTCATCCGCCCTGGATTTCCTGGATTTTCAGTTCCTATCTGTACCAGTGTACATCCTCTGGTCTAGCCAGACTTGCAAGGTCGAATTTGAGTCATGGTAGTGGGAGCAGGGAGGAAACATTTAGGAACTAGAGGGAAGTTGTATTTTTCATCGTTGTTACATCGCACCCTGACTGATTCATCTCCTCCCAGAGACCCCTCTGCAAGGGGATCTCCAGTGGCCTACTAATGGGCTTTGGGTCTCCACTCCGCACTCCCCCCATCATTCACTATGGTAAGATTTTTTGTTCTGATGATGCTTTATACCTGATCCCTTCGACACCTCGTGGTTGCATAGGCTGGTGTGCTTCTTCCATGTGGGCTTTGTTGCTTCTGAGCTTGATGGCCGCTTGATTACCTTCAAGCCTTTAAGATCCCAGATGCTATACTTTTTGATAGCTGGGCACCATCAGCTTTCTTTGCCACATTTGCTTATGCACCCATTTGTCTTCAGTGATCCATTCGACACCTCATGATCACACAGGCTGATATGTTCTTCCATGTGGGCTTTGTTGCTTCTGAGCTAGATGGCCACTTGTTTACCTTCAAGCTTTTAAGACCCCAGACGCTATATCTTTTGATAGCCGGGCACCATCAGCTTTCTTCACCACATTTGCTTATTCATCCACTTTGTCTTCAGTAGTTGTGTCGGGAAGGTGAGCATCATAGAATGCACCGATATGGTTTGTTGAGCGTTGGTCAAGGCTCTGGAATTTCCTGGATGGCTCAACCTCATGTCAGATGGCCCTTTACGTTCTTCTTGGTGGCTGTCACATTCACTAATCAGCTCCTGACCCAAATTCCTGCCTTGCCCCTCCTGACCTCAGTCCCTCTGGATGTCCACTAGCTCACTGCCCAGCTTCTATCCATGGACACTTGAAGGATATGTGGTAAGTTTGATGCCCATCCTCACCAAATAGGAACTGTGTTTAGTTGCTATCAAGTTGACTTTGACTCATGGTGAGTCAACAGTACAACGTGTACAACAGTAGAAAATGCTGCCTGATCCTGACTTACCCTCACAATACTCATGAACTGCCCCAGAGTCCGTGCAGACTCATGGGGATCCTATAGGATAGGTAGAATTTCCCCCATGAGTTTCTGAGACTCTCACTGTTTATGGAAGTATAAAGCCCCATCTCTCTCCTGTGGAATGACTGGTGGCTTCGAGCCTAGATCTTGTGGATCAGGTAACCACTCCACCACCAAGCTACCCAATGAATAACCACTCCACCACCAGGGCTCGTTACCATCACAATAGTCAGTAGGTTTTAGTCCATTGTTGCAGCTATTATGCCACTGTATCTCACAAAGAGTATATTGTAAGGTCTATTATGCCAATACAACAAAAAAACAAAAAGAAACAAATAAAACTCCCTCACTACTATTGAGTCTAGTCTAACTCAAAGTGACCCTATAGGACAGGGTAGAACTGCCCTTGTGGGTTTCCAAGATTGTAACTAAAGCCTCATCTTTCTCCTGCAGAGAGCCTGGTGGTTTCCAACTGTTGACATTGTGGTTTTCAGCTTGATGTTCAAAATATACCCTCAAGGGCCCTCTACTCCATCAAACATGATGTGTTCCTCTAGAGATGAATCCTTCCAGCCGACATGTCTGAATCAGAAGAGTCAGACAATGTTCTGTTGTGATCCATAAGATTTTCATTAGCTCCTTTTGGGAAGAGGATACCCATGGCTTCTTGCTTATCCTGTCTTAGCCTGGAAGCTCTGTTGAAATCTACATATCACACGTGAATCTGATGACATTTGAAATATTGGTGGCATAGCTTCCAGCACTGTGATAAAGCTGTGACTTGAGCACCACAGTGCAGCAAAACTAATAGACCAGTGGTGGACATGAGGATTAGGGAGCTTCCGAAGGCTAAAATCAGCTCTTCCTCTTTCTAACCCTGATCTTCCTCTGATAGGTCCATCTACTCCATCCTCCCCCCTCCCTGTGTTGACAGAGGCCCATGATGATCTCCTTTCAGAGAACCCAAAGGAAATCAGATAACAATCCCTTCCTCTCACCACTCGCCTGGAGAGCTATCGCGACACCCCTCCCCCTGACCCCCTGACCCCCAGACCCCCTCGGGACCCACAGGTCTCCCCGTGCTTCTTCTAGTTCCCCTCTTTTTGCATACGGAGTCCCTTGGTACTGAGAATAAGTGGGCCTTCAACGTTTTCTTTCTCCTGGTTCATCCTTCCCTTACTCTGGGGCAGCCACATCACAAGGGTCTGCAGAATGTGTCAGAATCGTAATCTCTTGAAGGAATTAAGACATTCTTCCAGCCTCAGTTCAATACCCTGATAAGAAGTCATTTGATTATTGGTGTCAGAGAAACAAAATCTAGACATGTTTTAAAATATTACATTCGTATCCCGAGTCTGTAGCTCAGTGAAACTGTCAGTCTAGCCACATCGTTTGGGAGCCATTAGCATACGAATGAGGCAAGTCTTGATAGAGCAGAGTTAAGAGACCAGGGTGGAGTACTGGGGCAATCTAGAACTTAGAGGCTAATGAAATGGACCAATGCCCACTGCCTTCCTGATGGGGATTCCAAGTCAGCTTTATCTTTATGGAAGCAGATGGCTTCATCTTTCTCCGGGGGAGCAATTGGTGGGTTGGAAGCCTTAGCTTAGCGGCAAGCACTTAAACTACAAAGTCCCCAGAGTCCCTCCAGAGACAGGGACAGGTGTCAGGAGGAGGCTGCGAGACTGGCAGGGAAGACTAGAGTCACCAGGGCCAGCAGAGCAGACTTCCGGAGGAAGAGGGCGCTCGCTCAGCGGAAGAGAAGGCTGTAGAAAGTCAAGCCTGTCAAAGGACCACAGCCCATAAGGCTGACCCTGGCTGCCAAGTCTTCCTTAGAAGGCTATTGATAAGCAGGAATAAATAAAACCACTAGCAAGTTATCTAAGGAAATGCTGGTAAGAAAACTTCGTAAAATGACACTCCCCTTCAGATGAGGCTCTCTTCAGCGAATTCTGTGCTGTTTGAGCCAAACTGAAACCCATCAGGCTGAGTGAAGTCATTAAGGGGACTCTGGAGATCCCCTGCTGTTACTGAGAACTTTTCAAAGTAGCCGCAGGATCTTCCAGCCTTCCCCTTACAAAGCCTGGCAAGGAGCCAGAATGATCGCTTCTTTCTCTGCGGATCTTCTTCTGATCCGCCGTGAACTTGGAAAGGCACATTGGTGTGTGGTTCGTTCAGGCAGATAGTAAAGCGCGAGGTCTGTGAACGTGGCCTCCACTGGATTCTGGGCTTTCCATCTCGGTGTTCTGGAGACAGTAGAAGTAGGACCAGAGGAAGAGCCTCCCTTCCCACCAAAAGGAGCCATAAAATAAACCTTGGGGGGTGTAGTACCTGCTGTCGTTTCCCACCATTGGTCTAAGTTCTTGGTGCCTTGACGCCCCTGCCTTGGCCATCGCCTGCAGGGATGGTGAGGGTGAGCATCTGGGGCTCCTCATTTCTTTCATTCGCTTTTATCAAACTACACTCATTGTGAGATGGGAGGGAAGAATCCAGTATAGTGTTGGAGTGCAGAGTTGGAATGACCTGTTTATTGTAATGATCTTCCTGGGACCCTGATACAAAGGTAGCTTGGATCCTGGATCTCCGGCTATGTTAGGCGGGTTTCTCTCGAGAAGCAGAGCCAGTGATGCTTCTAAATGTGTAGATCGAAAGAAAGTGATGTAAAGAAAATGGGCAAGCCCACTCCACATCCAGGCAGTTTCCAAGTCCGTGGAGCAGATGTTATGCTAAAGGCTTCTTCTGACCCAGGTTGCTTCCAGGGCTGATGAGCCCAAGCCCGACAGGAAGCGCACAGACTTGTGGCTGCAGACAAGGAGGAATCCAAGGCCGACAGGTCAGATGTCGGGCTGCTGATGACGTAAGCCCAAAGAAGTGGAGGCTGGTGAGCAGAGGCAGGATCCAGACCCAGCAAAGAGTAAACGCGCTTTCGCACAGCATCCACTTATCAAGGCAGTAGGCCATACCACCAGGAAAACTTCCTCTCAACTGTTAGGGGTGTGACCTGAGTAAGAGGGGTGCACAGCACATTAATCTTCTTACAACTGATTGACAGCGCACAGCAGATCCAATCGCGGAGTTGATTACATTCTGTTAGGTCACACCATAGGGGATCAGGGGGTCTTAACTGTCAAACCTCTAAGAAGCAAGGTCCACACAAAATCTACGCAAAACTTCATTAGCACAGCCTTTGACCAGCTGAGTGACCTAAGAGCTAATAAGTAATTGAGTGGGGAAAATAAAGAAAAGCCTTTACTTTGACATGGGCTAGGCCACTAGGACTTGTCGCTAGTCATGGAGGAGGGATAGTGCTAGGAGAGTTGTGGACAAGAAAACTGATCCAGGAAGAAAGGAGAGACTCCTCCAATCCATGGAAGCAGAATAAAGAGAGTGAAATGGAATCATAAGCCAACAGGATTGGGGGACAACCAGACAGAGTTGGCAAATCTGAAAGGGTGTTCAGGAACTGAACCCTGAAACACTTCTCTAAAGTGACTATGAGAGCCCTGCCCGCTGTGAGAAGAATACTGAAATTGGACCAGTCAGGTAATGCCAGGGATGTGGAGAGGCTCCTACGGGGATTGGGCTACTCAGGGCACTGGGAGACTCAGGTGCCTAGGATGGAAAGACACCTCACTTCTCTATGCCTCCGTTTCCTCCTTCACACATAACTGCTAATAACATATTCCTTGCAGAATTGATTTGAGGTTCAAGTTGGATAACACAAGTGAGTCAAGAGCTTTAAATTAATAGGAAAGGCCAACAAGAACTATTATCAACTTAAGACTGACTAAGCATTTTCACAGGGAACACTTTGCATTGTTTCAAATTCAGAATATTAAACATCAAGTTCATGAAATTCAAGGAGCCATAACGACATTCACTTGTCACTAGTCATAATTATGTGATGAATTCTAGAAAAATTCTAGTACCACATGCTTATGTGTCCTTTTTGATCACAGTAATACTACAGCCATGACAAATGGAAATTTCTATATCCCAACTGGCACCTGGCGTAGGGTCTTCGCCTCACCTGTGGTAGGCAGATTTCTAACATACTCCTGATAGTCCCTGATAGCCTCCTGGTACTCACTTCCTGTCCAATTCTTTTCCCTTAGGGTGGGCTTGACCTGCTAACAGTCCCTTCAAGGGTCGGGTTACAAACGTGACTGGTGTAATGCTAGCATTACACCTCTCTCTATCACCTTCTTGACTTTTCACGCGCATCAGGTGAAGGTGTACCGAGGAGAGCATCCGTTTGACATTCAACAATCTATACACAGTTTACTTCAACTCAACCCCTTCAATTCTGTCAATGCATCATCAGTCACACCAGCCAGCACACATTTTGGTACCTCAAATGTTAGACTTGGATTTTCTGGGTATATTTAACCTGTTGATTCCAAAAAATGACACCAGTTTTCCCTTGACCTCCCTGGTTTCTGAGATACAGAGCAGATTCCGTACTCAATTCTTCACTCTGCTCGCCCGTAAGAAATCAGGATACTTTAATGCAATGAGATGAGGCAGTGCCCAATGGCTTTATTTAAGGCAGTTTGTGTTGCACTAAATATTTAGATCAAATCATACTTCACGTGGTGTCCTTTGATGCAAAGATATATTTGAATGGGAAATTACACGTTGGCCATTGGTTTGGGATATCTATCCTCCTATTTCTATTTTATTGAGTGTTTTTATCAGTAATGGGTACTGGATTTTGTCAAAAACCTTTCTGGCATCAATTGATAAGTTCATGTTGTTCTTTTGTTTTCTTCACGTGATGGATTACGTCGCTGCTTCTGATGTCAAACCATCTGTGCACACCTGGGGTGAGTCTCCTCTGGTCAAATAGATTCGATGGGCTAGCCTTTTGCTTAGAACACTTGCAGCGATGTTAATGAGGGGCATTGAGCTGCGATTTTCTTTTTCAGGGATGCCTAGATTTAGTCTCAGAGCTATACTCAGTTTATAAAATGAAGTTGGGGAATTGGCCATCCTTTTCCACGCCCTGACGCAGTCTGAGCAGAGTTGGCGTCATCTCTTCTGTGAATGCTTGTCAGAACAAACTCACCAGCCAACCTGTCTAGGCACAGAATTTTGGGGTTAGGATTTTTTAATGACCTGCTCAATGACTTCTTCTTACGCGTCTGTTGCTTCGGTCTGTGTTTCTTTACACAGGCAGTTCTTGAGATGTGTCTCTTTCTTTGAGGGGTTCAGATCTGTTGGAATGTGGTTCTTCCTCCTATTCTGCTACTACCCTTTTTTACTTCAGCGGTTCTGCTGTGATGGCGTCCATTTCATTTCTTCCTGTTACTTGCATTTTCTCCGTTTTCTTTGTTAGATTTGCCAGTGATTTGTCCATTTTAAGTCTTTCAAAGAGCCATCTTCCTGTTTTGTTGATTCTATGGTTTTTCAGTTTCATTTATTCTCTTCTCATTTTTATTGTTTGTTTTCTTCTGGGGGATATAAGCTTATTTTGCTGTTCTTGTTCAAAATGTTGGAAATGTTAAGGTGTTAATTTTATTTCTTTCATCATTTTGAGTGTTTATTTATTGCTTTAAATTGCTCTCTGGGGTACTTTGCTGTACCCCAAAGATCTTGGTATGTTGCGCTTCCATCTTCATTTGATTCAAGGAATGTTTACAATTTTTTTTATTTTTAATTTCTCCTATTGCGCAGTAGTTTTTAAGCAGGGTGTTTAGTTTTCGTGTATTTGATTTTCCCCCATGAGCTTCCCACTGCTGCCGCTAACTTCATAGCATTGTGATCTGAGAAACGCTTTGCCATATTGTGATGTTCTGTATTTATAGACCTTGCTTTGCAGCCTTTCATTTGGTTTATTCGTACTCTGGAAAAGAATGAATATTGTTCTGCTCTTGCGTGGAGTGCTCTATCTATGTCTGTGAGGTCAAGTCTGTGTTGGTACTAACCTTTTTTTAAGGTTTCTTCTAGTTGCTCTATCCTTCACTGAAAGTTGTGTATTGAAGTCTCCTTCTATTATTGTACAGTTATCTATCTCTCCTTTCAGGTCTGTAAAAGATTTCAGTAATGTATTTTAAGACTCTTAAGTTGGGTGCATTGATATTTGTTATGGTTATTCCAGCTTATTTAATTGACCCTTTAATCATTATGTAGTGCCCTCCTTAGTTTCTTGTGCTGGATTTGACCTGAAAGCCTATTTTATCAGAAATTAATATTGCCATTACTGCTCTATTTTTGATTACTGGTAGATTGATATATTTTCTCACTCTTTGATTTTCAGTCTATCATTGCCTTTGTGTCTGAG
>NW_022111373.1:4047453-4048871 GCF_000313985.2 Echinops telfairi
TCTTTTCTGACAACATGTCAGAAGAATGTAAGACAAAGTCTAGCCATCCTTGCCCCTCAGGAGCACTCTGGCTGTACTTCTTGCAAGATAGATCTGCTTGTCCCTTTTAGCAGTCCATGGTAATTTCAATAGTTTTGTCCAGCACGACAATTCAAATGCATGGGTTCTTCTTCAATCTTCTGTATTTAGTGTCCAACTTTTACATTCATATGAGGCAATGGAGAAAACCATGGCTTGGGTCAGGTGCACCTTAACCTTCAAGAGAGGTCTTGTGAAGCAGATTTATCTAATGCAACTCATCTTTTGATCCCTTGACTGCTGCTTCCATAAGAATTGATTTTGGATCCAAGCAAGACAAAATCCTTGGCAACTTCAACCTTTTCTCTATTTCCTATTGATCCAGTTGGGAGAATTTGGGTCCTTTTTTACATTGAGTAGTAATCCCTACTGAAGGCTACAATCCTTGATCTTCCTCAGCAGGTGCTTTGAGCCCTACTTTCAGCAAGCAAGGCTGTGTCATCTGCATATCTCAGGTTGTTAATTAGCCTTCTTCCAACCCTGATGCCACATTCTTCTTCACACGATCCAGCTTCTCTGATGAATTGCTCGGCATGCCAATTTTAAACCATAAAGCATGCCGTTTTTCTATCCACACAACTGCCTCTTGATCCATGTACAAGCTCCAAATGAGCACAATTAAGTGTTCTGCAATTCTCAATCTTTTTAATGTTATCCAAAATTTATTATGGTCCACACGGTCAGATGTCTTTGATTAGTCCATGCAACAGAAACAAACATCTTTCTGGTATTCTGCTTTGAGCCATGATCCGTCTGACATCAGCAATGCTCTCTCCACACTGTCTTCTGAATCTGGCCAGAAGCTCTGACAGCTCCGTGTCCATCTACTGTAGTTAGAATGATCTCAAGCAAAAGCATGTATAGTAGCAATAGCAAAAGGAGAAAAAATAATTTAAAAACTAATACAAATGTTATTAGTTGGAGAATGGCTGTGATCCTCATCAAAAGCTGTGAGAATTATATTTGAAAGATTACAACCTGATATAATCTGTTGAAATATCTCCATTTCAAGGATAAAAATCGTGCACAGAGGGAAAAAGGAACAAGATTCCTACAAAGGAAAGAAACAGTAGGAACTTCCAGCACCTCATTCTAGAATATAAGGAATGTTTTAGTGGGCTCAGAAAATCGACCGTGATCTAATAATTCTATTCCAAGATAAGCTCAGATCACAGCAAAACAATGACATTTTTAGATATGTTAGGGCTTGGGAAAATGTGGTTTCATGTGACCATTTTTTTTTAAAAAAGGCTTGAAGATGTAAAGATAGACTCCAACTAAATTAAAAAATACAAGTAGAGCAAAGTGAGAGCTTAAGATAAGCTGTGGTGTGGTGACCC
>NW_022111373.1:4049899-4051404 GCF_000313985.2 Echinops telfairi
AAAAAGGAAGACCTTCACCTTATTACCAGCAAGACACACAGGCTAACGCAAACGAACATAAATGCTGAGATATAATGTAAAAAGTCAGAATGATAGGAACCTCGAATTCCAGTGTTTGACAAACTTATAGGAGATGAGAGTGGGCATACTCACTCCTCACAGCTGCCGTAACAAAGCACCCCAATTTGGTGGCCTAGCACAGCAGACCTATTCTCTCGCAGTCTGGAAGCTGGACGTCTGAGATCAACGTGTTGCTGTGGCCATGTTCTCTTTCAAGGCTCTCGTGGAAAACCGGTTCAGCGTCTTTCTCTCGACTTGTGGGTCTGGCATAGCTGGGGTTTCTTCTTGTTGGGAGCGCTACTATTCTCCACTCTGCGTCCTCTCTGCGGGTCTCTTCTCATAAGATAGCAGTCATAATCGAAAAGGCTGCGCCCCATCATTCATCTTAATTTGATTACATCTGCAAAGACCCTCTTTCAAAATAAGTTATTTTGTGAGCTGGGGGTATTTGTGAGGTGCTACCAAGCAGAGTCTGACTCACGGGGATCCTATGAAACACTGTCCAGTCCTAGGCCATTCTCACAATCCTTGTTATGTTTGAGCAACCAATGGATCAATTCATCTCCTAGACAATACTCTACTTTTCCAGTGTCTCTCTAGTTTACCAACCACGATATCCTTGTCCAGGAACTGATAGCAATGTGCTTCTCAGGAGCATTCTGGCTGGACTGTTTCCAAGACAGATTGGTTTGTTCTTCCAGCAATCCTTGATATTTTCAATACACTTTGCCAACACCATAACTCAAAGGAATCCGTTCTTTTTTAGTCTCCCTTATTCCTTGTTCAAATTTCTCCTGCATAGAAGGTGATTGAAAATACCATGGCTTGGGTCAGCCATATCTCAGTCCTCAGAATGCTTTCCTTGTTCTTCAATACTTTAAATAGGTCTTGTGCAGCAGATTTGGCCAATGCAGTGTATCGTTTGATCTTTTGACTGCTCTTTCCATGAGCTGTGACTGTGCATGCAAGCACGATAAAATTCTTGACAACCTCAATCTTCTGTTTTTCATCATGTTGTCTGTGGGTCCAGTTGTGAGGTTTGGGTCTTCTTCACGTTGAACTGTGATCCCTGCTGAAGGCTGCAGTCCTTGATCTTCATCAGCAAGAGCTTCAAGTCCTCCTCACTTCAGCAAGCAAGTTGTCTCACCTGCGTATCCCAGGATGTTAATAAGCCTTCCTTCAGCTCTGATGCCACATTCTTATTCTTATAGCTTAGCTTCTTGGATTAGTGCTTGGCACATGCATGGGATGTGTATGGGGAAAAGAGCCAACATCGAAGCACACTTTTCCCGATTTAAAATGATGAAGTCTTCTTTGTTTTGTTCATATGCTTGCTTCTTGATCCATGTACAGGTTCTACATGAGCACAATGAAGTGTTCTGGAATTCCCATTCCTTTTTTAAATTTTTAAAAAACATTTTATTAGGGGCTCATACAACTGTTAT
>NW_022111373.1:4053269-4055616 GCF_000313985.2 Echinops telfairi
AGTATTTCCAATGCTGCATCATCTTGTTGAAACATTTCCTTTGGAATTCCATCAAACCCTTGAAAAAAATGTTCTGCTATTATTTTGACTTGGACTTCTTCCTTCAGGATCATTGGTTCTTGATAATGTGCTACCTTTTGAAGGGCAAATAGTCATTCGTTCTTTTGGGGACTGTGACTCAATCATCTTTTAATGCTTCCTAAATTACTCAATATTTTAAACACAGAATCCTTCAATATTAATATTTAAGGATTGAATTTTTCCTTCAATATTTTCAGCTTGAGATACACTAATCATGTTCTCCCTTTTGGGCCTTTTAATTCGAAGTCCTTACGCATTCCACTCTATTATTCCAAGTGATCTTCTCAAGCGCCCTTTGAAACGTTCTTCTCTGTTCTTTTGCTTCATCATTTCTTCCGTTTTCCTTCCCTACTGTGCACCAAAAAGCAAGTTTTACTGTCTCTGTTTACATCCAATTTTATCTTTTCCTTCATTTTTATGGGTTTTTTTGTTTGTTTTTCAAAGCCACATATTTAATTTTTTTTTACAAAATGACCCTAATCACCTTAAAAGTACTCTCCATTACACTTAATACATTTGTCAAATCTGCAATTCCATTCTTGGAAACAGTTTTCAAACTCAACTGTTTGGATGGCTGACAGCACCTCCTTCGTTTTTTTCTTCACCTCTTCTACATTGTCAAATCGCTGTCCTTACATGTCCCTCTGTATTCATGGAAGCAAAAAGAAGTCGCACGTAGTGAGGTCAGTGAGTAAGGTGCATGGGGCAAGAGAGGCATGCTGTGTTTTTGCCAAAAACTGGTGCACCGAGATGGCTGTGTGAGCAGGTGCATTGTCCTGCTGGCATTTTTATGTTTTTAATGACTCTTTGCTTTCTTCCTGTATGATGTTGTTGATGTCTTCTTGTAGTTCAAGTCCTCTGTGATTAGTTTCCAATCCATGACATTTTTCTTGAGATGTTCTTGAAATGCAGGTGGAATATTACATAATAATAACTCCCATCGACCCAGGGACAATGGTAAATGCACAGATTTTTGATACATACATTAATAACATGATAAATGTAGTAAAAACAGTTTACAAAGTTCAATGATGTTTTTTCTTTACTTGTGTGACCTTATTCTGGGAATTGGAATAAGGTACTATGCAGTTGTCTAATTCTAATCACGATTAAAGTGAACTTAAGTCTCCAGGTAAAGACTTGTTCCTGAGCAGACAGGCGATAAAGAATCTGTAGTTGAATTTATTCCACAGAGCATCAATCCATCCCTGGAATGTATTCTGCCTTGAAACTGCACAGCCCCTCCAAAGACAAGGGCACACTTTGTTCCTCATTCATCAAGGCAGCTGTTGGGAATGTCAGGCATGGCCCCGCACATGGCGGTCACCCATTTCTTTCTAACTATAGACGGCAAAGTTTAATAGGGGCATAATTACCTTATAATAGCTTTAAAAAATATAAAACCTAAGAGGAATCAATTATAAAAGTAATATCAAGGCAAACAGAGTCAGTTCAAAAACTTAGAAATATTTCTAAATACAAACGATAAGCCCTATTTTTAAAGACAACTTTAAAGACGCTACATAATCACTTAAAGCAGTACTAAATCATTAAGTTTGTTAAACATCTAGATGAAACTTTATGAGTCAGCTGAGTAACTCTCCTAGTTAAGCCAACTTTTTGTGCTATTAGATTTAAAAGAAGCAAACTGTGGCTACGTTTGGCAACCCAAGGTTAACATTAATCAGTTGTGACATGGTACCACGCACCTACTTTGGACACGTTGTCAGGAGAGACCAGTCCCTGGAGAAGGGCGTCATGCTTGGGAAAGCAGAGCAGCGGTGAGAACGGGGAAGGACCGGGACCGTACGGGCTGGAAGAGTGACTGCAGCAGGGGCTCAAACCTAACAACCGTGGTGGGGATGACAGGGGACCTACTGTTGTCCATGGGTCACTATTGCATGGCACCTGACAACACCAACTGTCCACAGTGGGCACAACGCATAAAGACAAATACCAACATCATTTTTCTACTGAAGGGAAAATCAGACACCTCTTTGGGTCAAGACAAACTTTTTAGCACTTTTTAATAAATACAAACAATGTTCGTGGAGTTCCAATTTGTCCAGAACAGGTTATCACACTCAGGAACTTGCTTTGTTAAAACCCCTGTCTTCAAGGCAAAAATAAAATGAACTCTTTTACCGAGTAACCAAGGAAAAATTTGTTAACAGTAAGAAACCCAATTTTAGTTTTATATACTACTTGACACTAAAATATTTTTAATATTTTTATGAATTAACCCATTAAACCTTTAGCTACCAAT
>NW_022111373.1:4057765-4071670 GCF_000313985.2 Echinops telfairi
TCAACTTTTTTTTGTGAACTTTTTATCTTTCTATTTTTTCTCTGGCTTTGTCAAAATTTCTCTTTTTTATTCTGGAATGATTGGTTTCACATTTATGCTTAGATAAAAGACATTCTGTAGTTGCTAACTTACATTATTTGGAAATAATTTGCTTTTAAGATTGTTATAAACACAAAAACATCTAGTCAAATAAATTCTTTGTATAGCTTCTCTACAACATTAAGCCTGCTTAACGTATTTGTAGGAATGGGGGAATTTTTTCTGTCAAGGCCTATTTGGATATTTATATCATTTGGAGACTATACACAATTATCAAAATTAGCCTGCTATATTTGGTTCAACATCTAATTAACTCACACCTAATATGATGGGTGGAACCTCTCTTTGGTGAGGTGTGTGATCTTGGTTGGCATTAACGATTCTGTGGGCCTTACATGGCCTGAGGGCCAGGCATTCCCCATCCTTGCTTTCAATCGAGTCAGCGTGAGTGCTGGTTTTAAGGTTTTGTTATATCAATTAAAATGATCAATACATTATCCTGCCCCGCCAGCACAGTTTTATAGCAAATAATCTTAACGTGGCTAGAGTCTAAAGCAGGAGCAAGAAGTAGTTTTTCTCTTCCAAGAACTGAGATTGTTTTCATTGCTGTATGAAAACCGTTAGCAACGCATTGCAAGTCCAGGAGCCTAGACAGAGCCAACTCTCCAGCAAAGGGAAGCAGCAAAGTCACACCTAACAAACACTCAAGACCTCAAGACACCATCTAACCTGCAAACACGAAAGCTCAGCCGACGAGTCATGAAAGCTTCTACATAACCCCCGCCCCCCTATTCGGGCTGATCTCCTAGACAAACCCCAATGAGTCTGTCTCTGGCACCTTGTAGGTTACGTTTGTCATTCAGCACTCTGTAAAAAATTTCCTACTGGATAAAATCAATCAACAAACAAACAAACACAAAGCATACACACTGCCATCTCGTCCGTTCCTACTCATGGCAACCCTGTAGGACGGAGTCGAATTGCCCTGGTGAGCTGTCGGTCTTTCTGTAAGCAGAAAACCTCGACTTTCTCCCATGGGCCAGCTGGTGGTTTCAAACTGCTGTGATTAGCATCCCAAGTCTTAACTCATGATGCCATCAGGGCCCTAAAGCTTGGCAATACATTCTTTCTGAACCCACTGGAGCTTTCTTTCCCTCCAACCTTGGTAAGCAGTTTCTTGGAGGGCACCGTGTGCTCTCAGATAGCCTCATGCATTTGTTCTGTCTGTAAGGCCAACATGTGATGACCCAGGTTTGCCTGTCAGTGGCCTGAGACGGGTCACTCTTCTTAAACATGGTGCCTGTATAGACCAGCTCCAGCGGGGAAGATGGCCCTTTGGCCACTATCAGGTTTCATTAGAGGGAAGCAAAGAAAAAGAGTAGGTCTTAGAGTAGTAGTCTCCATGAGGATCAAAGCAATTAGAAAAACATTGTACAAATAAAGACACTTCTTTTGTCAATTCTCTGGTACCCACCGAGACGTCTCATCTAGGCTTCCCTGATAGATTTACCTCTGTCCCTTCATGGGATCTTGTCCCTCACTTTGGACTACCACAGCTGAGCCACCTTTTAGGAATGCATCCAGCATCTCACTAGCTTTTAGCGGACTTACCTAACGAACAGTACAGGGAGCTGCCTCGTCCTCTTCCCTCTCTGTTCTCCTTTCACTCAACTATCACAGATGCCTCCTTCACTGCTGGTTTGGTGAAGGCCAACGCCAGAAACCCCCCCGCACCTGAGCAAGGGGACGCCATCTGTGGTAGTTAGGTGATTTTATGTCAACTAGGCCCTCCTGGCTGGGGCGGAGTCGAACCTGTCAATCAAGTTGCAGCCTGAGGATTCCTTGATGCAGCAGAGTGTGAGACATCCTGGGTCTACTTGCCGTCCCTGTAGGCTTATCTGTCCTGGGTTCCATTTACCAAAAAAGAAGCTCAGAGGCACACAATTGGCTTGAACAGTTAAAACCTTGTCAGTAGATTTTCCGCCTATGATGCATGCTGGACTGGATCTGGTTTCCAAAATGCTCTACATTTGTGGCTTGTATTGTTTGTACATACTGTGGGGTATCTCAGAGGACCGTTGGGGGCCACCCTCTTGAAGTTGAATTATATGCCTTTTTGTTGATTAGGATCTGAAACCCAGGATTGATGAATCCATAGAGGCAGCAAGTAGAATGAGAGTTTATCAGGGAGGGGAGGGGGGGGGCGTCCAGTGGTGGTGGTGGTGGTGGGGAGATGCTGTCAAGGAGCACACGTAGAAAAGAAATGTTTGGAAACTGATTGTGGTAGCAAATGTACAACTCTGCTGGGTATGAATGAGCTATGGAATGCTATATGTATTCCTTCCCAATTAACAAAAAGAATATAATGAGATATTAAATAAATAAATAAAATAAAATAGTGTGGGATGCTGGGAACTGCTCTCTCTCTCTCTGTGTCCTTACACCTTCCTGCCTCCTGGGCTCTGACAGTGGTCCTGAGAGCTGCCAGAGCCATATTGCCACCGGCCTTGGATTCTCAGGATTCTGCACCCAGCGGCCTGCAAGCTTCTCGCATTCTGCATTCTGCATCATGCATGAAGCCACGTGAGTCTGAAGAGGGACTGACGGACTCGTATCAAACACATGGACTTAAGTTGGGCTGTGCTGGGATGCCTTCTTCCTACGTGATTGCTTCTGGATATAAAGCTCTTTCTCATACATAGATGAGTGCCACCGGATTTGTTTCTCTAGACAACCCAGCCTGACACGTTATGTCATCCAGGGACAGAGCCAGAGTGCGGCCCCATGTGGGGTGCCCCATTCGTTACTAAATGTTGGGTCTGTAATCTAATGCAATGAGCCTAATTAATAATGCCAAGAGGAAAAGAGAAAGAGAATAACCCATTTATTTTCAGAGGCCAGGGAGCAGAACACGACAGCAGTGGCGGCTGTTTGTTGGGCACACCGAGCATCACAACTTCCAATGGATGTTTATACTGATTTCTTCTAAGAATATTACTCACATATTTAGTGCAGATGGCCCAGGATTCTTAAGATACACGACAGGCTACACAAATTCATAAAACGCAGAAAGTACAGAAAGTGTAGTGAGCACATAGAAGAAGAATTTGATAGTTCATGATCTTGGCATCTACTTTGCAACAGATCTGACTCTCCTCCTCGATCTCATAAAATGACCAAGACAGCTGGAGGCGTTGATTCAATTCCATGCACGATTCAGGCAGTAAAATACTCTAAACTCTGTTTGGATCCTTGGAAACAGTCAAAACACTCAGTGAAAAAGTATGACAAAACTGACTATATTTAAGCATAGCTGAATGAAATTTTAAAAACCAATTGCGGTCTTGCTTGCAAGTCTTCCTCACGGCCCACAGTTTCTTTTCTGAATCGATTCTGCGTATAACATTTCTGAGTATAGAATAGTAATATAATTACTGAACAGAAACGTAGAGAAGGTCTTGGATTACCAGCTAGTTCTGTTCTTAAATGTGTCTCTAAATTAAATATGTGTGTAAATCAGAACATTTAATTGTGTCTCGTGTTTAAATTCAGTCCAATGGTTGTCTTCACATGCAATATACCTTTCATATATACAAAAACCATTAAAAATAAACACCTCCAGATACCTGAAAGCATCTTTAACATAGTAACAGAGTAATGATGGTAATAACAACTTTTTGATGCATATTGCAAAGTAGTGCCCGATTTTGAACTATTGAATGTACCTCAAAATTTTAATGTAATAGACTTTATAGAGGTTGGTTCTTAACTGTTATTGTCAGATATTGGTAACCTGGGGATTCCAGTACAGAGACTGAGAGCACAGTATTAACACCTATGTGAACAGACAGCTCCTTGGAACAAATTACACTCTAGAAACACACCTTGTACGTTACAGTCTTGGTAAACTACCCTCTGGAGCCACACTAGAAAGAGTAGGCCCATGCTCCTGGGAGGCAGAAGGGATGCAGAAGAGAGGTTTAGGACCCGTTGCTAGATATAACTCTTTACAGGAGAAGTCCCTCCAGGGAGGGCAGTTTATCCAGTGGGGCTTGCCCAACCTACTCGATTGGGAAATACTGATCTAGAGATACATTACTTGATTACAAAATTAATTCTCGAGTATTCTCATTGCTAGTTATTGCTTGGCTGCTGAGATTAAGGGGGAAGAATGGGTTTTACTGAGAAATTCAGTGCTTTTTAATTTTAAAAACTATTTTTTGGTGTTAAGACTTCCTGGAACAAATAACCACTTAGCTTTATTCCTAAATAAATAATCCATGACACATGAACTTTTATCACAGAGCAAAAAGCCAGACTTTATCTTTGAAACTAAATACATGGTTGAGTGTTGTCTCTACCATTTATTGAAAATTGTATTATCTCTATTAGTAAGCATCCTCCTCTATGATCTTTTGATATTTAAATTCAATGAGTAACTAATTTCTGAGTTTGGTGCATTTCTTATGTAGAAGGGTCACAATTTGCATACTTCACTTTAATTAAATATTGCCAGAAATCTTAGAAACCAAACCTCAAATGGGTAGCAACTTGGTCTAGATAAGGATCAGCGGTTTAAATGGTGTTGTCATCTGCATAGTTACTATTTAATACGCTTCTTTAAAAACGTTTTTTATAAACTGGTGGGTGGAAGACGGGCAAGAATCGTGAAGAGTCGCGGAGCCGGCTTCATTCTCTCTGTCTCTGTGTGTCCTCTTTCACAGAACCAGAGCTCCCACATCGCCATGCCTTCCTGATGCCCTGACGGACATTAAAAGGGAGACTGGGTGGCAAAGGGCTTCAGAAAGTCTTGAACCGGTGCCAGTGTCAGAGGCATGAAGTAGTCCCTTCATGCATTGCTTAGCCCCTCGTCAACTGCTTTCCTTGTTCAGGTTATTTTAAATGTTCTGTTTTGGAAAAAAATAAAGAAATAAAGGTTTCATCTCCTCTGGGATCATGCATTGGTCATTAAATAAATAAAGAAAATGTTTACCAAGTTCCATTTGTTAATTTTTCATTTGTTTAACTAATATTCCTTGAGCTCCCTGGGAACAGAGGGATGCGCCAAAGAGCCTTCTTACTTGCCTTCGTGCAGCTTACGTTCTAGGAGAAATAGACACGCAAGAAATACGTGTATGTGGCTTGCACGGTATTGAAAGGCCAAAGAAGAATATTCCCAGCAGAGAGCTTAGTAAGGCAAAGTGGGTTCTGAGGCTGGCCATGGAAAGTGCTTGGGAAAAGGGCCAGCTGTGTTAGCACAGCAGTTAAGTGCTCAGCAGCTAACTGAAAGGTTCTGGGTTCAAACCCACCCAGCACCTTTGCAGCAGGTAGATGTGGGGGTCTGCTCCCAGAAAGATTACTGCCGAGAAGACGGCGTGCTTGTTGTTAAACGCTGCTGAGCCAGTCCTAACGGACAGCGCCTGTGCACAACAAAAGGAAAACTGCCTGGTCCTCGGACCATCCTCACAATTGTTTCTACACATGAGCTGTTGTTGCTGCCACCGTGTCCACTCGTCTCCACGAGAGTCGTCTTCTTCTTGCTGCCCTTCCACATCACCAAGCATGGTGTCTTTTTGTTTTTAATATGGAGTACTTTTCATCCATCACATGGGGTTTCCCTGCGTCGAACTGCAACCCCCGACACCAACCACTCCGATCTCCAAACTCACTGCCAAAAACCTGCCCAGAGAGCGCCAGCCTCGGCTGATTACTTCCCTACACGAGTCCTCAGAGCCTGTGGGGGAACAAGGGGTCAGACCCAGCACAGCCCTCAGAGAAGGAGATGTGAGCTCAATCCCAGTGCACTGGGGTGGCCGGAGATACCTTTGACTGAAGGTACCCGGCTTTACCCGGAGAGAAGGCCTTCAGCTGATGGGGGCTTCAAACTCACACCATGGAAAGGTGCCTCTCCATCTCCGAAGGCCCGGCAGCTGACGACTCTGGGACACCCATTCCCTTTCACTCTGCACAGAGGCAGGAGCTGACATACCAGACGGCTAATGGAACCAGAGACCCTTGAGCCACCACCTAACTCTATCCTCCCAGGCCTGGAAGATAAGCGATCATGTCCCGGTCTGGGAAGCCCACAGGGCAGGTTGCTGAGGCAGCATTGACTGGATGGCAGGGAGTTTGGGTTCTTGGGTCTTGAACATGGAAAAGGACCCTTGGCAGAGCTGTCCTGTAGGCACTGTCCTCCTAGCCCACCGATGCTCCACGGCAGACGGATGAGGCTGTCTGCATCGCACAGGCGTGCAGACTCAGAATCCCAATATAGGGTCGCTTTAGCATCCGATTCAAAGCAACGGGTTTGGTTTGAGTACGAGGAGTGGGGCGTGCAAACTAGATCAGGTGCCTGCTAATGTTTTTCGATAAAGGCAGGAGCTCGAGTGGCGATGTGGATGATGAGTTGGGCTCATGAGGACAAAGCTAGCACTGAGAGCCCCTCAGCTACCGCTCAGGAGGAAGAGGGGTCTATCGGCCCCCCTAGGAAAGATTCACAGTCTGGAAAACCCAAAGGGGAGGTTCTACTCCGTCTACAAGTTTGCTGTGAGCCGGGAATCAACTCGACAGCAGTGAGGGTTTGTTGTTTGTTTGTTTGTTTCTTTTGATAAATAGTTTTTTAAAAGTCTCGTCAAATCTTTTATGACTTTCCCCCCCCAAACACTTCTCTTCATAATGACAAAGAATTACAGAGTGGAGCACTACCTAGGGTTTTTTGAGGATGTTAATCTTTATGAACGTGGATTACCTCATCAGCTTTGCCCATGGCAACAGCACCATGACTTGGCAGCCCCGCACCTCACTTACCTGGTTCAGAAAAGTCCTCTTTTCCTCTTTAGAGTTACATCTGCTTTGTGCCCCATATCTTTTTAACTTGACCTTCTAATGGTAAGCTCTCTATGCTACTGCTGTTGTCAAACTCCCAGGATGAGTGAACTTGCCAATTTCTCTTTGAATGTTGCTTGCTAACCACAAGGTTGGCAATTCTCAAACACCGTAAGAAGCCAATTTCACTTTTCCTTGGAGCCCTAGTGATGTGGCTATGTATTTATTGGGCTGGGATCAGAAAGGTCAACAGTTCAAAACCACACACCGCTCCTTGGGAGAAGACAGGGCTTTCTACTCCCATACATAGCCACAGTCTCAGAAACTCACCGGGCAGTTCTACCCTGTCCTGTATGGCCTCGATGAGTTGGCATCAAGTCGATATCAATGAGGGGTGTTTGGTTTGGTTTGACTTGGGTTTTGGTTTGCCATCAAGTCACCACTACCCCAACCCAGCTCACAACTAAAAACCCTCACTGCTCTCAAATGGGTTTTGTCTCATAGCGACCGTGTGGGACAGGGTAGAACTGTCCCCCCGAGTGTCCAAGGCTGTCATCTTTATGAGAGTAGACAGCCTCATCTTTCTCCTGTGCTATGGACTTTGGTTTCAAACTACTGACATTGTGGTTAGCAACCCAACATGTACTCTACTATGCTACAAGGGCTCTCATTACAGCTCACACCTCTGTGGTCAAACACTAATGATTCGCCTTCTCCTCTTAGGAACAGCTGGCAATGGAAAAGAGCACCGTCAGACTTGCATGTAATGCATGAGAAAACACTATAGCTACTATAGTTCAAGGTACGATAGATAAAGAACCCTCACCCTTTCCATCTTGAGTGTATAGAAGATGTATCTTCCCACCTATGTATACCTGTAATGAGCCCTGGTGGGTAGTGGGCTGTACCCTGCACAAGCTAGGCAGTCTGTCACCACCAGCGGCTTCTCAGGGGAAAGGCGAGGTTTTTTGTGCCCGTAAACAGTTACAGTCTCAGCAAATCTGGCTGATTGCCTCAGAGCGTAGACATTGAGAAAAATAGAATAGTTGCTTAAGTTTTACAGAATACATTTCCTAATTGATTCAGTACAGGGGCCTGCTCATAAACACTGAATGTTAGAAGGCAAACCAGAAGATAAATGCATGTCCCCAGGGGTGGTTAACTAAGTCTCTGTGAACCAATGTTACATGTCATCTAGTGCTATCTTTTCCTACTGTGTCTGAGATAGTTAACGTTTGTTGTGCCAATATGGCCAATGAACACATGTGGGAATTGAAGGGCGGAGAGATAAATGACTCAGTGAGCCTCGCCTTTCTTGTCTCTTGCTCTTTGATGTTAGGACCAGTGTGTGGCTGCCTTGCTTGTTCTGTGCTTCAACTTGCAAGCTACACTACCTGTGGGACACCTAACCCATGGACTGTGTCACTGTAATTTAAGGTTCCTTCAAGACCTGTTTCGCCACACTATTGGAATATACATCTCTTGAGCTGGGGACTGTCAGACCCTGTCATCTGGCTGACTGTTGGTGACCTACCTGCCTTGCTGTTTGCTGCTGTGCCCGGACAGCCTGAATTGCTCTACAGAGGACTACCGGGTAGCCCTCAAGACCTGAAGGGCTGCCAGTGTCTCATAGCTGTCTCACGGGAGTGAGTTGCACTGAGCCATTTCTACTGCTTTATAGATTAAGTGTTTATTTCTTATGTTATCTATCTATCTATCTAATTATTAGCATTCTGGTTTTGTTTCTCTAGAGAACCCTGTCTATATATGTCTTTGTATTCAATGTACCTTGTAACCAAATAAAGTGAGATCATAAACAAACAAAACTGCCTCACAGAGGCAGTTCCGCCCTGTCCTATGGGGTCGCTATGAGTCAGTAATTGACTCGATGGCAGGGAGTTTTAATATATAGCTCTAGGGCAGCAGTTCTCAACATGTGGGTCGCGACCCTTGGGGGTCGAAGGACACTTTCACAGGGGTCACTCGATTCATAACAGTAGCAAAATGACAGTTATGAAGTAGCGATAAAAATAATCTTAGGGTTGGGGGGATCACCACAACATGAGGAACTGTATTAAAGGGTCGCGGCATTAGCAAGGTCGAGAACCACTGCTGTAGCTTCACTGCATCAGAATTGACTGGATGGCCGTGCACTTGGAGCTTTCTGTCACTTCAACTCATGGTGGCACTGTAAAACAGAGCAGAACCGCCCCTGTGGCTTCTGAGACTTTAAATCTTTACAGGAGTAGACAGCCTCATCTCTCTTCTGTGGAGCAACTGGTGGGTTTGAACCACTGGCCTCAGTGTGTTGGCTACAAAGTTATTTGTGTCTTTCGTATTACTTCCAAAACAACTTCAAACGAAGGCTTCAAGTCAACTTTAGTGGGGGCCCACTATGTGCCAGGCACCTTCCTAAGGTCTTTCTCCTCTGGGCCTCAGGCTCACGGACAGTCTGCGCTGGTGGAAGAGGTGGGGAAAAGCATTCAGAGAAGAAGGAGGTCAATTGTAGGGCCCAACCCCGGACTTCTGCGGTGGACTTCAGCTCCAAAGCTCCCTGGCTGGGCAGCTTTGGATACATTTTTTTAAAAACCTGTCTCTGCATTAGTTTCCTCACCTATAAAATGAACATAATAATAGTGAAGTTAATACCAGACAATGTAGATCACTTTCTGGCCTGGAGTAAAAGACACGGTCCCATTCAAAGCTGGGAGTTCCCACTTTGTACATTGGCTAGTTCAAACCAAGACTATCAGCGGCCACCAGCTCCGGCTTCCTGTCAAGTCCCATAGTGCTTTCAGGCTGACAAGCTGCGAAAAGTGACGTAAGTGTAAACAGGAGTCCCCGGTGACCGGCCATCTGTGTGCGGGCATGGAAATGCTAGCATACTTGTGACTGGTCAGCGAAGTACAGCCCACTCACTGTCAGCAAGTCCATTCTGACTCGGAGCGACCAGAGCGAGAGGCTGCAGCTCCTGGGGCTGCGGTCACAATTGTTCTGACGTGTCCATCCATCTTTCCGGGGACCTTCCTCTTTTCTGCTGCCCCTCTGCACTTGATAATGACCCTAAATAGTTTCTGAGGCTCTGGGTCTTTACAAGAACAGATAACTTTGTCTTTCTCTCACAGGGCAACTAGTGTGAGCCTCCTACCTCTCAATAATCCAATGCTCAGTCAGCAGCACTGCGCCCCCCCCACTCCCAACCCCAGAGCTCCTTAAACAAAGCGTGTGTGTGTTTTATAGTAGAACATCAACTCTTATTTTCTTTCTTCAATGTAATTAATAAAACACAAGCAAGCAGCATGGGTTTTTTTTTTTTAATTGGTTTTCTGGGCTACAGTGTAGAAATCTATCTTAACAGTATTAGTTCTATATAGAGCTGCTCTATGAATAGTTTTAAAAACAAAAACAATTTTATTGGTACTTCATCCACATGTCATACAATTCAGTAATTCAATCATATCAAAAAGAGTTGTAAAATCATCACCATGATCAATTCTAGAACATTTTCTTCTTCCTTGTATTCATTGCTATTCACATAATTATTATTTCTTCATTGGGGCAAAACATACACACAACCTAACATCCCCAAATTCCACAACGTCTGCATGCACAATCCAATGGCATCATCTCTGCTGTCCAACCACTGTCAATGTCCTTTACCACAGTAGTCCCACCATTCACAGAAACCCGATGCCCCTAAGCAGCATGGTAACCGTTGGTCAAGTCTGGTTTCCTCCTTTCTTCATTTTTAGTAGTTGTCTGATGTACTGTAAATGTATGATATAATATTCACGTATCATCCATTTCATAGTCAAATTGCTTTTCAAAAGAATTAGATATACATCCTCACAATCAGTTCTACTGCTCCCTCCCACCTCCCGCATTCACTGTTTGTGTCCCAGTTCCCCTCATTCCCACCCCACATCCCTGATAAACCACTGCATGACTTAGTGTCTCAAAGCGTCCACTCTCTTGGGGCTTCACACACGCACAGAGCATTTCCACCAGCAGCGGCCCCACAGCAAATGCTCAGCAAATGCCAGCTGCTGTCCAGTTTTAGTCCCGGGGCTTGTGCTCGATCTCACAGCGCTGCTGTGGTCTCTCCCAGCCCTAAGGCCACAGGAACAGGCTATACCTTGGGTGCTTGTGGTTGAAGGTTTCCTCCTGCAGAGATTTTTACAAAAGATAATCTCTCAGATGCATTTTTGGGAGATGGGGAATCTAGTCTGGTGCATGAAAGACACGTTTAAGATTTGGGGGCAGCGAAGAGAATGTATGAGGTTAGAATTGCTAAGAGAAAACGCCACTGGACAAAAGAGCTGCCCTGCAGCCTCACTTGTCCCCCTCCTGCCCCGGACCTCCCCTGCATGGGAGCGCCCACGACTGGCTATTGTATCAGCATTTCCAATAATGTCAAGAGGGAAAATACAGACGTGGCCTTTCATGGAAAGTGCTCTCAGTCACACCACAATCCTTGCTGTTAAGACAAAAAAAAAAAAGTATGGTTTTAAGGTCTTTCATTTTCCCGACAGCAGCTCAGTACTTTTTGAAGGGCCTCTCTTTCTTAGGGTTTTGTGTTTCTCTGTAAATTTGGACCACTTGATATGGGAGAGAAAAACGACAGACAGACTGACAGAAATCAAACTGAGTCACAGAGAAAAAGTATCAGTTTGATGTCAGGGTTTTCCCATGTTTGAAAAGGAGCTTTAAATACAGCTGGGTCCACAGGAGCCTGCAGGTGAACCTCCCTCCAGCTCCGTGGAAAGATGCTGCTGGCCACCGTTCTGGCTTCTGCCCTCTTCCTCTGCCCCCTGGCGGGCCAGAAGTGTCCCAGCACCGTAGGGGTCTTCTATGTCAAGCACCTCATCCAAAAGCTGCAGGTAGGTTTTGGAGGTGGGTGCAGGGAAGGGTAAGACGGCGATTGCAGACAGACGTGCGATAGAGATGCATGAACGCACTAGTCGCTCACTGTGGGTTCTTGGCTTCTGACTAGGCAGATCCGGCTTCCCAATGCAGCTGCGGCAGGAACGTGAGTACCTCTTCTTTCAGGAACTTTCCTAACTCGCTTGTCTTCCTTTTCACGCCTGGAAGCTTCATGACCAGAACCTTCTCTCTTGCAGGTGACCCACTGCTTGTGTCTTCCCGTTCCTTCTGTAAGTATGGGGAAGACCTGGAACTTCCCTCTTGTTCGTAAGTCAGTATTGATAGCTTCGTTTGCCTTATGAAGCAGAAAGGGGCTACTCCATTGAAATTGTTAACAGATTAATGGTAACCCTAGAGTGTTGTAAGAAGCAGCTTTTCTCGTGTGCTTGTGTGTGATTTGGATGAGCCTTTGCAGAGCGAATTGGTTTTCCACTCAACATGGTGGTTTGTGGCACTGATTACAACCCTCACAAGATCCCAGCACTTTCCCTGCTTCCTCCCTGTGACTGTCGCTCCCCGACTTCATCTTTAGTCCCATCCCCTCCTGCCTTCTGGACTCTATCCCCGGGTCAGCGCTGCTGCCCTTAGGGTCCCCAAAAGCTCTCGTTCTTACTGAGGGGTTCATCCCTCTCTGTCTTCTGGCTGAAAGTTGAGATTGGTTAAGTTACGGATGTGAAGGGCATCTCAGGGCCACAATCCCAGAGGCCCCACCAGGCTCTATCTGACCGGCATGATTCTGAGTTTTTCCCAATATGTCCAGGCCCTTCTACCATGATCCCTTTCAGAGTGGTCGCTTTGCGCAATTATATCAAAGCGGACCGAAGAACGTTGTCCTCCGGAGAACAGAGTGACTCTGTGGGTGGAGGAGAAGGGAACAGGATTCCCCACTTTGGAAGAGAAGGGTGCTCCCAGGCCCGATTCTGTTGATTCTTTGTCATCAAATGCCTCACAGACAATTGGACAGGCTGGGGAGCCAAGCTAGTGTCAGGAAGAGGCTAAGCGGCAGTGTGTTGCCTCCACCAGCAGGGCGGGGAGACCTTGGGCAGCTCGGCAGCTGCGGCCAGCCGTGGTGCCCATCACAGTCCCTCTGTTAGTGGAGTGGGAAGAGCGGCTGTCTTCTGAGGAGGAACCACACGCTCACGTCCTCCTCCAGGCCTCTCAGCGTAGACCCCATGATCTGCACTGCTGGTGACTGTCGGCTCCTCGCATCAGTTTGCTGGGCCAAAGCCCTTTCTTTCTCTGCACAGGAGCGTCTGTCGAAAGGCAGGCTCAGAGCTGGCTATTTCCAAGGCCCCACGGGTCTCACATGCCCGTAGATAGAACATTCTAGAAATCTCCTCCAGGAAAATGGTCCCATCTAAAATGACGAAAGAACCTTTTGTAGAGTGGCCAAGGATCTGTCTGAACACAGGCAGGTGCTGGTGACCCTTGGCTACATTGCGATTGTCTCGGGAATCCTTCTCTCTGAGGCTCCTTCTCGAGCCCACCCTCTGAGTGTCTCTTCCTAATCCCGCCTTGTTGGCCAGGACAACTGCTCCACGCCGTGCTTCCAAGAGGGGCTGTCGCAGATGACCAACTTCTCCAGGGGAACAGACACTAACATCTACCAGGTGATAAAGATAGTGAAGAGCCAACAGAAGAAAAACTGCCAAGTGAGTTTGCTTACTTATTTTTCTTCCTCTTTGATTTGCTATGGTTTGTGCTTTTGAAAGTTGATGTCAGTCCTACTTGAATGAGGAAAGAGGTCTAGGCTGGAAGTGGTGGGCTCAAGATGGACAAGGCAGGTCTAAGAGATTTCACCGGCACCCATAGAGTTAAAAAGATCTGCCCCCATCAGTCCCACTGGTCTTCCTGGTTTGGAAGGGCTGGCAGAAGTGCCCCCACACTTGGCCTCTCCTTAGTGGATTGGGAAAGAACTCCCTCTGAGGACAATTGGAAGCTGCGATCTAGAGAATCCAGGCCTAAGCCCACATACGGAATGATTCCCAGGATCAGTTGGCTCGCTGAGTGGATGGGAACGAAGGGGATGCTTTTTAGGTGTCATCTGGGGTGCTGCCACGTGTGACAGCGGCTGATGTGCTGGACCAGCCACAGGCGGGAGAGTGCCACGTGTGACAG
>NW_022111373.1:4071822-4072656 GCF_000313985.2 Echinops telfairi
TGTGCTGGACCAGCCACAGGCGGGAGAGTGCCACGTGCCCACGCCCAACAGCTTCTCTCTTCTCTTCTGTAGAAGCGAATCTTCTAGGCTTGCTCCGGTGGGGGTGATGGGGGGAGAAGGGCCCTGTTGCTTTCCCCTCCGAGCTCTGCTTCCTCGAATAGCATTCCCGCATGAGACCCCGGAAGCCCGACTACCCTTCACTTAGCTGTCTAGCTGCATGCCACGTACCGAAGACTAGTCTCGCTGTTTCCGAGATCAACAGCATGAACTCTACGTGGCTAATCACAGCCGGCGAGGCTTGGGAGAGCCAGGAGTCAACGGGCCGTCTTGTTCTTCTGGTCTCCGACGTTGTCCACGTCGGCCAGCATGCAGCCTCACTGCTTCTCCGCTGCTCTGGGTTCCTGGGAGATATCTGGGTTCATTGCTCTGGCAGGCGCCCAGCTGACATGGGCTCTGGCTTTAGTCGGTTGTACCATACTGTCCCATGGACTACCTACCTTACGGACAGACGTTAGCTTGATGACCCTGCGGACACGAGGGAGGGCGAGGCGGCACAGTGGGGCTCGATGGCTTGCCTAAGGCTACACGGAGCCCTGGCAGTGCTGCTGGGGAAAGGCCAGACGGCCACCAGCAAGGTCGTCAGTTTAATTCCACCAGCAGCCCTGCAGGCGAAAGATGAGGCTGTCTGCTCCCTGAAGATTTGCAGCCTGGGAAACCCCATCGGATCCAAATAGACTGCATGGCAGGGTTTTATGGCTACATATGTAGCATGTGGTAGAGTAGGTTTGAGCTTGGGTCCAGGAGATGGGCCCCCCTCCTGGCCATTCTTACTCT
>NW_022111373.1:4072756-4078587 GCF_000313985.2 Echinops telfairi
GCTTCTAAGGAAAGGTCTCTTCTGATGCAGAGATTTAGTGTGTGTGTGTGTGTGTGTGTGTGTGGTGTGAGCAGACACCCAAAGTCAACCAGCTTTCCGACAACACAAAATGCTATCCCTGATCTCCCTTTTGCATTTACTCTACGTCTCAACCCCCCTGCCTGCCCACCCCGCTACCTGCCGACACCTCCCACCCCTGGGGCTCTCTGGCCAGCGTGGCTCCGGGAGCTGCTGGGCGGCGTGTGGTTCTCGTCACGGTCCTCGTCCACTTGAATCCCACAGGCCTTCTCCTGTGGACAGCCGTGCAACCAGACCACAGACGGCAACGTGCTGACGTTTCTGACACGCCTCCGGGAAACGTTCCAGAAGGAAAATGAGCGGAGCAGGAACAAGAACGTGTGAAGACCAGATTCCTATTTATTCTATTTATTGAATGTAAAAATGCCACCTTGTTAAGTTGCTACCACTGGGCAATAAAAGGCGGTTATCCCACATGGAGACGGGTTAGGATGATTGTTTGAAGTGGTAGCTTTGTATCTGGAGAACAAATAAACAGGTGGGAAAAGCCAGCTGGTCTCTAGTTCCTCTTTCCTTTCTTCCCGCTCAACACTAAGAAAGCCACTGACCCTGTCGCTGAGAAGAAGCCGTCCAATAATGGGGACATGATAGACAGACTCCCTGTCCTCCACAGGCACGGGCAGGCAGAGACTGTAGGGGCTACAGTTCTGGGGCGTGCGCGGGATGCGGGGTTCTGGGTGACCCAAACAAGAAAGCCCTGTGAAGCGCAGGGTGGCATGCCAGGAGGTGGGGTCCATGCTTCCACGGTGGGGCTGCTTTGCTTTGCAAGGTTCCCCCGAGGCTGTTGCTGTGAGCAGCTCACCCACACCAACCTTGCACCTGCCCTGGGAGCAGGCAGCCCCTGGGAGCGTCCAGAAGGTGGGAGCTTGGATGACCCAACAAGCAGTCATGTTCAAAGTGAAGAGAGAGGCGCGCTCAAGCTGGACCAGGAGTGTCGGGGAGCAGAGCCCTTGTGTCAAGACAGCCTGGCAATGGGTCATCAATTCCCACACGTGCCAGACCCTGAGTCAAGTGAGGGGTACACCCTGAGGGTAGTCTGGGTGGCAGAGTGTGGCTGCTGCCAGTCACCTTAACCCTGCAGCCTGCCTCCCGCCCCCACCCCGACGACTCCTGGCTTCTTCTTCACAACACACCCCACCTTCGATGACTCCTTTCATGTCTGTTGTCTGCTCCCCCTGCCCCCTCTGGCCAAACGCCTGCCCCCTGACGGCGGACAGCTTCCACATCCTGAGTGTCTGTGCACCTGGCACGGGGCAGTGCTCCATAAACACTGTCTGAAGGGTTGGGAGCCTTTGAGACACAAGGAGGAAAGTGCAAAGGGGTGTCTAGGTCAGGGGTGTACCTCCTGGAGAAGAGACGGGACCCCGTGCCACGCTGAGGACTGGAGCGTATCCCAGTGGAGCCGTGGTATTTCCAGCCACTTCCTAAGCCTGTGGAAGTTAGACAGAGGAGAGGAAGGCAGGAGAAGAACGGATGTACTTGATCTTTGGAGCTGGAGAAGGATAGTCGAGGAACGGTGGACTGCCGGAAGAGCCAGCGCCCCGTCTCCTCGGAAGACGAACAGCCAGATGCGCCTTAGCATGTGCTCGCGTGCGTTGGGCATGTTATCCAGAGACACCAGTCCTGGGAAAGATGGGCGTGCTTGGTGCAGTGGAGAGTCCGTGAAAAAGAGGAAGACCTTCAAGATGGATTAACATGGCAACTGTAACCAGATCTCACACAGGACAACTGCACGGTGGCAGAGGACCGGGCAGTGTTTCCTCCCCTGCAATGCAGGGTTGCTAGGGTTCAGAACCAACCTGATGGCATCTGACCTCAACAGAACCTACTACAGGGGCTCAGAAGAGGGTCCTTGCCAACAAGAGCCTCACAGGCCCCGAGGCAGCCCTGGCCACGCAGGAGGGGGCAGACGGCCCGTGACCACCTGGCTTTGCCTCCCAGACTATTTGATGAGCAGATGACTGCGGGATGAAGGGCAGGGTCATAGAGTCTGATGTCCGAACAGCCCTCACCCACTACCTGGGGGTGATCAGATAAGCCTGTCTGACGTTGCTGTCACCAGACCCAGTCTCCACTTCTGAGGGAGGTAAGATGAGCAATTCAGGGCACCACGAGGCAGCATCCCACCAAGGTCAGAGAAATGAGCTGGGCAGTTCAGTGCCATGGATGAATCACGAGCCTAGCTAGGCAGCTTCCCTGGGCTTCTCTGCAAACTCCATCCGACCCCCAGCCTGCACTCCAGCTCTGCAGAGGCAGACAGTCAGGTGCCATGGCTGCGGCAATGGGCTCTGGCACAGCAACATGGTGAGGGCAGTGCAGGATGGCACTGTGTGTTCTATTGGGCATGGGGGCTTGAGGAATCAGCCCCAGTGACCACATGAAATCCTGTGGCGTTGGGTCAGATAATGTTTTCTGACTCTGTTGAGAGAATCCTATTGTCCCTCCTATTTGTTAACTGAGAAGTTAGCATTTTCATTGTTATTTATCATATTTTCAAGGTCAATGCTTGGCTTTTGGAGTCCCAAAAGTAGCCCCCCGGATTACGAGGATCCAAGACAAAAGCTCTGACCATGGGGTGCTGGTGAGTGAGCCCCCTGGAGAAGGAGCCCTGCCCAGCCCCCACCTGAGCCTGGGGAGGGAGTGGGGGTGGTGACAGAACGCCCATAGCAGGTTGAAGATTTCTGAATGGATGGCACCCAGGCCTCATGCTCGATCTTGTGCCTCAGGAATGACGATCTCTTGGTGTCCAACTCAAGGGGTGGAGCAGGGAGGACAACCAGAAAGCCTTTGGAAGAGTGAGTTAGGCAGGGTTCTCCAGAGGAACAAAGCCAGGACACTTACGAATACTATGTATATACAGTGAACCCTCGTTTATCGCGGTTAATCGGTTCTAGACCCTACCGTGATAAATGAAATTCCGCGAAGTAGGATTCCTTATTTGTAAATCAAATATTTTCGTAGTTAGAGCATAGAGGACATGAAAAAACACCCTTTAGTCACCATTACACTCGTATTACCCAATTTATTAAACGAAAAAGGGAAAATACAGTAAAACATTTTGGACGTTACAATTATCATTTATTATTTATTATATTATTTATGGCATCTAGTTTACAGTATTACATATTTCACATATAGTATTATTATACATAGTTCTTACAAATACTGTAATCAATAGCCTATGAAATAACTTAAGGGATGTACTCTACAGGTGGGTCGCTGTCTTTTTCCTCTGAAGGAGCGGCTGTAGGCAGTGGGTTTCTGGGTACATGTTTAAGAAACATTGTGATTGGCAATTGCCGACGTTGTCTCTTCATTTCAGTGAAAAGGTTTTTGTAGGGTTCCATTGCCCCATCGAGTGCATTCCGGAACCGTAATGCACGATTCATTTCTGGATCCCATTCTTCAATCGTGTCCTGAACTTCTTTGATTGTTCTTACGATATGCGAGAGATGCTCCACTGTGAGGCCAACTAACTCCTCATGATCCTCAGGAACCTCTGACTGCTCTTCCGTCTCCTCCTCACTTTCAGACTTAGCTAGTTCCACCAAATTCTCATCATTTAAATGATCTGAAGACTCCAGCACCTCAAATACGCCATTGCGGTTCATATCCCTGAAACCTTCTCCTTCCAGCATCTGGGCTAGTCTCACTGTGTTATCCACCGCCGAGTTTCTGACTTCTTCTAGGGTGAATTCTTCAGATTCCTGGACAATTCCAGGCCACAACTTCTTCCAGCTGGCCTTTGTCGTCTCTACCTTCATGTCTTTTAAAGTGGCCTGGATGTTTTTCAGACAGGTCGCGATGGTATGACAGAGCATGCGCTGTTACGCAAAAACCGCTATAGAGTGAAGCCGCGGAAGTTGAAGCGCGAAGTGGCAAGGGTTCACTGTACATGAATAGATTTATCAGCACCAAGGAATATAACAGCTAATTAGGCCACACAGCAGTACAGAAGGCTCATTTCAACTCACTTTCAGGGAACAGTTAATATACCGGAAGTCCTTCAACTCACAAGGGCAGCTTGGTCCAAGGCAAGGAAGCAGACAGCTGAGTCTTCCCTTGGGCAATGCAGGCAGAGTCCGCCCACAGGCAGCAAACAGCAGGTGGGTCACCAACAGTCAGCAGCAGCTCAGGAGCTTAGTGAAGCAGACCCAGATGAGATATTGCAAGATGACAGTATCCACCAGCCTCAAGTTCAGGCAATGTATACAAGAGCCGTGTGGCGAAGCAGGTCTCGAAGGAACCTCAAGCTCTAGTGACACGATTCACGGGTTGGCTGTCCCACAGGGCATATCGCTCACAAGTTGAGGGAGAGAACTAGCTAAAGCAGCCACATGCTGGTCCAATCACCAGAGAGCAGGAGAGTGAGGGACACGCCTTACCGAGCCATTTATCTCTTTGCCCTCCAATCAAACTTCGGTCTGATTAATCCCACATCTTTCTATTGGCCGGGTTGGCACAATAAACCTACCTATCACAAAGAGGGACCTAAGTGACCCACTTAGTCATCCCAGTGGAAAAGCCAAGGTTCCCCGTAGGACAGAGAGGGGTGTGGATGTGACATGGAGCATTGGAAGGCCAGGGTCCACCTTCTAGTGGTTGATATGGCACACACACCAGGTAGCAGAAGACCAGATGGGAATGAAGATGCTTCTGCAGAAGACCCAGCAGGGAGAAGACTCTGTCTCAGGACTAGAGAAGACCACCCTCAGGGCAGCACCCAGATACACCCAGAGCCAGGAGCTTCTTCCTCTACGCTCAAGGCCGACAATGGGAAGTCAGTCCACATTCAGAACTGCCTGCCCTTTGCTTGGATTGTTTTATTTTGGCCCTGCAATGGCAAAATGGGTTTTCCATCTACCATCAGATGGAACCCACCAAAAATATGCAAACAACCCAAGGGACCCCCTTCCTCCAATGAGTATGTTTACAACCCCCGAGGAAGCCCTGGAGGGGATGGAGGGAGCCCAGGAGGGCCAGTTTACAAATGAGGAAAAAGGCCCACTGGGGGCAGAAGCTTGGCACGGTTGTGCAGGTTGCCCATAGCAGACCTGAGACCGGGTCCCTGGGTAAGGTCCTCCTTAGTCTACAACAAGGTGAGACCCAGGAAACAAGAAGAGAAGTCTCATAGGTCCTAAGAGTTCTCATCCCTGAGGCTAAGGGTGCCTGCAGGGGTCTTATTGACCTCTGCTGCCACCAGGTGGTAACTCTGTAGCATATCAGCCAGAAGCCCTTTCTCAACTGGCTTTTATATAATTTCTCTTTCCTTCCTTCCTTTTCTCCTCTTCCTCCCCCTCCCCCTCATCTCCCTCCTCCTCCTCCTTCTTCGTATGCCTGTTGTTGTCAGAGGACTTCCAAAGGTCAAAGGTGTTTTTAGGTAGCATTTAGATGTTATTTGCCTTTTTCAGTCTCATTTTATCAAGCTGCAATGAGGTCACGCTGAATGGGAATGGACTCCACTTACACCGCAGACTGAAAACACAAGTGGGTCTGGGAGTCTGGCCGCCTTCTAGTAAGTCATGGATTTGAACAGAAAGGAGGACGATGCCAGGCTACTCATTTGGGGTCTGTGTGTGGAAACATAACGATTTTCCTAAGACGATGTTATTTACATCAATGCACAATGGGTTTGCTCTTAAACTCAGATGAATCCAAACCCAGGCCCATGACCATCGTGCGAGTCTGCGGGACAGGGCCGACCTGCCGCGTAGGTTTCCGTGACTGAAGTCTTGGGCTGGGTCCAAACTGCC
>NW_022111373.1:4079735-4081045 GCF_000313985.2 Echinops telfairi
ATGTCCCGTTCTTCACCGTAGCTCCGAGGCACCGTTTCTGCATTGTTCTTCCCCATTTATCATCTGGCTTTTGCAGGCGTCCGAGGCTACGAGAATAACTGGCTTTTGACCCAGACGTCTTCTGGCAAATGTGTCCAATGCAGTACAAATGGCTGATTTCTTTATCTGATTGCAGCTTCCACGGACACTAACTCTGAACCCACGAAAAGTTTACGTTTATGGCAGCTGCAATCGTTTCTCTGTTTATCGAGCGGTTGCTCACTGGTGCTGTTATGGGGATTTAAAAACTCATACTGAAGACCCAGTCTTTGATCTTCATCAGGAAGTGCTTCAACGTCTTCTCGGTTTAAGAAAGCAAGGCCATGCCATCTGCAGATAGAAGGCTGTTAATGTCTTCCTCCACTCCCAATGCAACATTCTTCCCCATATAGTCCCTCTTCGCAGATGATTTCCTCAGCGCACAGCTAGAATAAGTAGGGTGAAGATACAACCCTAATTCACACCTTTCCTGTTTTGATCTGCATATAGGGTCTGCATGCACACAATGAAGTGTTCTGGAATTCCCGTTCTTTGAACTGTTGACATAGCTTGTTATGACCCGCAGGGTCCACAATGGTTTCAGAGTCCATAAAACACAGGGCACCATCTTTCTGGTATTTGCTGCTTTCAGCCAAGACCCATCTGACATGACTCCAGCAGTGCTATCCCTCACTCTACATCCTCTGCCAAATCTGGCTAGCATGTCTAGCAATTCCTTCCTGATGTATGGAAGCCACTGGTTTCTAATTCTTGTCAGCCAAGTTTTACTTGTGTGTGATATGACTGATAGTCTTTGGTCATTTCTGTACTCTGTAGCCTCGCCTTTCTTTGGGATGGGCACAAATATGGCTCTCTCCAAGTTGCTGGGTCAGGTAGCTGCCTTCCGAGAGTCCTGGCAGAAATGAGTGATTGCATCCAGCTCCTTACACACCTGCCCACACAAGTGATCCTGCCGGGGTTTGAAACTCTGCGGGCAGCACTCCCAGTTTCACACCAACATGCCAGCCACCCCAGTAGGACAAATGGCCAGATGAGCGGTGGAGAGCAAGACTAGGAGGTGTTAGGCAGGGACAATAAACCCCAACCCCCCACTATTGGTTTCAATGTTGGCCAATTATTCATTCACCAGGTTCTTTCCTCCAGGGCATTGGGGGCTGGGCCCGCCCAGTGATTGGCTCCTACATGAGGCTTGTCTGGGTCGGGTGAAGTGTCTTCACTAAGGCTGGATTGCTGTCTTCAGTGCCGTGCTAACAGCATTGCCACATACCACA
>NW_022111373.1:4082019-4084655 GCF_000313985.2 Echinops telfairi
TAATGTTGGACTTGTGGGCTTGGGCAGCACTGGGTTGGGATGCTTTCTTGATGGGCACTTACCTCTTATATAAAACTCTCTTATACATGAGTTTCTGTGGATTTGTTTCTCTAAAGTACCCACACTAACACAGGTGCTATAATCAGGTTGATGTGTATATGTTCAGACTATCTTCAGTGCCTACACAGTTATGCATCTATAACAAATAAAGCCAAGCCTATCACCATCCAGTCCATTCTGAGGGATAGAGGCCTATATAGAGGGTAAAACTACAGACCAGATGGTCTCAGCTTTCTCCTGAGGTTTGAACCACTCACCTGTGGTTAGCAGCCCTATGGATTTATCATTGTATATTTTATATGAAAAACAGGCACATATATAATGAATATTAAATCCACGTCCTTTTCTCACCTTGTCTGCATACTATTTCGCTGGAAATATACACAGATCTTTCTTGTTCTTTTTAATGATTGTGTAATACTATTTGTGGCAGTTACATATTCTCCTGTCAACTTACAAAGGGGTGGAGTCTAGCCTGTCAATCAGATCATAGCCAATGAGGCTTCTGTGTGGGCATGGCCTTCTCCTGAGGATTCTGGAAACTCCAGTCTTCCTCCCAGGAGGCGGGACTCACCCTTTTTCTGTGCTTCATCTCCCTGCTTGGTATTCCTGTGGACAAGCCACCTGGAGCTACACTGATGGAGCCAGAGCCCTGGAACTGAAGGAGCCACGTGGAGACCCATGCCAGTGCTAAGATGCTTCCTCCACCACTGGATCCACCACCACATAATTTCCACCCACTGGCCTGTGATCTTGAATTCTGCATCATTGCATGTGTTATGTGAGTCTGAAGAGGAATTTACAGACTGGTATTGGACATTTGGGCTAATATTGGACTTATGAACTTGATCTGGACTGGGCTGGGATGTTTTCTTAATATACAATTACTCTTTATATAGAGCTCTTATACACACGAGTGTCTCTGGATTTGTTTCTCTAGTAAACACAGACCAACACACTAAAGTGTGTGCATACACCTGCATTTATTTAACACCTACTCTGTCATTAACATTTACTTTCTAAATTTTCATTACCACAAACAATTCTCTCTTTTGTAATTCATTATTTTATTGGAGGGGCTCTTACAAATCTTATGACAATCCATCATTCTATTGTATCAAGCACACTTGTACATGTGTGCTTGTATCAAGCACACTTGTAAATGTTGCCATCAACATTTCCAAAACATTTTCTTTCTACTTGAGACCTTGGTATCAACTCCTCTTTTGCCCCCACCCTCGAGAATCCTTGATTAATTATATATTATTATTTTGTATTTCTGTGATTTGTCCCCCTGGGAGATGGGCTATATATCCAACCTGTGATGGGTTCCCCCTTTCTCCCCCTCCCCAACTCCCTGTCCCACCATCCTCCCACCCTCATGACATTGCTACTCCCACTACTGTTCCTGAGGGTTTATCTTCCCTGAAGTCCATGCATGGAGAGCTCTTATCTGTACCAATGTGTGTACTTTGGTCTAGCGGGATTTGTAAGGTAGACCTGGGTTATGATTGTGAGGGGGAGGAAGCATTCAGGAACTAGAGGAATGGTGTGTGTTTCATTGGTGCTATACTGCACCCTGGTTGAGTTGTCCCTTCCTTGTAACCCTTCTGTGGGGGGTCCAATTATCTACAGATGGGCTTTGGGTCTCCACTCCAACCCCCTTTTTTTTCACATCAATATAATTGTTTGTTTGGGATCTTTTGATACCTGATCCCATTGAAACCTCATGATTACACAGGCTGGTGTGCTACTTCCACGAGAGCTTATTTGCTTCCCTGCTAGATGGTTGCTTATTTAACTTCAAACCTTTAAGAGCCAAGATGCTATATCTTTTGATAGCCAGGCACCATCAGCTTTCTTCCCTACTTTTGCTTATGCACGCATTTTTGTCTTCAGTGATCGTGTCAGGAAAGTGAGTATCAAAGAGTGCAAGGTTATTAGAACAAAGTGTTCTCATGTCTAGGGAAGCCCTGAGAAGAGGCCCAAAGTCTGCGCTGTTTAATACTTAACATATAAATATATGCACATTGGCCTCTATCCCTTTCAGTGTCCTCAGCAGAAGACCATGTCCACACAGAGGCCTCACTGGCTATATCTTGATTAACAGGCTAGAATCCACCCCTATATGCTTCATCCTCAAATTGACACCACATTATGCAGCCACCACATCCTCTACCTTACCAAGCATGGAGTCCTCCTCCAAACTGGTCTCTCCTGACAACATGAGACAAAGCCTTTTTAAAAATCCATTCCTTGGGGTTGGGGCTCACACTAAAGCCTAGCTCCAACTTAAGAACAATGATTTCTGACATGATGGCCCTGCTTGATACTCCTCCTCAGGAAGGAACCCAATGTGCTCTAGAAAAGTGTGGTGAAGAAATTAGATGGCGCCCAGTTATCCGATAAAGCAGCATCTGGGGTCTTAAAGGCTTGTTTCTACACAAGCAGCCATCTACGCGAGGTGGCAGCTAAGTCTATATGGAAGAAGTCCACCATCAGTCACTGAAGGATTGTAAATCATACAATCCAAAGCTGAAGGAGGGATTAGTGTCAGAGCCTGAACTGTGAGAATA
>NW_022111373.1:4085591-4086620 GCF_000313985.2 Echinops telfairi
GATGGGATGAGGTAAAACCTGGAAGGGAGTAATCAGTAACACTCTGGAAGGGCAGCTCTGGTGTGTACTATGGGTGGTCCTCGATGCACTCCCTAGACTCCATGCATACGGGTTCCCACAGCTTCCTTTTGCACACTGGGAAATGCAACTGATGATATTCCCTGGATGGACAGTAGGGGACAGTGTTGGCTCAGGAAGATCCTCAAGGAGGATTGGCATTCCAAGTCCTTCGCAGGAGCTCAGCTACATTGAAGCCTCAATCTCCTCTTCTGTTAAGGGGAGCCAGCACTGTCCAGCGCCGCTTACCACCTCCTCTCTTCAAAAGGAACCCAGGTGACCAAGTGGCCCCGGGAGGAGTTTGGTACCAGTAATGTTGTGGTTGGGTCTCAGTCTTACCATAAGCATCCTGTGAAAGATGCTGGAGGGCCTTATCAACACACAACTTCCAAACAAAACTGGGCATCCAGGTCTGACATGGAGACAATGGCCTAGTCGAGGCAGACTTAAGAAAAACATTCCAAAGGGGGAGGAGGGGTAAGAAAGGGACTTTCCAACAAACCCAGGGACAAGGGAACAACAAGTGATCTAAAATCAATGGTGAGGAGGTACAGGTTGCCTGGTGGGGCTTGGTCAAGGGTAATGCAGCTAAGAGGAATTACTGAAACCTGAATGAAGGTTCAACATGATACTGGGACAAGAGGAAAGTAAAAGGAAATAGAGGAAAGAACTAGGAGGCAAAGGGCATTTATAAAGGTGCAAATAGAGGCATGCATATATGTAAATATATTTATACATAATGATAGGGAAATAGATCTATGTACATATATTTATGTGCTAAGTATTAAGGGATCAGAGGGACATTGGGCTTCTACTCAATTACTCCCTCAGTGCAAGAACACTTTGTTCTAATAACCAAGCATTTTGTGATGCTCACCTTCCCGACATGATCACTGAAGACAAAGCAGGTGCATAAGCAAATGTGAAGAAAGCTGATGGTGCCCGGCTATCAAAAGATATAGTGTCTGGGGT
>NW_022111373.1:4087266-4092132 GCF_000313985.2 Echinops telfairi
GGCCCGTGTTATGTCAGGGGCTGTGCAGAAGGCTCTCCAACGGGGCCATCCTGAGGGGCACCCCCAGATTTCATTCCAGGGCCCTTTACCATCTTTGTGCTGAGCAACGGCTTGTGCTGGTATGAGGTTTGTTAGCACAGAGGATTCCCAAAGATACTCTCCACATGGAGAGGTGAAGGAGTAAGAAACAAGAAAGACCCTTTACAGGGAAACAAAGAGAAGCATGATGACAGGAGGCCATTTCCTCCTCCAAGGTGTTAAGACCGAGACGGAAATGGGCTTGTTGTCCCTGCTCGCTCTGCCGTGGTCCCTGACCGCAGCACTACGCTGAGAAGGTTTTGGAATCTACATTCAACTCATCAGGACGGGACTCTACAGCTGACTGGGGCAGTGTAGTGGATTACCCATTGGGCTGCTTGTCTCAAGGAGAGCAGCTCTCAGGGCGAAAGATGAGGTTTTCTACCCCCGCAAGGGGTTATAGTCTCAGAGGAAGTTCCACCCTGTCCTGGAGGGTCACCAGGAGTCACAATGGGCTCCAGGGCAGCACGTTTGGTCTGGTTTGGTTGTCGGCACAGCACTGGGGGTAACATCGTGGGCCCATGGCATGCAGCAGCCACCCAGCAATGTGCGGCCCACATGTGAGAAAGGAAATTAGAATAAAGCAATCATTCTGGAAATGAGCCGGTGGGGAGTGTGTGTGTGTGTGTGTGTGTGTGTGTGTGTGTGTGTTCTGACTATTTGCTTTGAACACAAGGCCCGGAGAAAGCTCACACCGTCCAAGCTCAGGAGGGAAATGTTTCTCCAGGCTCCTCTGTCTTGCAGATGATTTTAACCCCTAGGCCGTCCACTGCATACTTCAGCATCTGGGGGGAACAAAACCCCAAGAGGGATGGCTTCCCTCTGTGAGGACTTCTGTCTGAGCTGGGAGGTGTCCGTGGGTCTGGGAAGAGGTGGTGAGACGAGGGTGGCCGGGTGTCTTTGGGAAGGAGGAGGATGCGTCTGTCGCAGGCAAGCCTTACAGAACTTCTCAGTGTTTTTATTCAGAAACTTAGAGAGAGCACCAGTTCCCCCATGGGTTCTCTGTGAGTAGACAGTGCTCACTCCCACTGTCCCCAGAGGGGGGCGAGGTGTCCATCCATCCCTGATACGGTGCCCCTTCCCAGGGCAGCAGCCCATTGATGCCAGCCAGGGGCTGAGCGCGGAAGGCCCACCTGGCAGAGTCTGGGGATGGGGGCCTTCACCAGCACCAGAAGGCCCTCTTTCCCTTCAGCGGATCCACCGGCTCCAATTCTGGAGACACCGTGAGCAACGCCGTGTCAGAAGAACAGGGTCCTGGACAGGCGACCTCAGCCCTGGGAGCAGGAGAGACAAGACCTTCATCTGAGTAGGGTTATCAGGCCGCGGGACCGATGAGGCTAAGGACCCATTGGGAGCCTATATTGTCTCAAATAACGTCATTACCACAGATGGATTAGGGTGACTACTTTAAAATGTTTTTCTTTTTCTTTTAAAGCACAGGAAGCACCTATCTTCTTTCCTAGTTAATGAAGAGGGCCACAGAGGTCTGAAGCAGGACTGGCCTGGTGAGGGCAGTTCACCTAACTCCAGGAAGGCAGGCCCTGGGACAGGGTATCCTGGTGGGTCAGCAGCAATGGTGCACTCGGATTCGTGGGCCTTGGATAAAGCCTAAGAGCCGGCTCCTGCCTTCTCTTCTACCACCAAAGGCCTCTACTTCACAGCCTGATGCCGAAGTCCCCGTGCAAACAGATAAAGCCTAACGCAGCCACAGAACGGACAACTTCATGTGGTGGTTACTGGGCTGTGACTGGTCCTTGGGTCACTAGCAAGGACAACCTGGGAGAGGAGTCACTTAGCGGGTGCATGGGAAGGAAGCATTCTCCCTCCCGGGACTCTCAGGGAGCTGGGCTCAGGGAGCGCTCTGTGTCTGGGTGTTGGAAGGTACCACATACTCTATCCTCTGAGGAACTTAGCATTCCTGTATCCCCTGTCACCTGCTGCTGGGGAGCTGGAAATGACCACTCACCACTGTTGCTGTGGTTAGGGGCCAAAGTTGGTTCCAACTCATGGCACTCATATGTACAAACAAACAAACAACACTGTCTATGCCTGCCCACCCTCACAATTGTGGCGATGTTGGAGCCAATTACGGTAGCCACTGTGCCCCTCCATCTCATCTAGAGTTGCCTCTGATTGACCCTCTCCTTCCCCAAGCATGACATCCTTCTCCGTGAACTAGAACCCCCTGATATGGTCAAAGTACCATATATACTCGTGTGTAAGCTGAGTTTTTCAGCACATTTTTAATGCAGTTTTTGTGGTGAAATTAGGTGCCTCGACTGATATTCGGGCCGGCTGACATCCGAGTCCATATGGTAAGTGAAACTTCTCCCCATGTTTCCTTTTGAGACATATTCTGGGTGTGCTTCATCCAAGATAGGTTTATTTGCTCTTCTGGCAGCCTGTGGTCCGTTCAGTATTCTCCGGCAGCACCATCCTTCAAAGGCACCGATTCTTTGGGGGTCGTCTTGATGCACCGGCCAGGTTTCACGGGCATCCGAGGCAATAGAAAAGACCGTGACTTGGGTCAGGCACATGTAGTTCTCAAAGTTACATCGTGGCTCTTTAAGACTTTGAAGAGTTCTGGTGCAGTGGATTTGCCCAGTGCAATACATTATTTGACTTCTTTTTTGAATGTTTGACATGAGCTCGTACGTTATTCAAGACTTCCAGTCCACTTCAGTTTTACTTTTCCTCCTTTCTTTAGCCACTCAGACCGAGGTTTAGTTCTGCGGGGCAAGGAATCTGGAGGTAAGTGTAATCCGTAGAGAGAGCTGTCGTCTTTGAACTTCATCAGTAGTGTTTCAAGTACTCTTTATTTTCCGCAAGCAAGGCTGTGTTTCCTGCACATCGCAGGTTGTTCGTGAATCCTCTTTCGATTCTGATGTGGTGTTCTTCTTCATCTTGTCCAGTTTCTCGCTTTATTTGCTCAGCAGACAGATTGCCATCAGCAATGATACCCCCCATTTTCATGTTCTTTTCTAAATTCAGCCAGAATGTCTGGCAGTTACATGTCAATGTATTGCTGCAACTATTTTGAAATTTTTCTTCAGCGAAACAGATGTCAGTGATACTCTTCAATCATGGGTGCGTTCTGATGGATCACCTTCCATCAGAGAGGGGACGGCTGCGGGTCTCTTCCTTTGGGTTAGCTAGATAGCTGTCCTCCAATTTTCTTGGCATCAGTCAGTAGTTCCAATGCTGCATCTTTTTGCTGAGACATCTCAGTCCATAGTCCACCAATTCCTGGAGCCTTGCTGTTCAATAATGCCTTTAGTGTCCATGGCCTTCTTTCTTCAGCACCAGCAGTTTGATCATATACCACCTCCTGAAATGGTTGCATGCTAACCAATTACTTCTGGTTCAGGGACTCAGTGTATTCCTCCCATGTAGAATCCGTCAACATTTCTATTCAAGACTTGAAATTTTCTTCCGTTCTTTCTGCCTGAGAAATACCAAAGGTGCTCTGCCTGTTTGCTTTGCTGGCTCAATGTCTTTGGGTGTTTCATTAAAATACTTCATGTTACCTTTTCAGGCTGCCCTTTCAGTATTCTGTTCAGCTCTTTTACTTCATCACTGCTTCCATTCACGTTAGCTACTCTACATTCAGGGACATGTTTCAGAGTCTCTTCCATCATTCACTTTGGTCTTTTTCCCATCTTCTTATTGACATTACATTTCTTCAGGTGTCACGTCCTCGATGCTGTCCCACATGCCGACTGGTCTTCAGGCATCAGTGTACGGTGCGTCACATCTAGTCTTGAGATGGTCTCCACATCAGGTAGGATATAATCAAATTGTACGCTGGCTGTCATGGACTTAAGTTTAATTGTCTTCAGCTTCAACTTGAACTTGCATATGAGCAATTGATGAGCTGCCCGACCGTTGGTTCCTGACTTGTTCTGGCTGATGACTTTCACCTTCCCCACCACCTCTGTTGACAGATATGATCAATTTGACGCTGTGTAGTCCACCCTGAAGAGGTTCATGTGCACGTTGCTACTGCTGGTGTTAGGAGCCATCGACCTAGCTCTAACTCACAGAAATCCCATGCTCAACAGAGCACGGCGCCCACTGCTGTTCTGTGTGAGCCAATTGTCTCGGTCACTGTGTCAATCCAGCTGCTTGAGGGTCTCCATCTTTTTTGATGCCCCTCTACTTTACCAAGCATGATGCTCTCCCTCTCCGGGGACTGGTCTCTCCTGATATCATGTCCAAAGTCCATGAGACTAAGTCTCATCGACCTCAAGTCCACGAGCATTCCGACATTCTTCTTCCAAGGCGGTGTGCTTGCTCCTCTGGCAACCCTCGGTGCTCCCAGGCTCTTCACCGGCACCGGCACTCAACTCCGGCCATTCTTTTGGTTTCCCGTTGCACCGTCCAACGTTCATGTGCACAGGAGGTGATTGAAAACACTTGGGCTTGGGTCAGGGTGCACCTTAGTCCTCCAAGTGACGTTCTTGCTCTTCAACACTCCAAAGTGGTCCTGTGCAGATCTGCCTGACGTTTGAGTGGGTGCTTCCAGTGCTCCTTCCCCATTCGTTGTCTGCATTGCCTCAGAGGCACCCAATATGTTCTAGCCCACGATGTGCGATAAAGCCAGAGCACCTCTGGGGTGAAAGCAGGGTTGAAAGCCTTGACTCGTTCAAGATGAGGGGCTACAGAAGAGTCCAGAAGCTGTTCCCTCTGCCACTCAGCCAGCACCAGCTTCCTCCCTGATCTAGCAGAGACCAGGGAGACAGATGTCTGTCCCCCTTACACAAGAGCACTTTCATGACATTGTGTCAC
>NW_022111373.1:4092902-4094759 GCF_000313985.2 Echinops telfairi
CCATCCTCTGCTGCCCAGAGGCTTTTAGATCATCTTCATGGAGTTGGGAAAGGTGCCCCGGTAGCCTAATGGACCACACGTTGGGCTGCCACCCGCTCAGCCAGCAGTTCACACCACCAGCCATTCTGCAGGAGCACGCGCGTGCTCTCCATCGACAAAGACTGGTCGTCTCAGACACCCAGAGGGACCGTTCTCCTGTGCCCCACAGGGTCCCAGCAAGTCCGAATGGACTCAGTGGTAGTGAGTTTAGTTTGGGGTAATGAAGGTGGGAAATTGACCTCAACAATTTGGGGTAAATGTTCACTACCAAGGTGGAAACAAAGTGGTTTCTTGGTTGACTAGAGAATTCAGCGACACCCCAGTTTGTTGTCTGGGCTTTTCAGGTAATGAGTTTGAGGCCAGAGAAGGAGACACTGGGAGGAAGAGCAAGGAACGGTAGGGAAGTCAGGCTCCGGGCTAGGTACCTGCGAGACAAAGTTGGGGAAAGTCATTGTAGCTCCCCTGGGACTTTCTGGCTTGCTGAGGAGTGAGGAAAGTGGTCAGGCCAGCGTAGGGTGATGTACTGTGGTAGGGGGCAAGCAGGACCTGTGGGAGGGAGCCTATAGCTGGCACAACCTATCCAAGCGGAGGCATCAGGGAAGGCTTCCTGGAGGAGGAGACTTCCAAGTCAAGATCGGATGACACAGAGGAATTAGTGAAGCCATGGACAAGGGTAGGGGGATGAGGGGGTAAGGAAAGGTTATCAGGCAGAGATAACAGCTTGAGTAAAGGCCTGAGGTGAGAGAGAAGATACAGTTAGGATGCTGGTGAGAGATAAGGGGATCCTTCAGGTTGCACGATCTTTGTACAAAGAGAAAGGGAAAGGGATGCAGGGGGTGGTGGCAGAGACCTCCCTCCAAGGCTTTGGGTCCCTGTTGATGGCTCTCAGACTCAGGCTCTAAGGGCCCACGGGAGCAGGGGTGGCACCTGGCTCAAGCCCTCCCTGCAGGGCCGGGGTCACGGAATGTGTGCAGAGAAGCCGACAGCTCTTCTCTCCACGGCTGTGACAGCTGCCGTGTGGGGACCTGTGAGCGGTCCCTGAGGTCAACTTGGTGCCAGCTCAGGTACTGGGGGCCTCGGGCCTGGGCACTGCAGGTGGGCATCTCAGAAATGCTTATGTGATGACCACGAGAGTGGCGGTTCTGGCCCAGATCTAACAGGTTACACAGAAACGAACGGCAGGGGTGCATTTTCAGAAGGCCAACCTATATTTTTATGACAGAGAAGTGTTTTGAGGCCCTCTGACCGGGAGGAAGCAGACTCACCTAGGCTCATGGGTCCATCGCTGCGTGGTCCCCTCGGATGGCCTGCAGTGAGAGCTCATAGCCAAGGAACATGGCCGCACTCATGGGGAATCCCCGCACAGCGTTCACAGTGATGCCCCTGAAAAACACCTTTGCACGGGAGGCTAGATTATGACCATGGCCTGACCCTCACTCTCCTTGGCCACCTCTGTAGGGCACAGGAAGGCAGGCGCTGCTATGCCACACCCTTGTCTTGGGTTGGACCCCAGAGCCCAAAGTGCCTGTTCAGGTGGAGACTACACAAGGGCACTCCAATTGTCTCCTTCCAGGATCCGTGTCATGTCCGATGGCTCTTTTTCTCCCAGGCCCAGGCGTTGCCATAGACAAACTGCTGAAGGCCATGTGGACTTGCTGAATGGCTCTTTCTCTCACTCACACGCACCACACTGTTCTCGAGAATCCTAACCCTGCCCTCTGCTCACTACACAAGGATGGATAGAGGACCAGTCATGGCAGGACCAGCCACTGCCCCAGTGTGTCACGATACAGCCCCAACGTGGCAGCCCGGGAATGC
>NW_022111373.1:4095107-4103961 GCF_000313985.2 Echinops telfairi
GGGTCAGTGCCATAGTTCTGTTCAAATAACCTACACACTCTGTATTTGTGTGCCAGGTACGCGTTTCCTCTCTTGAGGGGTCAGCTGACACAGACCCCTCTGCTAAAAGTTTTCTACAGCAAATTGGCAGAGAAATGGTTGTCGAAAGCACCTGGTGGGGAGAGGGCGAGGTGGGCAACAATGGCAGAACACGTAACCCAGACGAGGGTGCAATCTTGATCATTGTATTAACCACTTATCCTTAGGAACATGCCATTCAGGCATGCCCTGAATGCCCCCCACTCCCACCCCAAAGCTGCACTGCCCTTCCATCCCCCCAGGAACAAGATAAGACCCATCTCCATCCTCCCCATGATCTCCCTTCCCATTTCTGCTGGATGGGGCAGTAGGGGAAGGGGGGGGGGACAGACTTGCAGATGTGTGTGTGGTTCCTGCCTGTGGGGACTTGATCACGAGCTTGGGGAAGAAAGCCTACTCCATGGAGAGACGAGGACAGAGAAGGGCTTGGGGAGGGTCTTACCAGGGACTCTCTGGAAAGAAATACAGGGCTAAAGGCAAATCCCACCTAAGCACAAATGTTATATCTCATGCCAGACCTGAGATATAAACCTGTTGTCTGATCCTTGTGCAATGGTAGAAGTGTAAGACAGAGAACAAGTGTTGTGATTTCCAGTAGTGGACATCCAGCCCTTCCACGTGCCTCTGTGGGGTCAGCCATCCCTCGGGGTGTCAGGTCACCTTTCTGGGGCTGGGGCTGAGCCTTAGGATATGGTGGCAGCCTAGAAGATGCAGCTCAAATGGGAAGGGGGGTTCTTGGTGGAGCCTGGAGGACGGTCAGCCCCAGAGATGAGATCCAGTGTCAAGCTGGGCGGCTCAGCCAAACCCTGGAGCCACTTAGGCAGCGCCCAAGAAGGCTCCAGGTAACTTCAGCGCTCCTTTCTCATGTCTGAACCTTCTGGAATTCTCAGGCTCCCCCAGAGTGACTGAATAACAGTGAGGAACTGGGTCAGGCTCTGAGAGGAAAATTCCAGAGACGCGTCCACAAATGCTCCCTGTGGGCTTCAGCTTGGCTCCCCTCCCAAGGCCGAGCCAGGCAAGACCTCACGGGGAGGGCACGCCTCCTCTCCCACAGTGCTGGGTCTGCAGGGAGCCCAGGCCGATTCCGATCTGCAGACACATCAGTCTGCCCTCCAGCTGCTGTGGCCAGGCCCAAAGAGGGCAAGCAGGGAATGGATCGAGTACCTCTTCCTTACATGTTCAGGACACAAAACCACCAGGCTGAGGCTCTCCTTGAAGCTTCAAGGAGTTCCCATGGCCAGGGTCATAACCGCCCCCTTCTGCTAGCCCAGAGCCTCCCCTGTGCGGGCCCAGAGCCACCTCCAGGTGGCCACTGAGCAGACCAAAGGCCAGTCATTTTCCTAAGGCACGTGCTCCACTCTCACCGGGTCTTTCTGGGTCCTTTGTCCTGGAATGCTGTTTGGATATGGTCAAGGGTTCTGGTAGCCTTCCATGACCTGCCACGTCAGATCCGGCCCGTGGCTTCTGCAGATTTGATCTGTCCTCATCATTGCCTCTCACCCAGTCCTTCCATCACTCACGGTTTGTCTGTCTCCCCCGAGAGCCACAGAAATCAGGTTTGGGAGGAGAGGGTGGTCCCTGTGAGGATCTTGTGAATCCCCAACACCAGATCAAACAAACCCAACAAGACTCACCGGCAGTGAGTCAGTGCTGACTCCGAGTGACCCTGTCAGCCAGGGTGGAACTGAACCCGTAGCTCTTTGCAGGAGAAGAGGCCCCGTCTTCCTCCTGCAGAGCAGCTGGTGGTTTCTAACTGCAGGCCTTGCTCTTCGCAGCCCAGAGCATGACCACTGCGCATGACCACTGTGCCCACGGCCATGGCTGCCATTTGACTCCGCCCAGACCCTCCCCGCACACACTTTCAATCGTTTATCCGGGGGTGATGGATGCACCAAAGAGCTCAGGAAGCTTGTCTACCTGCCAATGTTCTTCTACTTTTGAGACTAATACATCTAGAAAGAACATGCTCAGTAGCTTAGCACCATCTGGTAAATGGGATGGCCCATCAAGCTGAGCATTGCTGCCTCTCCTTAGCACTGGCCTCTGAATGTCACTCGGGACCCAGCACCATGTACTTAAGACATCATCCCCTTTTCTTTCTGGAAGCGTGTTTTATACAGTATACAGTGCCTCGGGGAGGAGATGATATCAGAAAAATAATTTGCCTCCATAGGCTCTTTGAGAGCCTAATAGATTTCATTTGGGGTGAAGAAATAGAAGCATCTAAGATAAAAACATCACATCCAGTTTGAATCTTCACTTGGGTCCCTCGGTATTGTTGCTGACTGAATATCGCAAACTGTGCTTCTGCCTCAAACACCAAAAGGGAAAGAGAGGGACCACAGAGGCCCCATAAAAAGAAAGTACAAGAGTGGAACAGCTCTAAGTGCGCCTACTCGTAACTGTAAAGACAGAAATGATATTGTGTCTTTATGGCGTTGTTTTCTACTACGCAATCTCAGTCCTGCGGCCTTTCTTCCAAAGATACGGTGTCCGGACCTCTTCCTCGCCCCCCAAGGCACGGTCGGCGGTGACCCGAGGGAATACCCCAGCTGTGCTCTGACGGAGCAGAGACCTCCACCTCCCCTCCTGTGCCCTCCGTGTTTCTGTACTGTCGACTTGAGACGGTCCCACTGCTGGATCCCTCATCGGAGTGTGGACTTTGCCTCTCTCCTTTCCCAGGGTGTTCCCAGTTCCTAGCACATTCCAGAGACTCTAAAAGTGAGTGTTTGTCAAATTAACATTGACCGTATGAGAGCGAACGAACGCCCGGGGGACTACTGTGAAATCAATTGGCCCCACACGCACAGGGCAGTGGATTCTTTCACAGTCAGAGCAAGTTGGCTTCTGGTACTTCTGCCCTTTATATTGAGCCCTTTGGGGTGATTTTGAATCTTACACGTTTCAGATAGTACATTCCTATCTTCCTCAACATGGGGTCATCTGCAACTCTGGGTCTTCCCTAAGTTCGGGGGTGATGAAACAGGACCACTTGGTACTTGCTCGACCAAGACAAGGACAAGAGGGTGATGCTGTGAGAGGTGCCATCAGGGGTAGGTAGGTGCAGACAAAGAGCAGTGGAGGACACGGATTCCGGGAACAGGAGGTGGAGGACTATCCTGGGCCTGGAAGTGTGGGGAGGTCCACTGGAGGAGGAAGGAGTCCGATGGAGCCAGGAGGAGTGAAGGAGGTTAGACAAGTGGAGGTGACCTCATTTACAGCCCCTGACTATGTGGAGGTGGAGAGGACTTGGATTTCGCATCAGCGTTTGGCTACAGGGAGGACAAAGACAGAGACAAAGCCTGAGGAACCAAGCGGGCAGTTTCAAGGCCGCCCTGACAGCTGAGACCAGAGCTTATGGAACCTGGCCTGGCTGGAGTGGGAGAGCAGAAGGCACAGCAGAGCTGGTAAGATGGGGTGCCTGTGGGTCAGCCACGGTGGAAAGTGGTGCTGCAATTTCCCACCTGCGGGAGGGGAGAGGGTGAGCAGTGAAGGAAGGAAGGAAGGAAGGAAGGAAGGAAGGAAGGAAGGAAGGAAGGAAGGAAGGAAGGAAGGAAGATATCCCCCCTTTCTGGATGAGCCGTGTACCCGCTGTGTGGCCCTGGGAAGATCCCTGGTGCTCTCTGAACCTGTGCCAGGTGAAGCACTCGCCTACCTGGGCCACAGGTGAAGATGTTGGTGCAGGGCCCACAATGTTTGAAATGATGACCATCTCCCCGACTCCCTTCTCGGTCATCTCACATTCCCCCCCAAAGGGCCGAGCCCCCTCCCGGGACTGGAAGGGTGGCTATGGTGCTTACTTTGAGACCTTCCTGTCGGTAGCTCTGGGAGATACAGTCCAGGACGCCTCTGTATTTGCTGAAATAAACCCCATCTGCCTGGAGTCGACTTTTCATCACATCCATCGGAGTTGCTGTCCCCCAAGAAATCGCTCCTGGAAAGAGAGATAAGCATGCGTCAGGGGCTGGGCTCAGGGTGAGGTTCTCAGAAGGCTGGGTTCTGGGCTTCCAGAACTTCCACCTGGGCTTCCAGTCCTCCGCCTCCTACCCCCGGAATCCATGTCCTTCAGTGCTCTTTGTCTGCACCTACCTACCCCTGATGGCGCCTCTCACAGCATCACCCTCTTGTCCTCGCCATGGTTGAGCAAGTACCAGGCGGTCCTGTTTCCAGCACTTTCTCTAGAACTGGCCTGAGTCTCTTACCTAGTCTATGCCCCGGGCCGTTCATCTACACAATGGAAATAGGAGGTTCAAACGAACCTTGTTCAAAAGGAGAAATGATAACACGATCGAATTTTTTTAAAATTCTAGAACAGGAGCACAGACTCCTTTGTCATTGTCACTGTTGTTGTCACTGTTGTTCGGTGCCGCTCAGTGGGTTCTGACACCTAGAGCCCTTCCGTGCAACAAAGCCAAACGATCCTGGTCCCACACTAGCTGTCGCCCCCCTCCTCGTCTTGTTTGAGCCATCGCTGCAGCCGTGTGTCGGTCCTCCCCAGGGAGGACCTGCCTCTTTTTCACTGCCCCTCCGCGTCCCCAAACATGACGTTGCCTTTCTCCGGGGCCTGGGTTCTGTTGACAACATGTCCAAATACATGAGCTGAAAGCTCACCATCCCTGCCTCTAAGGAGCATCCTGGCTGCACTTCTTCTCCCAGGGCAGATCTGTGCTCTTTGGGCAGTCCAGGGTCCTTCCAGTAGTCTCTGCCAGCACCATAGTTTCAACGCACTGACTTTTCTTCGGCTTCCTTGTTTAATGTCCAGTGTTCACATGCATACGAGGCAAAGGAAAACACTGTGGCTCAGGGCAGGCGCACCTTCGTCCTCAAAGCAACCACCTTGCTTTTCAACACCTTAAAGAGGGCTGTGCAGCCGCAGATTCACCCCATGCAATGCACACAGCTTCCCCTGGGCACACTTTCAAGCTGGTGGCTTGGGGGGAGGTGTTGTGGTGTGTGCGCTGTCCAGCCGGTGTCACCCCCCCTGCCCAAGTTAGGAAAATCACATTCCTGGTTCTGGGCGAGGAGATGGGTGCATGAAGCAACATGAGATATTAGCCCTTGTTTGGTTTTAAATTACGGACTATCATTAATGGTGCTTAGAACTGGATTTCTCCACCCTACCCCACCCCCGCCCCTCAAATGAAAAACTTGTCTCTTCCTTCGAGATTTCCTGGCGGATAACAAGCTGGAGTCCGTTTTATGGGTGAGAGCGAGGAGCAGTGCGCAGCCTGATTTCAAACGGAGCCGTGAGCCGGGCTGAAGATCAAGGAAACACATTTCACACATACACCCAACGAAATGAGCCCTGTGCCCGCGAGGCTCACATGCACAAGGCAGGTCCAGCATCTGGCACGGTGGCAGGTCCACCGCCCCAAACCTCACTGCTGGCCAGTCCATTCCGACTCATAGCACCCTTAGTGGGATAGTGGCAGCAGGAAGCCTCAACTTTTCCCTGAGGAGCAACTGGTGGCTTTGAACTACAAATCTTGTTAGCCGTAGAATGAGTAACCCACTATACAGCACAGTTCCTGGGAACCAGGAGACAGAGCCCAGGGTACAGCCTGGGAGTGCAGTTTTGGGGGCTCCGCAGAGGTAGGATGTACTGTGACCATACACACAAAAAAGCTGAACACCACTAGTAGATTTGCTACTGGCCAAGGAAGCGTCCACCTAGATTGTAAAACGAAAAACCAAGTTCACTGCCATCAAATCAATTCTGACTCAGAGCAGCCCTTAAGGAAAAAGTAGAGCTGCCCCTGTGGGTTTCTGACACTGCAAATCTTCACAGGAGCAGACAGACTCCTCTTTCTCCGGGGGAGCAGCTGGTGGTTTGGAATTGATGAACTTGTGGTTAGAGGCCCACGTGTAATTCACTATGTCACCAGGGCTCTTTGGATGGTAAAAAAGAGCATTAAAACATCTCACTGCCATTGAGTTGATTCCAGAGAATAGAGTAAAACTCCCCCTTTGGGGTTTTGAGGTTGTAAATCTTTATCAGAACAAAAAGCCTATCTTTCTCCTGTGGAGTGGCTGGTAGGTTTGAACCACTGACCTTTTGGTTAGCAGCCCAATTCATAATCCACCACACCACTCCCTCACTGCCATTGAATCCATGCCGGTTCACGGCGGCCCCATAGGGCCGAGGAGAATGGCCCCTGTTGGTTTCTGAGACTGTAGCTCTTCATGGTAGTAGAAAGCCTTGTCTTTGTCCCATGGAGCTGCTGCTGCTGCTTGACAGACTGCTGACCTGCTGAGCTGCCAAGCGAGCGACCGCTATGTCACCAGGGCTCCTAACAAGAGCAAGTGCCAGCCTTTGAACATCTCTTTTCTAAACATGTGGGAGAGAAGCCTTGGAACAATATGCCACCGGGTCACCTGACAAAACAATCTCAGCTGCCCTAGTTTGAAAACTTTGGTGATTTTAATGGACTGTAGGAAAACAGGACCCAGTTATTGTGTAAACACAGAAATTAACACATTCTTGGGTGGAGAGAGAACAAGCCTGTTGATGCCAAAGTCCAGGGCTGCTGGTTTGCAGGGTTTTGTAATTGCTCCCCAGAGTTCCCAAAAGAGACCTCAGTCTGTCCAGGCCCTCTGTCCATCCCAGGCTTCAGCCCCCTCGGACTCCTGCCCAGGTCCCTCTGGGCTCCCCCTGGGCCTCAAAGGCCTTATCTGCAGGGATGAGAGACCATTTCTACAGGAGTTGACCCAGCCACTGCCCTGCTATGCCCCTTTGTCCCGGAGCCCCGGATGAGGGTGCTTCACCTGAGATCAGCCTGCCTGGCCAATCCCACCTGCTCTCAGCAGACATGGACTTGTGTGTCCACTTAGCCGACACGGACTTCAGGAGTGCTCCCTGTGAACCAGGGACCACGCGGGCCTCAGAAACCTGGGGTCGAGCAAGAACAGGGTGAAGATCTGCGTTATTCGTTTGTTGGGAGTTTGTTGTTGTTGTTGTTGATGATGATAATTGGGAATTTCAATGTTCTTCTCTCTGTTGGCTCTTTCCCACCAGCCTCCAACACAACCATGCTCCAAAAGCCACTCTTTCCAACTGGGGTGCCCCATCGTTCCTCGTCATGGGGAATCCCACAGAAGTTCTTGTGGCTTGGCTGTTCCCATCCCTCGCATCCCCCTGCTTTGGGATCTCAGGCCCACGTGGAGCCACCGGCCTGAGCCAACCAGCTGGGCTCCTGCCTCATCCTCTTTTTGCCGGATGTCATCTCCATCGGATCTTTGCCTGCTTCTCTCTGCTGAAAGGGCTTTGGTGAACGTCCTCGTGAAGTCCACATTCTAAATCCAGCGGCCACTTGTCTCCTCTCTTACCTTCCTTGGCCTCACCGCAGCATGGGTCATGGTCGAGCCTGTCTTACTCTTTCACAAAGCAGAATACATCTCATCCTCCCCTCGCTCTTTCCTTTCCTTTCTTTTCCCTACCCTTCCTCTCTGCCCCACCTTCTCACTTATCTTGTCTCCCTCCTTGGGACCTTATCATCTGCTCCACCTCTTAAGGACTCTGTCCTTGACCCTGTCTACCTCGCACACCCAGCCTCATAACCAAATACCATCTACATGCTGATGACTCCCAGCCTCCAGCTGGGCTTCTCCCAGGAGCTCTAGGTCTGTGCATCACACCCGCCCCCCCAAATACCTGCACCTCCCCAAGGATGGTTCACAGGTCTCCGGTGGCCCAATGGCCCATACAGCCCTATCTCAGTGAATGGAAACCCATTCTTCCAGTTTCTCAAGCTAAAAATATTGGAAGCGTTCTTGACACTGCTTTTCCTTCACAATACACCAAATATTTCCCCCTCTCCCTAAACCAGACCCACGGCCATTGCCTCAGAACACCCTTAGAGGGATTCCAAGAGGATGACGTCTTACAGGAGTAGACGTCACCGTGCTTCTCCCCAGGAGTGACTGGGGGAGTTGCTTCACCAACCTTGCAGTTAGCCCTCCAATGCCTGACCCGTAGTACCACCAGGACTCCTGCTGTCCACTGTCTACTGAGAGATACCCCCCGGGTCCTGACTCCCAGGGTGGCTTGCTTTAACTACTGTAATAACGTTCCATCTGGTGTGGCAAGCCAACCCTCCTGACAGCAGCCCGAGTCGTCCTTGGACAACCCTGGAATTACAAATCACTCCCTGACTGAGTCCCGGTGCCCCCTCCTCTTTTATTAAGAGTGCTGAGCACAGAAATCAATATCCTGGCAGCCCATCGCCTAGCTGCTAGGCCACAAGGGCTCCTGGTAGCCTCAGATTAGATTACTTAATCTCTCTGACCTTCTGTTTCTTCAGTTGAAAAGGCAAGATTGGTCCTTACCTTAGGGAATGAACAAAATCCTCAGACAGCTAGCAGATACTCAATATAAGACCTCAAAACCAAACCAAACCAATAAACAAAACACACCAAATGCACTGCTGACTGGTGTTGACTGCTGGCTTTTAGCGACCCCCCCACCTCCACCCCCCGCCCCAGGACAGAGTAGAACAGCCCCTGTGAGTTTCCAAGTCTATAACTCTATATGGGCTTGTAAAGCACTGTCTTTCTCCAGAGGAGAGGCTGGTAGTTTTGACCTGCAGAACTTGTGGTTAGCAGCCCAAGGCTTACTGCTCCACGGCTCCTTCTGGTACAGGTCAAGTGCTTCAAAGAGATCTATCGACTGAACCTAAGTTAAGACTTGACCCTAAAGCTTTTAAGACCCCAGACGGGCACCATCAGCTTTCTTCACCACATTTGCTTATTCACCCGGTTTGTTTTCAGCGGTTGTGTC
>NW_022111373.1:4105159-4122052 GCF_000313985.2 Echinops telfairi
GGGAGGGAGGGGAAAAACGAGGACCTGATGCCAGGGGCTTAAGTGGAGAGCAAATGTTTTGAGAATAATGAGGGCAATGAATGTACTAGTGTACTTTACACAATTGATGTATGTATGGATGGTGATAAGAGTTGTATGAGCCTCTAATAAAACGATTAAATAAAACCCAAAGTACATTTTCAGAAAAAAGCTTCAAAGGGGCATTTTGCCCCAGATTTTTCCAAATTAATGGGAAAAAAAAAGACTTGACATCTCCATGGCTCCAAAGGGCAGGAGGCCAGCGAGGAAGGGGCCCCTTCTCCACTTCTAGCAGTTTACTGATGACAGGTCTGACACATACATGACCTACATGACCCTCAACAGAGATGCTGGCTGGTGGCTGCACACCTCTGGCGATGTGATGCAACCATTGAAATGTGTGATACGGTAATTGCATGTTGGTGATATTATTAAACAATTTTAAAAACGAATTAAAAATGTTAAGATTAAGAACAAGCAAGCAAGAGGAATGTTGGGTAAGTGGTTGGACAGGGGATGCCTGGCAGGCTCACCAGCTATCCCACTGCCGTGGATGTCAGAGGACGAAGAGCCCCTTGCTGCCGCCCGCCCCTACCTGCCAGGCCTCCTGCCAGCCACACGGCACTGGGGCTGGGGCCTGCCCGGGCTTCCGGTGTGATCCACTCGTTCAGGAAGACATAGGGGATGAAGTAGAGGCAGTATCCTGGGACATCCCTCAGCAGCATGGCGCTGGCTCCGCGGTACAGGCCGGCCAGGCCTTCCTGCCGCACGATGGCTGCCATGCAGTGCACAGGCCCGGCGTAATGTGGCTGCTGCCTCCGAGTCATGGTGCTGGACTTCACGTGGAGATCGGCTGCAAAGAAAGAGAAAAGATAGTAAGTGACCCAGGGGACCACAGACTGCGCCCGGTCTCTGCCAGTGATGGCTCTCAGGTGACCCACTGATCCTTGTAAAGCCTCTGACATCCTTGGCAGCTCATACTAGGACTCTGGCATCAGCACAAAGATCCCTGGCCAACATGCCTAGTCAGAATGGGGCCAATTCTGGACAGGTGATAAGGTACCAGTGGTTTCTGGCCGGCCTTCCCTAAGTCTTCGTCAGCTGCTGTGCTGGAAACTGCTTCCGAGTAGCTATGTGGAACTAGACCAAGATCTTCTGGTTTTCTGAAGGAAGGGCTGTCCAATCCAATAGGCTACATGCACATGGGTATCTATGTATGCTTGTGTGTATGTGCACAAGTATATGAAACTTGGCGTCAAACAGACTTGATTCCGAATCCCGGTTCCACCTTTTCCTTATCTTTGAAAGGAGGCCAGAGTATTGTGAATCTCCATAAGTTGATGGAGATCAAATGCTCAGCATGGCACACAGCACCTTGTGGAGGCTAAGCAAGTCATCAGCTGGGCTATGCTTACAAGGTGGGTAGCAGAAATTGGGCACAGGATCCAACAGCTGGGTGTATCCTCACCGACTTACCTTAGCCCTGGCCAGGTAAAGCCCTGACACAGCTGACGGGGTCGCATCCGGAGCCCGAGCCCCTCGAGGTCCAGGGACCACAGGGCTTGCTGTCTCCTTGTCTGACCTCCACGGGTAGTGACTTACCCTTGTAAGTGACTTACAAGGGAAAACACTGCCTCTACATGTAGCTCCTGACTTACAACGTATGTTAGTCTGGGTAAACTAGGGAAACAAATCCACAGAAACTCATATGTATAAGAGAGAGTTTCATATAAAGGGTAAGTGTACATTAAGAAAGCATCCCAACCCAGTGCTGTCGGAGCCCATAAGTCCAACATTAGCCCATATATCTGACACCAATCCACAAAGTCCTCCACCATCTCACAAAACACACGCAATGACACCAACTGCAGGAGGAAATCCGAATCAGTGAGTGTGTAAGCATCTCAGTGCTGGCAGGGGTCTCCATGTCGCTGCTCCAGCACCCAGGGCTGCATTAGGGTAGGTCCATGTGGCTTCTCCTCAGGGATGTCTTGCAGGAAATGAGCCTTGCTAGCTGAAGCTGGGAACTGGCTAAGGCACTGCACCCTGGTCCAACCATCAGAAAGCAAGAGACCCAAGAACTAGAGAGGTAAGGCTCACCAAGCCATTTACCTCTCCACCCTTCAATTAATCCCACATGTGTTTATCGGCCAGGTTGGCACAATAAACCTTAACTATCTCACAAGCTATTTGAGCTACAATGACCCCTACTTAACAGTCTATTTGGTGTTCTGGGTTAGATACAACGACAACTGAGAACAGAGCGTGTGCTCTTGGAGTGTTGAGTTCCAATGGCAGAGGCCTAGAGTCTCAAAGGGGAGCTTGGGAGAGGCGTTTGAGTCCACTTTACATACACATAACAGGCCTTGTTTATTTGAATCAGCCCCTTCCCTGCTTCCATGAACTCGGTCAGAGCTGGGAGGTTGTTGTTCAGTACTTGAAGTCCTGCTAGGGCTCTCATTGTCTGCCCGCATCTTCCCAGCTTTGACAGGTGGTTGAAATGAAAAAGTTGGCAAGGCAGAAACCTGTAGAATCTTCCTGTAACATCTCTATTGCCCCGGCATCTGGTTTGCCGTAATTCAGCCTGTCTGGGTTGCTGGCATGATAGCCCACCTGCATATAATCTGCATTAGCATTTGTAAGAGGAAACTAAGTGTAAGTGCCCAGGGAAAACTGAGCACTGTCCAAACTGTCAGGTGGCTACAGTCACCTCAGGGCTAGCCTCTAAGAAATTCCATTCAGCTGACCCTTTGCGCAGAACCCCTGGTGGCAGAGGGGTTACAAGTCTGGCTGCTAACAGCAAGGTCAGCAGTTTGAAATCACAGCCGCTCCCTGGGAGAAAGATGGGGCTCTCTGCTCCCAGCAAGAGTGACAGTCTCAGAAACTCACAGGGGCAGTTCTATACTGTCCTATAGGGTCTCCTTGAGTCAGCATGGCATCGATGGCCATGCGGTTTTGGTTAGGCCTTTGGTTCAGTTGCTTCAGGCCTCGTATCCAATATTTCTGAAGGAATGCTCTCAAAGTCCGGGGACCCCAGGGCCTGCTCTCTCCTGTTTGGCCTCCACTGCCTGACAGGTAGTTCCTGACTTTGTACTTGAGTTACAGTGAACCTGACTGAGGGGCTGTTGGTGAGGAGGATGGAGGGGGTGGACTGTCTTATTGTTAGTCACATATACTACATTCAATGTTGCAGCATCTAATTGGCTGATATCGTTCTCAGATGTTCACAAGACTGCTGTATAGCAGACTATGGCTTGGTCTACACTACATTGGTGTCAGCAGTCTTAACAGTGAGAAAGCTGGTCAATGCTCAACTCTGAAGACATAAGACCAAAAAGAAAAGAAAAGAAAAGGCCATAAGACGATCACTCTAAGGCCAGACCACAAGTGGACTTTGCAGGAGCCCGACTGTCTTCACAGCTGCGACCTCACTGTTACTAAGCTGACCCCAGCTTCAGCGTTGCAGACCCTAGGGGACATCAGGTGTCCTTTCTGTAACTCACACCTGCCCTGCTAGGACCTCCAGCCATGTCTCCAGCAAAAAGGAGTCACGTGATTGAAAGATCCAAAAAGAGAGGCGAGGCCGACTCAAACTGCTCCCGAGGGTTTCCAACGCGGCTGGTGGGGGGGGAGGGACTTCCCGGGAGCGAGCAGTCTCATCTTCCTCCCTCCGAGTGCCCAACCTGGAGGTCGGCAACCTAAGGATTCACCCCTACACCACCCAAGGCTGTTGGAGGAAGGCTCTAGACACGGACAGAAAGCTGAAGACCTTACGGGATGGGAACGGAAAGAAAACCTGAGCGGTAGCATGGGAGGCAGATCCTTCTCGCTTGACCATTTCAACCACCATTTCAACCAGTGCAAGAGCAGGGAGAAGACTACTGTGTGCACTGCGGTGCCCACAAGGGCCGGTCGCATCGCCTCGCGCACAGATGCGGCTTCTATCACACGCGTGTAACTGGAGACGCAGGAAGAGCCGATGACGAAGCTGCTGAAAACCCCGCTGACGAGCCGGATCACCCAATGCAAGTCGGAGAAACCCTCTGAGAGAAGTGCAGGCGTTCGCTGAAGTTCTTTCTAAGCGAAACCAAGGACTTCACAGCCCCAGTGCTGACGGATCCGGGAGCAGTGCGATGTGGCCGCGAAATGTTTGAGGAGAGGAGAGAAACACTGCAGGCAGCCCTCCGGAGGTTTCTGAAGATACACGCCACCCCTGTCTCCGCGGACAGGCCCGCTGGCCCAGAGCCTTCCAGAGGTGGAGCTCTCACCGCATGCAAACAAAATGCCAGTGTTCGTCGAACTCTTCCTCCCCTTCTGGGTAATTTTTAAAATTATTTGTGTGTTTTTTAAATATCTACCTATATTCCATTCAAATATGGCTACACATCAGACTGTGATCGCAATGTCAGCAGTTTGAAACCACCGGCTGCCCCTCGGGAGAGTTGGAGCTTTCTAGTCCCGGAAAGAGTTGCAGTCTTGGAAACTTACAGGGGCGGTTCTATACTATCCTCTAGGGTCATTACATATGTGTATGTTCAGACGTCATGTTTCAACCTCAACAACAAATGAAGATTGGACTAGTCAAGATACAGATACTAAAACTCAATGATAATGAAAAAGAAAAAAGGGCGGTGGTGGGTATTCAACTTAACATCAGAGCGGACTGACAACAGAGTCGTGGGAATGGGGCAGCTTGGCGGCCAGGGACTACCTGTGTGCTGACAGCTGCTCCTCCGGCGGCAGGGCCCAGCAGAGACGGTCTCTCAGTCCCCCTCAGCCTTCCCACCGGCTGTCCCTGGCTGTCCTCTCGGGTGTCCTCTTCCTCTCCATGTGTCCACCCCGGTTTGGCTCCTGGCCAGAGAGGCCCCCCCAGCTCCACGGCAACAAGTGTGGATGCTGGTCTCTCCCTGCCTGTCCCAGAGGATGAGAGAGGGTGACAGGATAGGAAAGGGGTGAATGCCGTTGGGCTGCCCGAGTCTAACGCCCCAACACAGTGTCTCCATGTGTGCACACATGCTGGCTGAGACACGGGGCACTCTCTTTTCGTGGCAGAAAGTGCAAGCCCTTCCAAACAGTCCCACCTACTATCAGATGACAGGCTGGGATAAAGTATTCCCTGTCCTAACTCCACAGACCTAATGGGCAATTAGGCCATAACGTGACTTGTACTTTCACCCACCCCAGAGAGTAGGTGAGGCTTGTATCTATTTACCCAGGAAGCGTGCATGGACAAACGGTTTCCGTCCCTGGAACGGCTGGGGTTTGAACTGCTGACCTGTCGGTTAGTAGTTGAATGCTGAACCACCTGTGTGTGGGGAAGAAGGCAAACCACTGCCATCCATGGTGGACTATGCACAGCCTGGGCAGGGGGCTGAGTCCAGGCACAGCCTCCTGGGTGGACCCCACAGGGGATCCTGTGGGTACGAATGGTGGTTGTGTCGGGGTACAGACCCCTCTGAAATCAGATGCTGGACCTTCCTGAAATCCACTGGGGTTCAGCAGACAGTCCTTCCTCTCTCAAGCCCACTATCACCTGGTCGTACACATATCAATAGGCTATTTATCGGGCTCGCAGGGGTCATCCTGGGAGTATTTGCCATTGGACATAGGAGATGTCCGCCCCCATGTATACACTTTGCCTGTACCACGTTCACCTCTGGGTAGTAGTGACCTGCCCCAGGAGTCAAGGTTTCCATGAATCAGCAATGGGTATGATGAAGCTTGCGAGAGTTACTGATTGAAGCAGAGTGTCCTGATAAACTGCTTGTTGGGATGTGCAGAGATGTTGGGCAAATACTTGCCAAACTCCAAACCAGCCTTGTCAACAAGAACCAAGCCTGTACTTTACTTTCTTTTCTTCCTAGGGTGAGCAATAAGGAAATTCTCTTTCCTTCTCCCAGGCTTGTAACATAGCAGTTTATCTTTTTATTGCTGGAGAATTGGCCATTTATTATGATGACAGCAATATAATGGTCACACAGTGACTGCTGCCACCCGGAATGCTGACACTCATCTGCACGGGGACCAGGGCCTTCTTCAGAGTCCAGAAGCGCTGGACCAAAGTTTATTCCAAACTCCTTCTAACTCCTTCAGCCCCAACGAGTTTTTCAAAACCCCTTTCTTGGAGATGATTTCAAATTCGCAAAAGACAGGCTCATATAGAAAGCTGCCTGATTCTTTCCCCAGATCCGTCTGCTCGCTAAGACTTTACCTGACGCGCTTTATTACTTCTCTGTTCTTGCTCTCCGTCCAGTCCCTTCCTTCTCTCTCAGCTCCGTGTGTGAAATTAGTCTGAACAGGTCTCATTGAACCAGTGCATAGGCCGCTTTCACCTCCAACTCGCAGGAGCTGTTCCGGGAGTTTCAGGAACCAGCGACGGGTAGGATGGGGCTTGCAGGAGTTGCTGATTGAAGCAGTGTCCTGCACAGTCTGGCTTGTTTGGATGCACAGATGTTGGTAAAAACAGTTGCCAAACCCTGACCCAGCCTGGTGAACAAGAACCAAGCAAGAACTAAAGCTGACAGGTTTAGTTTTACCACGGGGCTCCCTGCCGACCACTCCATCCTAAGTGAGCTCTGATGCAGCTCAAGTGCCTTTTTGTTTTTCATGACCCTTGCATTTATGACCAGTATCTTTATGAATCTTTATTTGTTTGGGGGAGTTGCACAATGATAGCATCAGCAAATTATATACTGTTGTTTGTAATCCATATGACTAATGATAAGACGTACAAAAGTATCCTCCCCTAAATGAATAGCTGTTAAGTGTGGTTCCTCCTGGCTCAAATCCAAATGACTAAAAGACTCGATGCTGACTCACAGCGGTTCTCTCTGCATAAGACAGGGCAGAACTGCCCAAGTGAGTTTTTGAGACTACAACTTTTAATGGAAATAAAGAGCCCTGTCTTTCTCCCAGAGACTGGTGGCTTTGAACTCCTAGCTTTTCAGATCACAGCCTACGGCGTAACCACTATGCCACCAGGGTTCCATACTCAAATCCAAGGAGTCTTCCAAACAGTCATGGAAAAAGGCCCTTATCTTGTAAATGCCATTTCCCATAAGCTTTTTGAGACTCTGCTGTGTCATAAGTCAGGAAATTCTTGTGCTTGATTTTGCTTTGCCTCTGAGGATAAGTAATTAGGACAAGTTTTTGTGCACTCGTCCAGGTTTTTCACATGCAATTGTATTTCACGAATAATTTGAAGGTGAATTACCATTTGGCCATGAATTGAGTCTGTGACCACACACCTAATTCCCCATACAGTGCTTATATACTTCAGTATGTATTTCCAAAGATTAAGGATACTATTTAACATAACCGCACTGCAGTTGGTTGCTTTGCTAAATGGAATACTTCCATCTGATCCACAGTCTAAAGTCGAATTGTACATGGCTTGGGCTCTTGTGTCCTTTGTAGCACTTCCTCCTCCGGGAGAAGATCCAGTCTAGGATCATATATTTCATTTCGTAGTGGCCATGCGTCTTTAGAAAACAAACCAAGCTCACTGCCATTGAGTTGATTCTGACTCATAGCAACCTATAAAAAAGACTAGAACTGCTACTGTGGGTTTTCAAGACTATAAAGGAGCAGAAAGCCTCATCTTCCTCCTGTGGCGTGGTCAGTGGGTTTGAACTGCTGACCTTGTGTCTAGCAGCCCAACTCATAACCCACTAGACCACCAGGGCTTTAGCTTCCTTACATCGGGAGCATCTCCTCTTCTTGTTCTTAGTACGTTCCTCATGTTGGTTTGTGTCTGGTGGGTCATTCCCACCCAGAACCCCCAGCCGTCTCCTCTTCAGGCATCCGGTCTTTGTTCTTGCCGGCTGGTTTTCTAATTGAGGTGTTATTCACACATAGTCCAAGATAGAGACCTTCGGTGTGCACTTGGTCAGTTTTGACAACTGCAAGCACCCTAACCATACCTTATGGAGAAAATGCCTTCATACACTTCACACTGGTTTTTCTCAGTCTACTTAGGCAGAACAAGGATTCCACTGGCCGCCTACCCTCTCCTGCTTGTCAAGGGACAGGAACTTGTGACATCAATAAAGTGTCACTCGGTGGAGAAGCAAACCTTTCCCTGTGGAGCAGCAGCTATTAAAGACCTATCTACATTTGCAGTATGGTGGTGGTGGTGAGTGAGGTAATTAGTTTATTGTGCCAACCTGGCCGATAAACACATGTGGGGTTAATTGAAGGGTAGGGATAAATGGCTCCGTGAGCCTCGCCTTTCTGGTTCTCAGGTCTCTTGCTTTGTGATGGTCGCACCAGGGTGCAGCTGCCTTAGCAGTTCCCTGCTTCAGCTTGCAAGGCTGACTTCCTGCAAGACATCCCCAAGGAGAAGCTACATGGACCTACCCCGATGCAGCCCTGTATGCTGGAGCACCCGTGTGGAGACAGATCCCTGCCAGCGCTGAGATGCTTACATATTCACTGACTCGGCTTTCCTCCTGCAGTCGGCATCATTGTGTTTGTTTTGTGAGATGGAGGAGAACTTTGTTGCCTATGTTGGACATTTAATGGGTTACTGTTGGACTTGTGAGCTTGGGCAGCACTGGGTTGGGATATTTGCTTGATACACACTTAACCTTTACATAAAACTCCCTCTTATACATGAGTTTCGGTGGATTTGTTTCTCTAAAGTACCCAGACTAACACAGTGAGTCAGACTGCAAGCACAGAGCAACACATCATAGAGTCTCATCATTACAGTTCTTGCCCAAAATATACCTGACATAAACATGCATCAAAAAAACATTGTGGGGGAAGGGGGGAGATGCTCTAAGATATATGCGGCTCTAAGATAGATGATTGAATGATTGAACTATTTAATTATTCAATTGTATGAGATGTACATTACATGCTAATGTAACTGTTGGCATCGCTTAGTCAAACAGTCACCCAAAACAAAAACCAAACTCACTACCACTGAGTTAAAACTGACTGACAGCAACCCTGTAGACAGGGGAGAGCTGGGTGTCTGAGACTGTAGATCTTTACAAGGGTAGAAAGCCTCATCTTTCTCCCGTGAAATGGTTGATGGTTTTAAACTGCTGACCTTGAGGTTAGCAGCCCTACATACACCCCTGAACCCCAAGAGTTCCTACAGCCACAGAAACCTACAGTGATGACCAGTCTCAAGTGATATTTATTTTTCCTTGAATAGCAAGCAATCAGAGGCAAAATGGAAATATAACAGCTCAAAACAGCACTGTGGATGATGGAATAAGAGCTTTAAAAAAAAAAAAGAGTTTTCTTCTAGAAAACAGCAGGAATTCTTACCAGTGGTTCATGAGCTGCCAGGATGTGCCCCAACATATTGTTGGTGGCAAGGCGCTGGGGTATAGCAGCCAGACTTCTTAGGAAAGGGATTATTGTGGTCTCTGATTCATGAGCACCTTCTAATCCACAGAATACAATTTGACACCATGCTGAATCATAATTCTAGATAACCAGCAATAGACTAATTTTATTTTGTGGAAGTCAAATTTTAGTAACCCTTCACCAGCTTACTGGCTCAGACAGCTGAATCTGTGGACTCAGGTGCCATCTGCTTCAGGTAAGTGCGGGGTCATGCTGAATGGGGACTGCCCCGCCTATTGCACCTGAAACACCAGCATTTGGTTGCGTGTACCTATGTGTGTGCAGGAATTGGTGTTGAATTGATTTCTAATCTAAAGTAAAATGTGTTCAATTTCCCTAACCCAAAGGTGACTCCAGGGAGGATAAAGATAAGAATTCAATTTTGATCTCACCGTGAGTACTTGGCCCTTGGGTGCTCTCTTGAGGATTTCATAACTTTTACTAGGATTGTATGATTGATACAATTGATATTGTTGGGTTGCTGTTGAATAGATTCTAATAGTGACCCCACCCACCCCACCCCACCCCACACACACCTTCCCTGCCGCCCCCAATGACAGAGAAGAGCTGCCACATAGGATATTTTGGGTTGTCATCTTTACAGAAGCAAGTGCCCTGTCTTCCATCCAGGAAGCTTCTGAGGAGGTTCAAACTGTTGACCTGTTTCCGTAGAAGCTGAACACTTAACCATTACTCCACCAAGACGCCTAGAAATACCGCTACAGCTTGAGATGCGTGTGATGTTCTCTGTTTCTCCACATTCAGTTCAGAATATCAGTCCTTCCTTGCACCCAGGCTGGCAATGAAATCGGCTTCCCTCCCTGCCCCTAGCCTCTGCCTGGCAGCAGAACTGGCCTGCATTGTTTGAAAAAGAGCCCTCCGGGGGCCCTCCAACTTGTCCAGCTCAATCCTGGTCAGTGCTTTTTAGACTACACGCTGTGACAATCAGGCACTACTGCCCTGCTCTGAGAGCCCGACACTTTGCAGGCTGACCTTTTGCCTGGGTCAGGAGAGCACTGCCAAGGGGCCTCCATGGAGGGGTGGTTCCAGATCTCACCAGTCTGTATAGGTACCTGGAGGCACCTGGATGGTGCAGGGGCTAAAGCATTTGGTTGTTAACAGAAAAGCTGGAGGCCCGAGTCTCCCGGGGAGGAGCCTCAAGGAAAGGTCTGGCTGTGCACTTTCTGAGACCCCGTCCCCGAGAATCTACTCTGATTCGCTCCGTGAGGGTACCGTGAGTTGGAATCAACTTAAAGGCAGCTGGGTAACAAGCCTTGTGCAGCCACATGTGCCCCCAGCAGGGACTCCTACCCACCTCACAGGGTGCTGCACTGGCTCAGGCTAGGGGCTTTGATGCCTACCGACCTGCGCCATTCTCCCTCTCCTTGGAACCCAGAGGCCTAGAAATGGCATATTGCTCTGGCTCTTCAAACATAGACGCAGGTCATTTTGTTCCTGTCCCCTCTCTCTGACAACGCTGTCCAATGTCTTCAGTGGGCTGTGACCTTGGACATGGAAGAGCCACAGGAAACATATTGCCAAGTTACCAATCCACCCAGAGAAGGAGGCCAGAGTCTTGGGAACTCAAGAGTGGCCAGGCCCTGGCCAGTCCCAGAAATGCAAAATGCCACTTGGGCCTCCTCTTTGTGTGTGTGTGTTGGGGGAAAAGGGGGTTATGAGGTGGGAACACAATATGGCTTCTCCAAAGGCCACTTTCTACAGAAGAAGCTTGACAAATGAGCCATCCACAGAGGCCCTGCTGGCTCCTGGTCAGAGATGTGCAGGCTTACGTGTTCTGTGTCCAGCAGGCCTCAAAATGGAAGTTGGAAGCAGGAAGCTAGTTCAAGGGAACCAGGATGGGTTGACATGATCCCTCAACTATCTCACAAATAGGAGAGGGCTTCCAAAAGCTTGTGTGAACATTCCAGGATCTTTCTTCCATTCTCTCTTCCCCACAGATGTTTTGAAGCACCCATGGTACCCGTATAACCACTTCCATCATATGCAGAGGTACTATTATAGCACAACAGAAAAGACAAACATCCTCAAGATGTTGCCAACCCATAGGAGCCTCTTGTCATATGGGTCATCCGTACCTGCTGACACTTCCAACACAGCTACTAGTCCACGGGTGCAACCACATGCTGCAGACTTCAAAGGCTAGAACAATGCCCGCTGAGCCCAGGCTCGCTGCTGTCCTCTGTTGGAGCTGCTGCGGCTGTTTCCAGTGCGTGGTTTGTTCTTCACAGGGCAGCATGCCTTTGGGGCACATCAGAGCATCAGCGCAGGGCAAGTGTCAGCTCTGAGGCCTCCCAAGGCCCCCAAGGATCCTCCACTCAGCCTGAACAAGAGCTGGCCCTAGCTGAGTCTTGCGTGAGAGACCTTGCAAGAAACCTCCAAACAACACCAAGCATGGCCCCACATAGCCAAAAGCCAGAGCAAACCCACTTCTTCAGCGTCGTCGTCGTCACCTTGGTAGACAAAGAAGAACAGCCCCAAAGGGTTTCCAAAACTATCTTTTGGCAGCAGACCACCCCTTGTCCCACGGAGCAGCTAATGCACTCAAACGGGCAACCCTTCCGTTCGCAGCCGAGCCCTTAGCTGCGCCACTAGGTGGATTCTGCAAGCCTGATGTGTGCGGTGCCTGTGCTGAGGCCCAAAGAGCCCAGTGAGTCGGCTGGGCTCTCCAGCTGGGCTACTGACATCGCCCGGTTGGGTTTGAACACCTCCCAATTTACTTTCCCGGGATTTGACTGACTGGCAAGCTCTTGCCTACTCCCTGCTTCTAAAGAGTCTGCAGTTCCTTCGGGACCCAAAGAGTTCAAGAGAAGCCGATGGTTTAGAAACTACCCTGGACTAGAAGCAGCCCCTGGATTTGAGTTCCTGGTCAGTCACTACTGAACTGTGCAATGCCAGGCAAAGGACACCGCCTCACTGGGCCTCTGTTTCCTCATCTGTGAAATGGGAAGAGTAAGTGAGCCCGCCCGCTCGTTTGGCTTCTATGGACGTTAAAGGAGAATATCGCTGTGATTCCTTACAGCTGCACTTCACTCAAATGCGCGGTGTGCGGATAGGCTTGACTCAAGGCCAATAGTCATGCCGTTCCTATTTTTATGACTCTGTCCTGATGTGACTTCCAAATCTGGAAGTGCTGGATCAGCCAAATCCACGCAGCTGTGGCCCAGCACCAAGACTGTTGTGGGTGACCTCTGCTCCCCCCCCACAGGCTCAAAACCACCAGTACAGATGTCAAGTCCAGAATTGACAATAATAACTTGCCTTTGCCAACTGATTTACAGAAAAGCCAAGTGTGTCGCCAATGGATTAACTGATGCGCTAATGTGTTACGATGTGGCACGCACCCTCATCAATCCTGGTTTGTCATGTGGAACTCCCATGTGAAAAGGAGCCGGTGGGACTGCCCAGAGCTCAGACTCCTCTTCTATCTATGCAGCTGCATGCCTGATTGCTCATTCACCAACTCCCTGCTCTCCTGGGCTGCCATTGCACCAGCTCTTCTCCCCACGGGCAGGCCACAGACGACTTGAGAACCCTCCGCCTGCGTGGTGGTCTGATTAGTCTTCTGGGCTTGGTGCCCCTTGTTATGCTCCTAAAGTGCTTGCCTCTCCATGTAGGCATTTGCAGCGATGAAATGAAGCAATGTGTGCCCCTGCAGAGAGGCTACCATCGGCAGTCCCTACCCATCACTGGAAAATAATGTCTGTTGTCATCCGCAAACCTTATGGTAGCAGTAACACTATGCTACCAATGAATGAGACAAACCCTGAGGATTTGGGGGTCCCTGAGACACAGCTGATGACCCTCTCCATTGGGCTTGTGTGAGCCCTTGGGGAGACCACAGAAATGGCTTTACCCATTTCATTATCACACAGTTTCTTAGACTCAAAGGGGCTTCATGCTCTGGTGTTTATTTCATGAGCTCCCCTGCTTAGAGCCAATACTTTTCTGTCAGTTTGCCATCCTGTGGTGGTTTACGTATTGCTAGAACTATGCCACTGGTCTGTTAAATGCCACTAGGGCTGCCGAGGCTGGATAGATTTCAGACTAAGGTAGACTAGAAAGAAGGGTATGGGGGTGGGGGTGGGGGAGACCAGGGAAAAATCATATGAAAAGCAGTGGAACCTTGTCTGATGTAGGACCAGAAGAGAGGTCCCCAGGTTGGAAGGCACTCAAAATACAACTGAGGAAGAACTGCCTCTCAAGGGAGAGCTGACTTGAGTAACGTAGAGAAAATAAAGTTTCCTTTGCTGATGTGGCCTCATACTGTCTGAGATGAAACAGCTGTAAACATTCATTAACATAAGAGGGTAGAATGTGTGCAGTACATGTAACTTGAATTATATGAACGGAAAAGCTGAAGAAAATGAAAGCTAGACTGTGGGAACCCAAATATGACCTGGAGTGTATCCCACCCGGACGTAGAGACCACCTCAAGAGCGCATGGGCACTACAGACCGGTGCCTAATGACCGCTGCAGTTGTGGGGTGGCACCAAGGGCATCATCCTTGAAAAAAGTAAATGGTCATGAAAACCACAGGATGGGAACCAAAAGAAAGTGGACCTCAGAAAAGACCCTGAAATTTGCTCTTCTGTGGAAAGTAGCCGAAGCAATGGAAGGAAGGATGACCGAAGAGAAGAGAACAGGCTGTTTCAAAGGGTGAGTAGAGAAGACAAAATAAAGTAGTGTCGTGAAATGTGCAACAACAAAAAAAGGGAGAACATGCTTAACACAGCTCAAGCTAAAAGAAAAAAGTTCGAGCTTGGAATGGAAGTATTGAAGGATTCTATGGGTAAACTATTGAATGATGTAAGAACATCAAACGACGATAAAAAGAATACACAGAGTCACTGTACCAAAACAATTGGTTGACATTCAACCATTTCTGGAGGTAGCATAAGATCACTAAGCAATGGTATTGAAGGAGGAAATTCAAGCTGCACCGAAGTCCCTGGACAAAAAAACAAGTCTACAGGAATTAATAGAATACCAACTCAGATGTTTCAACCAAAGGGTTTGAGCTGAAGGCTCTCCCTCACCTATATATATGTCAAGAAATTTGGAGGGCCTGGGTGAATGGAAGAGATCCATATTTATTCCAACTAAAAAATGATTACTATTACCGAGTAACATTATTAATATCACATGCAAGTATTATTTGCATAAAGATAATTCAGGGATGGGAAAAATGAGGACCTAATGCCGGGGGCTTAAGTGGAGAGGAAATGTTTTGAGAATGATGAGGGCAATGAATGTACAAATGTGCTTTACACAATTGATGTATGTATGGATTGTGATAAGAGTTGTGCGAGCCCCTAATAAAATGATTTTAAAAAGCGATTTAACCATGGAAGTGTATGATATGTGAATACTGTATCAATAAAACTACTACAGATATTTTAAAAATAAATAAATAATTCAAATATGGTTCCAGCAATACATTGACAGAAAGCTCAAGCTATATTCAGAAGGAGACATGGATGGATCAGGTGAACCTTGGTTAAAATACCAGAAAGATGTTTACCTGTGTTTGTTGACTATACAAAGGCATTGGACTATGTGCATCGAAGCAGATGGATAATATTACAGTGAAAGAGAATCTCAATGTAACTGTAATTATAACCAATGTGCTACAATGTATTTATTATAAGATATTGACTGGACTATACTTGGGAGGCAATTGAAAATACCACGGCTTGGGTCAGGCCCTTCATCCCCAAAAGGACAGCCTTGCTTTTGAACACTTACAAGAGGTCCTTGTGCAGCAGATGTATCCAATCAGCATTTGCTCGTTCCTTTTTCTCCCCAACTTAGGAAATACGATCTTTTCCCTTATCCACTCTTTGGACAGCCTCCAACTTCAATAGTCCCCTCCTGTTCTCTCCCCCTCACCCTAGTTCGATACCCCCAGAGTCTCAGGACTGCTTCTGGGGTTGGTAGAGTTGGACAAGCCTCGGGTAATTCCCTACCTTTCTGTATGCCAACTCTGTGAGCAAGGGCAAGTCACATGAGCCAAGACTCCGTTTCCCGACTGGGACGATGGAGCCAACCACAGCACCTGTCTCACAGGGTTGCCATGATGATTAAACAATGCCGTGTGTGTTCACACAGGACGAATGGCCCAGTGATGAACATTGTTCTCAATAGCTTCTAGCACTATGACGAGGCTCCGTTCCTTCCTATGCAATTCTGCGAGGTCTTCTCATCGCCGCTCACCTTCTTTGTCGTGGTCTCCTTGGCAGGCACATCCCACGTTGTGACTGGCACTGCCCCTTCTATGGCTGTCACATCCATGTCTATTCTTCCAGCTCTGACACTTGTAGTTCTAGTCCTGCAGGCATCTCACACAACACCAACCAAGCCACACGCCCATGTTCTCGCTTGAGTCTGCCCCTCCTTCCAGGCTCCAAAGCAGCAAAGGCTGCAGTGACAGTGAGGCGTGATTGACATCGATTCTATGCCATGCTCACTCCCCCAAGCTCCATTTGCCGTGTAACCCCCTAGGGGAGAAGTCCCACCTGCCTCACAGTCATGCAGCTTTGGAAGCCCAGGTCATATCGGACCGTTTTAGTCTCTCCCATTAACTTGTCATGCTGAGCCCGGTGGTTCGTCATCACCGATGCCTCTTGAATCTGTCACTTCTCTGTGTCCCCAACCCCACTGTCCTGGTCCTGAGTTTCCTAGCTTCCCACCTGAACTGTTGCCAAAGTGCTGGGTTAACCAAGAAAAAAAGGGAAGACACCGATTCTTGGTATCAGAAGTGAAAGTGGAGGGTAACAGAAAGACAGTGGGTGTTTTAAGGGCAGTGAGACTATCGTGATGGTGGGCATAGCACTACAAGGGAATGCTCAGGTAAACTATGGGCTTCTCTTCCTAATGATTCATCGATATTGGTTCCTCAGTTACAGCCAACACCCTCCTATGTATTACAAGAGATTGACTGAACAGTACTGTGGGAGGCAATCGAAGATACTGTGACTTGGGTCAGGCAGACCTTAGTTCTTAAAGTAACAGCCTTGCTTTTCAACACTCAAAAGAGGTCTCGGGCAGCAGATTTATCCAACGCAATGCATCGTTTGATCTCTTGACTGCTGCTCCCACGAGCACTAATTGTGGATCCAAGCAAGATAAAATCCTTGACAACTTCAACCTTTCCTCCATTTATCATGATGCTACCTATTGATCCAGTTGTAAGGATTTTGGTCTTCTTTACACTGAGTTGTAATCCATACTGAAGGCTGCAGTCCTTGGCCTTCATCAGAAAGGGCTTCAAGTCCTCCTCACTTCCAGCAAGCAAGTTGTGTCATCTCCTTAGTGCAGGTTGTTAACCTTCCTCCAAACCTGATACTACATTCCTCTTCATATAATCTGGTTTCTCCGATGATGTGCTCAGCATACAGATTGAATAAGTAGGCTGAGAGGGTACCACCCTGCTGCACACTTTTCCTGATTGTAAGCCCTTGTTTCTGTTCAAATGATTCCCTCTTGGTCCG
>NW_022111373.1:4123289-4125461 GCF_000313985.2 Echinops telfairi
AAGGGAGGGGAAGGGGAAAAAAGGAAAATGAGCTGATTCCAGGAACCCAAGAGGAAAGCGAATTTTGGGAATGATGAGGGCAACAAATGTACAGGTGTGCTTTACACACTTGATCTATGTATTGTGATGAATTGTATGAGCCCAATAAAATGATTTTAAAAAAAAAGAAACGTGGAAGACAGTTCCCTGGTCAAGAGCTTCAGACAAGTCCATATTCAGACCCACTGCCGAGAAAAGTGATCCAAAAAATGAGTATCAAAACAAATATAAGAAAATGAAGCCCAGAGAGTGAATTCAAACAGGCATCACCAGTCAGCCCTTGGTCTCCGGCTCCTTGGATGGTCAGCACTGGGTTAATGCTGAGTCCTCCCCCGTTCCGCATGCCCACATGCTGCCCTCCTGTTGAGCTGAGGGCTGTGTGAGCAGCACATTAATTAGGTTCTTAATGAAAACATTGGCCTGAAAGTTCCCAGAGGCAGGGGGAGTGACCTTGGCCTTTGGTCTCCAGGATGTGACTTGGGCCCAGGCAGCAGAGGGCCTGCCCATCTCACAGGACCAGGGCCCCGGCATTCAGCTCAAGTTAAGCAGAGTGCCCAATGCAGTTGGTTCATGCCTATGCAAAGGACAATCAAGGGGTGAGTATCTTCCTAGGGGCCTTGCTGAGGAGGGTGCTGGGGACAGAACTCAGGCCAGCCCTGTGTTGCTTGCCAAGTGGCAGAGGCCCTGGCGGGAAACCTCTGTTAACTTGGAAGGGTTCTTGGTGGGATAACTGGCATTTAGAATGCAGTAGCAATTGGTGCCCAAGGGAGACTCCGTGGGCACTTTGGCAAGCACTGATGCAATTTGGTAAAAAGCATTTTGGATAGTAATGTGCCAATATATGTCCAGAGCCTTTTTGTGGTTTATGTCCCTGCCCCCACAATGTGTTCAAGTCCTAGTCCCTGGTACCTGTGAATGTGACCATATCTGGAAATAACAAATGAACATAAGTTAATGTGCTATTGGACACGGTGGAACCCTAATCCAATAGGCCTAGTGCCCTGCTAAGAAGGGAGACACAGATAGGCAGACACAAAGGAAATACAGCCTTGCAAGGATGGTGGCGGGAGAGACAGGAGTTAAATTGCCACCAGCCGAGGAATGCCTGGGACCACCAGAGGCTTGAAGAGAAGAGGGAGGGTCTTCTGCTAGAGCCTTGGAGGGACCATGGCCCGCCAACACCCTTCATGTTGATCAGTCAGAGTGTAAATTTGTCATCTAAAACCGCCAATTTAGTGGCCCTGCGCTACAGTGACCCTAGGAAACAAATACAAGAGTCACGACTTTTGGCCCACATGGGATTCGAAGCACCCACACATTCAGTTCAATAGCCCCGAGAGCAGTACTTCCTGGAAAAAGTTGCTGATCCCTCCAGCATTTTAAGAGAGAAAACAACTCAAAACTAACCAAAATATTCACCAGTAGGGACATTGTTAAGTAGTATTTAAGGTTTTCAAGGTGCGTAGAGATGCACGTGTCATACGGCAGCTCATTCCATGGTCACCGTCACTACTGCCACGCCTGTACTTCCGATACTGAAATGGACGTGAGCTTGGTGATGGGAGTCCCCTAGATGTGGTGCAGGCCAAATTGAAGCAGGTATTTCTAACCCCAGCAACTGAATTCTCAACCCCATGGTACTGACCCACCCAATGTGGGTGTCTCTGTGTGTGTGTGTGTGTGTGTGTGTATTTGATGAAATATTGAACCTCTATTTTAAATATTAGGCTTTAAATGTTTTTGTGTGCTATCTCGATGGCATGGACCATGTTTCTGCAGCAGTGTTAAGTGAAAAAGAGGACATTGAATCATCTCTGTGACCTACTGGGAGGGGCTTGATGGCAGTGGGTTTGCTGTTGTTGTAACTATTATTATTATTATTATTATGGTTTATGTACATAGGGTAGGAAAAAGAGACACATTAAGGTGTTAGCAGTGGCTGCATTTGGGAGAGCAAGCATGTCCTCTGCTTTCAATGTTCTATATTTTGTAAATCTTAAAAACAACGTTCTCCTTGAATACTCAGTGTTTAAACGCCAGAGATATTATTGATTATTGGTGGGATTGTAAATGGGTTTAGCCACAGTGGAACACCATTTGGCAGTTCCTCAGACAGTTTAATTATCATCCAAA
>NW_022111373.1:4126958-4146473 GCF_000313985.2 Echinops telfairi
GCGGCCCTCAAGACTTGAAGGACTGCCAATATCTCACAACTGTCTCACGGGAGTGAGTTGCACTGAGCCATTTGTACTGCCTTATAATTTAATTAACTGTTTATTTCTTATGTTATACATCTATCTATCAGTATAAATATATATATAGTTATTAGCATTTTTGTTTTGTTTCTCTAGAGAACCCTGTCTAACACAAGGTGTAATCCTTTATGAAGGCTATATAGTCTTTGCCTTCGATTAGTACTTCAAATCTTCCTTTTCAGCAAGTAAGCAAGGCTGTGTCATCTGCATATTGCTGGTTGTGAATGAACCTTCCCTCCAGCCCTCGTGTTGCATGTGTCTTCTTGGATTATTAGCTTGTGAATGTTGCATAGTCCATCTCCCCCTGCTGCTCACACTGATTGAATGTGTATGATGAACGGGTAGAGAGCCTAATGCACACCTTTCTGATGTAAGCCAGGCAGAATGCCCTTGTTCTGTTGGACCAAGGGCCTCTTGGTTTGTACAGGTTCCGCATGAAGAATGGAATTCCCATTCTTCACAATGTCAGTCATAATTTACGTGACACAGATAGAATGCCATTGCAGAGTCAACAAAACATAGCTTAGTATCTTTCTGCTAATCTCTGCTTTCAGCCAACATTCGTATGACACCAGCAATGATCTCTGTCATCCCACATCCTCTTCTGAATCCGTCTTGAATTTCTGGCAGTTTCCTGTCAATGTACTGCTGTAACCATTTTTTTAAATTATCTTCAGCAAAACTTAATTTTCATGTGATATTAATGATGTTATTTGATAGTGTCTATATTCTGTTGTACCACTTTTCTTTGGAATGGGCACAAAGATGGATCTATTCCAGTCAGTTGGCCAAGTAACTGTCTTCTATAATTCTGGGCATAGATGAATGAGTTCTTCCAGTGTTGATTGCATCATTTGTTGAAACACATCAATAGATCACAAGGGATATGATCATAATCATCATAAATGCACTGTGTCTATATTCTGAAGTTACCTGACCAGAAGAACGGAGTTCTCATCTTAATTGTCACATGTCTCAGAACAGAAAAGCCAGATGCTACCAGTACCTTTCTTAAGAATGTGGGTGGGGCAGGCATCCACTTAGTATTTGGGACTACTTTCTTCTATGAAATTGGCATTCTATGATGCTCACCTTCCCGACACAACCACTGAAGACAAAGCGGGTAAATAAGCAAAAGTGATGAAGAAAGCTGATGGTGCCCGGCTATCAAAAGATATAGCGTCTGGGGTCTTAAAAGCTTGAAGGTAAACAAGCGGCCATCTAGCTCAGAAGCAACAAAGCCCACATGGAAGAACATATCAGCCTGTGTGATCACGAGGTGTCAAACAGATCACTGAAGACAAATGGGTGCATAAGCAAATGTGGCGAAGAAAGCTAATGGTGCCCGGCTATCAAAAGGTATAGCGTCTGGGGTCTTAAAAGCTTGAAGGTAAACAAGCGGCCATCTAGCTCAGAAGCAACAAAGCCCACATGGAAGAAGCACAGCAGCCTATGCAACCACGAGGTGTCAAAGGGATCAGGTGTAAGGCATCATCAGAACAAAAAATCTTACCATAGTGAATGATGGGGTGAGTGCGGAGTGAAGACCCAAAGCCCATTAGTAGGCCACTGGAGATCCCCTTGCAGAGGGGTCTGGGGGAGGAGACGATCCAGTCAGGGTGTGATGTAGCAACAATGAAAAAGACAACTTTCCTCTAGTTCCTAAATGTTTCCTCGCTGTTCCCACTATCATGACACAAATTCTACCTTGCAAGTCTGGCTAGACCAGAGGATGTACACTGGTACAGATAGGAACTGGAAATCCAGGGAATCCAGGGCGGATGATCCCTACAGGACCAGTGGTGTGAGTGGCGATTCTGGGAGGGTAGAGGGAGAGTGGGTTGGAAAGAGGGAACCGATTATAAGGAACTATATGTGACCTTCTTCCTGGGGGACGGACAACAGAAAAGTGGGTGAAGGGAGACGTCAGACAAGGCAAGATATGACAAAATAATAATTTATAAATTATCAAGGGCTCATGAGGGAGCATGGAGCGGGGAGGGAGGGGAAAAATGAGGACCTGATGCCGAGGGCTTGAGTGGAGAGCAAATGTTTTGAGAATGATGAGGGAAATGAATGTACAAATGCGCTTTACACGGTTGATGTATGTATGGATTGGGATAAGAGTTTGTATGAGCCCCTAATAAATGATTTAAAAAAAAAAGAGTGTGAGTGTTGTGATAAGAGTTGTATGAGCCCCCAATAAAATGATGGGCAAAAAAGAATGCGAGTGTAGTTTGTGCCTCCATGGTCATAACCCAGGAAGTAGACTGGCAATTTGGTGGTGAACCCACAAGCCATGAGCAGACCCACCAGTCCTGCCCAAGACTTCCTGGAAACACCCATCTTACCAAAGCTGTTGCCAAAAGTAGAGCCCACAACTTCCACTGAACTCTATCCCAGTCTGCCCAGGCCAGACTGCTTTGGGGTGCATAGTGTTTTGTCACTTCGTTTTTGCTTTTAATTCATTTAATGGATAATTTCTGATAGAAAGTTATCACAAAAATATCTAGTTTTCTACCCGTTCCTAAAAATCAGAAGATCTGACCACATCAAGCCATATAACAGCAGTCAGCTGAGTGGAGTTAGGGCCCTCTTTTGGACAGGATACAGCGTGGCATGGTCTCTCAGAAACCCAGACTGACATATTATGAGCTCTGCTGATTTTCTAATAACAGAGTCATTCGGAAAGTGTTTCCATCAAAAGAGTGAAGCATTTCTCCTCGTTTTGTTAGCTCTCCTCTCTTTCTCCCATCATTTTCTGGAGAGTTCCCTGGCAGAAAGTCCTTCCTGGTGACTCTTTGTGTGACTTGTCCCACCAGGGCTACCTTGCTCCAGTAGTTCATTCTGCCTGCAGTTACCAAAGACCTTTTCCCCAGCAGTTGGGGTGGGAGGTAGGGAAGAGTGGTCCTTGCAGAGGGGAAGTTCATTTCAGACCTAACTCTTGGAACCCATGAAATATATCCATCTTGACTGACATTTTGAAAACCTGCTTCCAGACCATCTCTCTCTCTTTGTCTTCCCTTTAAATAAGCATCAACTGTGTGCAAAGGTCTAAAAGATCCCATGTCACTAAAGATGTCAAAGCCTCAGCTTCTGCAAATTCTGGGGCAGAAGCAGCATCCATGAGTCCCACTAATGGGTCCAAATCTCGGTCCAATCTGGCTCTAGGACAGTGACCTCAGACTGCCTCAGCACAGTGTTCGGAGTATGAAAAACCCAAACCCAACCCATTGCTGTTGCGTAGACTCCAGAGGCTGTACATCTTAGGCTGCCTCATCTTTCTCCCACGGAGCGGCTGGTGAGTTCAAATTGTCAGCCTTTTACTTAGCAGCCCCATGCTAATCCACTGTGGCCCCGATATATTTATGCTACTCAACCTTCATTCTGTGACAGTCACTGGCTTGCCTCTGATCACCAAGGCGTACAGGTCCCCCGTCTAGGTTCCTACCCTCCTCCTCTCGCTCAAACACGTTCATTGCCTTTGGCCCCATAGCTAAGCCTCTGGGATCAGGAGCTAATGACTTTGAGCTTTGCAGTGTTGAGAAATGTTTGCCTATGGAAACCTCCCTTTGCCCTTCTCTCGGAACCTTCACTGTGTTCCACAAAGGCCGGTTTCCAGGCCAGCTGGAAGACAGAGCAAGCAGATCTTCTTTTTCTGTTGCTTATTCCATCGGGCTTCTTGAAGAGAACTGGTTTCCCTCTGGCACCAAAGACAAGCTGACACCCTGCGGTCACAGGCAGGCCCCAAGACAGCAGTTGGTGGTGGTGGCCATTGAGTTGGCTGGACTCAAGATGGCCTTATGTATAACAGGACAAAGCATTGTGATCTTCATGGACACTGGTACGTTTGAGCCCATTGTGTCTGCTATTGTGCCAAAGCAATACAGGAGCAGGGTTAGGAAATCATGTCCCTCCAGTCTGCCAGGGTCTCCCATGGTGGCGAGGGGAAAGGGAGTAGGATGGGGGTAGGGGGGGGCCCCCGGTTCCCCTTGTTTCCCGGGTTGGGGGGTTTTTCAAGGGGCCCGGTTGTTGGAGGGTTCCTTCCGACTTGCCGTTGGGGGGGGTTCCCCCCGTTCCCGGCCGGGTTGGCCTTGTTCCGGGCTTCCCGGCCCGGTTGAGGCGGCCCGGTTGTTCTTCGTTGGGTTGGGTTCAACCCCCAGGTTCTTGGGTTGGTTTTTTGAGGCCCCCTTTCTTTTCCCTTTGGTTCCTTTGCCCTCCCATTCTTTTCGTCCTCCTTTGTCTAAACCACTTCCAGCAAAAGACATGGAAGATCCTTTCCCTCAAGCCCTCACTGGCACCAAGTCAATCCCTACTCATGCCAACCCTACAGGACAAAGTAGAAGCGCCCCTGTGGGTTTCTACGGCTGTAATTCCCCCACCCCCCACCCCCCAAGGCTGAAAATCTTTCCAAGAACAGATGACCTCATCTTTAGCCTTTCAAGGCGCTGGTGGATTCCAATGGTGGACATTGCAGTTAGCAGCCCAGTGACACCAGGACTCCTTGGCCCATTCCCAGACAGGAGAAGTTGGGAGCATGGCTGATGATGCAGGAGTAGCCCTGTGTCACAGCAGGAAATGAAGCTCTAACTGGGATTCCAGGAAGGGTGACAAGCGGAACAGCCCCTCCTTGCCTCGGTCGTTTTGGAATAAGACAGATGTGGATTTGAGTCCCATGAAGCCCAGACCCAGTTTCACAGGGATCGAACAGTGTCTTCACCATGCTTGGTTTAAGCCTAAGAGTCCTGCTATGGTGTTGAGTCTGTTGTGCACTGGGTGAAGGGGTACAGAGCAAAGCCGTTTCCCTTCCGTCAAGGCACACACTTTCTGTTTCAGGTCACCGATTGCAATCCCCACCGCTTGTCCTCCTTCCCGCCTGTGTTAATTCTCCATCACTGTTTAATAAGGTGTCTTTGCATTTGCATTTTGCACACCATCACACAAATTATGCAGCTGGGCCTCACTCATCTCTGATGGGTTACATGTCCTGGAGTAAATAACTTGGTTTCTAGGAGTCTCAGCTTTCTCATATGTAGACCTGAGAAGGCAATCGTACCTACCTTGTTGAATGATGGGAAATTGATCAAGGGAACATAAGCAGGGCTCTCGGGCAGTGGTTCTCAAACTTCCTCATGCCGTGACCCTTTCATACCGTTTCTCATGTTATGGTGACCCCCCAACCATAAAAATTATTTTCGTTGTTATTTCATAACTGTCATTTTGCTACTGTTACAAATTAGGGCGACCCTGTGAAAGGGTCGTTTGACCCTCAAAGGGGTCGCGACCCACAGGTTGAGAACCACTGCTCTAGGGAGCCCTGGTGGCGTGGCGGGTTACACATTGGGCTGTTCGTGGCAAGGTCAACAGTTCGGACCTACATACAGCCCTGCAGGAAAAAGATGAGGCTTTCTACTCCTGTAGAGAAACCGATGTGGGATACCCTGTCCTATAGGGTTGCTATGAATTGGAATTGACTGGATGACAGTTGAGCCTGCAGAGTCCTTAGCAGGGCACTAGGCACATCGTCCATCCTTGCCTGGAAGTAGCTACTACTGTAGATGAAGTCCTGATCACTACCGACTGATGTGACAATACAGACGTCTAGCTCAATCAAAAGGGTGCTAACAACCACATCTCAGACTGGGCAAACAAGGCCCCCGACACCAGGCCCCTTCTTACCTTCTCGAAATGGCTGTGTTTGCATCTGCAGCCGGATCTTGATGAGGTCCACAGGCCCGCCCAGCCCAACGGAGACCACGCCGGCCACCATGCTGGCCAGGATCAGGTCAGACAGAGTGCGGGTCGGGCTGGCCTCGAGCTCCTTGCAGCGGTGCTGGCTGAGGAAGCGCTGCGTGTTACTGAAGACCCCAAACACCACGGCGTTGTAGACGGCAATGCTGGCCAGGGGGAAGGACATGCCCTTGAAGAAGCCGAACACCTGCGAGAAGCCCAGTGGGAAGAAGTGTGAGTATTCGAGGATGGGGCGGGCCAGCTAGGGGCTCCCCTGGGTTTTCTCACACTCTGCTGGGGCACCCAGCCCAGATCCTGCCATGTGGAGCCTACAGGCTGTTAAGGGACCACCCACACTGACACGAACTAGGAGAGGATGCTGCTGTGATGCGAGGGGCAGGGCAGGAATCAGGGGAGCAGGGCTCTTGTGGCCGGTTGGAGTGTGTTCCCTCAAAAGCGGCCAGGTGAAGATGGAGGGTGAAGGGTTGCAGCCTCCAGCCAGAGAGCGTCCAGGTGTGCTGACTTCTGGTAGGAAGACATCAGGACTCCCCCTCCAGAGCCTTCCAAGGGAGAATGGCCCTGCTGACACCTTGGCTTTGCACTCTGACCCCCCAGAACGGACAGGCTCAGCTGCTATTTCGCGGCTGTACGCCAGCTCTTGGTGGTGGTAGCTGCTACCCGGTGGATTGCGATTCACGGCACCCCAAGTGTGTCCGAGGGAAACGTCCCCGTTGGGTTTTCAAGGCTTTCTGGCACCCTTGGGAGGCAGATCACCAGACCTGTCTTCCGAGAGGCCTCTTGTGGGTGTGAAATGGCAGCCTTTCCAGCACCAGTCCCATGGGGGGTGGGGGGGGGCACATGGCATGCCTCATGGTCTGTGATCAGCTCTCTGGCTGCCCTGGGAATCTGGCCAAGGCTGGTCTCGCCTCAGTGGCGGGGCCTTCTCTCCACCCCACTCCCCACCCAAGGAACCGGCTCTGTGGGGGTTGTAGCTCCTGGCAGGGCAGTCACGACAGGAGCCCTGGTTTGTCACTGAAGGACAGGGTCCTTGGCTGCAGAGGAACCCATGGAGGCCCAACCACAGCAGTGGGCCAGCCACACCCCTCGCGCTCCATCCCCATTTGTCTCTCAAACAAAAGCTTGTTCCGGGAGCCTGCCATGTGGCAGACGTGGAGGAACAAAAATAAAGAAAGAGTCTCACCCTTCCCCCTGCCCCCAAGAGATGAGAACATGGGTGCTGTGGCGGCGGTGGGGACCCACGCCAAAGAAGTGATTATCAGACACTGCATATGCCTGAGCTGGGAGAAGGCAAGGCCCCTGGGCCAGCCTGCAGGTAGGGCCTCTGAGTCTGGTGTCTCCTGGCCTCAGTGCCTGGGGAGGGGAGCTCCAGACGGTCAGCAGGAAGAGGCGCATGCACCCACGGAGCACTGGAGGGTCGGCCAGGGTCCCTTGATACTGCCTTCTCCGTGCACCCCACAGGCATGCTGGACACTGGAAAATTCCACTGGCCCCTGCAGGAGTTCAGGACAGCACACACGTTCTGTCCCCGTGCCAGGCATTGTATACACTCCAGACAGCGCCGGCTGCTGATCCTGACCTGCTGCATGGGCTGTGACCCTGCTGACCTGGGGCAGAAACACACACACACACACACACACACACACACACACACACACACACACAGTCAAAGCTTCAGGGTCTTCCTCTATCACAGAGCCCAGCAGATAACTTGGGCCATGGTGTAGCCCTGAGCAGCTGTCTCTCAGAGCAGTGCCAGTCCTCAGGGAGCCCCGGGGGCGTAGCTAGCCCTGCTGGGACACTCCCCAAAGGGCTTTGAAGGCTGCCTTTCAGAGAACCGAGTCCCATAGTGTCTCCACAGGGAACAGCAAGTCCTAAACTTGCAGCCCTCCCCTTGGCCTTGAAAGCAGGTGACCAGGTGGGTGGATTCCCACAGCACGCCAAAGCAAGTCATGCTGCTGTTCGGGCACGGCAGGGGCTGCCAACCTCTGAAGGGAACCTGCGGAGACCCTGCTAACAGTGGGGCCACATTCCTAATGACTCTCAGGAGAGCCAGCCTCCAAGAGGCTGGCCATTTAGTAAAACCATCAGGTTGTGTTATCGGAAGTTTCCATCATGTATGTAAATTCCCAGAAGGGAGTCTTCAGAAAGCCTTCCTGAAACACACACTCATTCTCGCAGCAAACCCATCACCAGCGGCCATCGAAAGGATTCCGACCACGGGAGCCTGTGTGTGTGCCTGAGAGCCTGTGCTCAATCCCCAGGTCAACGTCTGCATTCTCAGAAGGAGGCAGCCAGGCCTTTCATGCGAGGTGCCTCTGGGTGGACTCTGGATCCTTTGACTAACGATTTACATGCCCCTACCCCCTGGGACTCCTATGAAATGTCCTCGCGTCCTCTCCACCCCCCTTTAGAGAAAAGGAGCCTTGGCCCCCTGGCCACCTGTGGAATAAGCCAGCTGTCCAGGTGGCACCTGGCTGGGAAGTGCTGGTGCCCACCGGCCCACCAGCCCAGACAGAGGGAAGCCTGTGAGTACAGGGTTTACCAGCCAGCCACTCATTCTGTTTTGAAAAACAGACAGGTGACCCTGTTTTTGTAGAACTTTTCCGTACTGTGGTTCTAAATTCCTCAGAACGTTGCCCAAAAGGTTGCATAAAAAAGCCATTTGTCCCCCCACCCTCCCTCCCACCCCCCCACCCCCAATAGCACTGCCCTAGATGACAGAGATGTTCAGGTGTCTGCAAGGGAGGAGAGCAGACTTCCTGCCAACATGCTAATGCGACAATTAGGATCTCCTCCCCAGGCCTGGCCTCTGGCTGTCTGCAGGGTGTGGGTGTGGGTGGGGTGGGTGGGTATGGGGGTGCTCAGTGATGCCACTCGCTCCCACCCAGGGACACTTACACTCTCCCTCCTGTACACCATGCGGATGCAGCTCAACGTGTTCCCGTAGCCCACGCCGGCCTGCAGGCGAGTCTGCGGAGAGAGGCAAGAGTGGGGAGGCTAAGTCAAGACCATTTCCTAGACCACACTGGGCTTCAAGCCAGGCTCATTCTGGCTTGGAGGCCCAGAGGGAAAGGCCCTGGGAAGGCCGTGCGGCCAGTAAGGGGGCGGGTTTCCTTTCTGGCCTTCTGTCCCTGGCTGGTCCAGCCTCCCAGGACCCACCCACACACTGCAGAAGCTGTCATTGTCTGAGAGAAGACCAAGAGTCAGTTAGTGATGTGGGGTGGTTGAGGATATGCTATGGGGTCCTCTAAGAATAAAACGCTGAGCCACAGCTGGACCAGGGCACCCATGGTCCCATCTGCTGTCCATCACTACCTTCCTGATTGTGCCCAGGACCATCCTGTCCCCACTCCACCCCAACTCCCCCTCCTTGTCCCTGACCACCCTCATCTTGCACCTGGCTGGCCTGCTCCTCCCTTCCCCGGTACATTGTGCCTGCATACATGAGCCCCGCCTTTCCCAGACGGGACCGTTACCCCATCACTCCTGTTCAATGCCTTGTGGCCTCATGGCACACAGGGTTGGCAGCTACAACCTTGGTCACTGTAGAACTAGGTCACTCTTGGGGACAAAGATGAGGCTTCTGTTTCCGTGAAGATTTGCAGCCTTGGAAACCAACGGGAGGCTGCGGGGGTTCTGATTGATCCTATAGGGTGGTGATGAGCCAGAATTGTTCCAGGGCAGTGGACTTGGGGGAGTTTTTGAGTGGCCTCGTATTAACTTGAGAATACAGTCTCCATTCTGCCAGGGTCCCCAGGCCCCGCATGCCTTTTCCCTTCTCACCTGAGGTGCTGGCGCTGGGAAGCCCTTTCTTTGCAGCCTCCAGGCCTGTCACCTGGGTACCTCCTCCTGCAAGGCTCTCCCTCCAGTTCCCACTCATCTTCCAAGTCTGGGCTTACGAGCTGCCCCATGTGTGGGCCTCCTCCACTGGGCAAGACCCTCTGTCCGTTTCTTTAGCTCCTCAGGGCCCGGTCCGGCCCCTGCAGGCCTGCATGGTGGGCTCACCTGGTGGGCTGCGGGGTGAGGACTGGATGGGGAAGGGGCGGAGGCTGCTAACAGAGGCTGGCTACTACATCACGCCCACTAGAATTTTCCGCACTAAGACATTTTTAAAGGAAAAGAATGAGTGTGGGTGAGAATGTGGTAAAACTGGAATGTGGGGAGGTAAAGGGTGCTGCGTCTGTGGAAGATGGTTCGGCAGCTCCTCAAAAAGTCAAGCCCAAGTTTACCAAGTTGTTGTCTGTGCTCCCCAGTGGATTCCAACTCCCAGAATTGGCGAGCTAGATCTTTACAGGAGTGGACACCTGCTCTCTCCTTCCGTAGAGCCACTAGTGGGTTCAGACTGCTGCCTGTTCTTTTAACAGTGGAGTGCATAATCCCTGCACGACTCGGGAGCTTTAAAAAGGACCATAAGCCAAACCCCAAACCCATGGCCATCGGGTCAATGTGATGTCGCAATCCATTCCAAGATTGCACATTTCTACGAGAGCAGACAGCCTCATTTTCCTCCCCGGGAGCAGCTAGTGGGTTAGAACCTCCAACCTTGTGGGCAGCAGCCTAGCCCACAGCACCACCAAAACCTCACCATTATCAAGTTGAGAGTGGGACTGTCCATGGATCCACTGTGGATTTCTGAGACTCTTTACAGGAGTAGAAAGCCTTGTCTTTCTCCCTCAGAGCGACTGGTGGTTTCAAACCGCTGACCTTACAGTTACCAGACCAGAGAGTCACCACTACACCACCAGCCAGGGCTCCTTAGACATTACCAGTTGACCCAGCAAACCCATTCTAGTTCTGTACAAAAAAGTTGAAAGCAGGATCTCAGACCAGCAGGTGCTCTGTAGACTGATTCATGGCAATGCCTCGTGTACAGCATGATGCCAAATGAACGGGGTAGGAGATTTGCCCAGTTTAGGGATGAGGGAAATGAAGCTTGGGGATGTTAACTAAGCTGGTCTCGAGGCCACGGGCTACGAAGTAGGGCGGTTCAGAGGCTGGGCCTGGATGTCAGGTCAGTTGGACTTTGAAGTTCTGGTCCTCCCCTTTCTTAGTGAGCAGGGATCTAGGGAAATGTCAGCCAGGAGGAAGGAGGAAGGATGTTCCGGGAGTACCAGGGTCCTGGGCCACACTCCTGGCATCACCAGGCCAGAACCTCCAGCAGGGAGGCTTTCAGGATGAACAGAGACCAGATCTAGCATTCAGAGGGCTCAGCGGGCAGAGTGGAGAGAAGGAAAAGACTGGTTTTCTCAGATGGACACGTGGTCAGAACAGTTGGGGAGGGCGCTGGCCTCTGCCAAGCATTGCCAGCTTCCTGCCCAGGCTGGGTGTTAGGGTTGATATGCCAGCAAGGAGAGCTGAGGCTGCCTGCCGGTGTTAGAGGCACAGCTGGGGGCCCACAGCGGCATGAACTCGGCTTGCTCTGCACACCACGGATTCCTCAGCCTTCCACACCATGCCTGCCGCAGAGGGGACATCCAGCATGTGTCTGCCAGATGACGGAGAGAGAGGGCTTATATGAGAGGTGGAGTCTCTGAGTTAACACCAAAAGTTAACACCAGAAGTTCAAGGTACCTCATAAGAAAGGCCTGGCAATCTACTTTCCCAAAGATCAGCAACTGGAAACCCCAGAGTGCAGTTCTACTCTGGCATGCCTGGAGCCAACTCACCGGCAACTGGGCCTGGGATGAGGGGAGGACATACCCTTTCCTGACCTGCCATCAAAGCTGCTCTGCTGGTTCACGGGTTTCTAGAAAGGGCTGGGCAATCTGTGCCCTGCTCCCTCCCCCTCCCTCCTGGTATCTCTATTCCCACTCCTGTTCCTGGGTTCCATGTGTTGTGAGTTTTATCTCTTGCCTATACCTATGTACATGCTTCCGCTTAGTCTAGATTGGGAAGTGGCCAGGGGGAAGCATAACAGAAACCAGACAGGAAGGGAGACAGCAGTCAGTGTGAGATTTGAAGATAATGAGGTAGTTAGTTTATTGTGCCAACCTGGCCAATAAACACATGTAGGGTTAATTGAAGGGCAGAGGGATAAATGGCTCTGTGAGCCTCATCTTTCTAGCTCTCAGGTCTCTTGATTTCTGATGGTCGCACCAGGGTGCAGCTGCCTTAGCCAGTTCCCTGCTTCAGTTGGCAAGGCTTACTTCCTGCAAGACATCCCCAAAGAGAAGCCGCATGGACCAACCCCGATGCATCCCTGGGTGCTGGAGCACCCGTGTGGAGACCCCTGCCAACACTGAGATGCTTACACATTCACTGACTCGGCTTTCCTCCTGCAGTCGGCATCATTGCGTCTGCTTTGTGAGATGGAGGAGGACTTTGTAGATTCGTGTTGGACATATGGGTTAATGGATTAATGTTGGACTTGTGGGCTTGCGCAGCAATCGGTTGGGATGTTTTCTTGATGCACACTTAACCTTTATATAAAACTCACTCTTACACATGAGTTTCTGTGGATTTGTTTCTCTAAAGTACCCAGACTAATACAATTAACAATTTACAATCTATCAAGGGGCCACGAGGGTTGGGGGTGGGGGAGGAGGGAGTGAAAAAAGAGAAGCTGATCCCACGAGCTCAGTGGAAAGTAAATGTCTAGAAAAGAACAATGGAATATATGTAATAATATGTCAGATACAATTGATGTATGGATTGTAACAAGAGTTGTAAGAGTCCCCAATAAAATGATTATTCAAAAACAAAGAGCCGGGCAGCATGGGAGCTGGCCAGACCCTGTTCTGAAAGTGAAGAAAAGCCTCTTCTGCCTAATGCTATGAGAGTCCTTGTTTCGTCCTCACTACCACTGAGTCAGTGCTGACTCCCAGCCACCCCACTGTGCGTTTCCTAGACCGTTACTGCTGACGAGTGTAGAAAGCCAAGTCTTTCTCCCACGGAGCTGCTTGTGGTTTCGAACTGCCGACCATGTGGATCACAGTCCAGTGCATAACCACCACATCACCAGGGCTCCTTGTTATGATATTAGAGTCCCTCTTGTCTAGAATAATCTGTTTCAGATTCCAGGACAGGCTGACTCTACTTAGATGGTTAATTGAAAGGGGGTGGGGAGTGGGGAACAGGGACAAAGGGTGAGACACACACCCTTAAACCTGTTCCATAAACATCACTGCACTTGATAATCAGTCTCCCTCTCTTCAGAAGCCTCCTGCTGATTCCCTCGGGCACACCACACGGACGGAGCCCTGCTCCCAACGTCCAGCCTCCACTTTTCCTCTGAAGCAGGAAGAACTTAGAGGTGCCAGTTATGCACCCTCCAAAGTAAAAGCTTTGATTCTCCTGGCGTGAGTAGGAGCTCTGGTGGTGTAGTGGGTTGCATGTCAGGCTGCTAACCACAAGGTCTGCGGTTCCAACCCACCAACCACTCCTTGGACAAAAAGATGAGGCTTTCTACTCCCATAAAAAGTTATTGGCTCAGTACCACCCCAACCCCCGCCTCCAAGGGGCCATTCTACCCTGTCCAGCAGGGTCACTGTGAGTTGAAGTCAAATCATTCTGTTTTGATTGAACAGTGTTTGCCAAAAAGATGTAGCCAAGTCCCAACCCTCCCCCACTCCCACACACACCCTCACACCTGTGAGTGAGATACGGTCTCTGCAGCTAGGATGAGGTCAAGGGTTTCACGATGAGGTCACCTGCAGTTGGGGTGGGCCCTAATCCAACGATGACTGTTTTAGAAGAGAAAGAGCGATTTGGCAGAGAGACAGAGATGGACAGGCCAGAGAAAGCGATTTGGCAGAGATGCGATTTGGCAGAGACAGAGATGGAAAGGCCATGGTGAGGACGAGGGAGCAATTACAAGATGACTACAAGACAGGGAATGCCGGCCGCCACCAGAAGCTAGGCGGAGGCCTGGGGTAGGTTCTCCCTCCAGGAAGGGACACCTGGATTTGGGGGTTCTGGTCTTAGGAGCTGTGAGGGAACACACACATGCTATTTTAAGTCTCCGGGTTTGTGATAATTCAGTACCAAAATCCTCAGGCATAAATACAGAGGCGTCTTCAAAAGTTCATGGAAAAACAAAATGGAAAGACAATGGAACTTTCCCATGAACTTTTCAAAGTCCCACCTCACCCCCAATATGCCACACTCCATTTTGAACTACTAAATATATCACCCTTAATTCTACAATAATTTGCTACAGACTCAACTTTAGCAGGTCAGCTCAGTACTAGAAAAACAGCAGCCCTTCCAATGCGTGCTGTAACAGGCACGAGTGAGGGACAGGCAGCTCCTTGGGCAGCAAACTGCAGAAGTCACCCTGGATGGAGAAGGGCCACTGTCTGAGGGGGTCCTCATAGTTGTCCCTCCTCCAATCCCCCGTCCCCACCAGGAAATTTATGCATACCACATAAGCTGGATAATTTTAAACCCATTCTTCCAATCTGTTTAACATCCATCTAGATATTTTCACCCGATGTGATTACTAAGAGAGATAGAATTTACATAAAAGTCTGTTGCTAGAAACAGCAGTTACGACTCTTGAGAGTTAACTGAGTACTGGGAACAGCCCTCTAATCACAATCATAACTTTTCTCTGTCGGCAGGGATTAGCTTTCTGCTTAATGGAAGGCTGAGCAAGAAGGAAATGGCCCAAACAGGATTCAGATGCACAGCCTGGGTTACAGGGCCACTCAAAAAACCCCTTGCCTTTGGGTCCATTCTGACATGTTGAGGACAGAGTTGAAGTGTCCCACCGAGTTTCCAAGACTGCAAGAGCTTTGTGGAAGCAAGCTGCCACGTCTTTCTCGCTCAGAGCAGTCAGTGGTTCTACTCACTGACCGTCTGGTTAGGAGCTGAGCACTTTAGCAGTGTGCCAACCCACAGCGAGGCTCCCTGTGTGTCCCCCACAGTGTGGTTGGACTCATTTGTCAGGCGGGACAAACACGGAACAGGTTGGGTGAGTTTGAGCGAAGGAAGGAGGGGGCAGTCAGAAACAAGCTGTGTTCTCACAGGGACAGAGGGCTGTGTCCGATTCTTCCAAATCCCCTGTAAGGCCCAGTCTGGAGAGGGATGCAGTCTACCCTCTTACCCTGTACTAAGCCCTGGGACAGTCACTCACTCCGCACCTGCTCATGCAGCCCCTCTGCCGTGCCAGGCTGAGCGAAGCTGTGTTCAGCACAGGGATGAACCCGAACCTGCCAGCTGGGGATAGCCCAGCTCTCTGCTGACCAACTGGCCAGACGTTGTGGGGGATGGAGAAGACTCTGGGCATGTGAGGCTACCACAGAGGTATGGGGGCTTCCAAGAGCCTGAGCTGGCTGCAGGGAGCCCAGGAATGCCCAGCCAGACCCCTCCTCTGGGATCAGTGATGCAGCCTTCACAGGCTGCTCAGTCCACCTGAGGCAAAGCCAGAGCCTGCAGCAAGCCCTCCTCATTGGGCTCTGGGAGCAGAACCACGCCATGCAGGGCTGGCATATGACAGGCAGTGAGGGCCCAGCTCGCTCTGCCACCCCATTCTCCATAGCAGTGGTTCTCCACCTTCCTCATGCCTCAACCCTTTAATACAGTTCCTCGTGTTGTGGTGGACCCCCCCAACCATCACATTATTTTCATGAATACTTCTTAACTGTTATTTTACTACTGTTATGAATCACGTGACCCTGTGAAAGGGTCGTTTGACCCCCAAAGGGGTCACAACCCACAGGTTGAGAACCGCTGCTCCCTGGCTTTCTCCAGCACCTGCTCAAGACCACTTGTTCATCTCATTACTGACACACTGGCCTTCTTCATTTGCCTTGAGAACATGGATCAAGGCCTGCCCTTGCCTTAGTGCCCAGGGCAGAGCACAGGGTGGAAAAGGATTCCCAAAAGACAAGACCACTCCAGAGCCCAGTACCATCCACTGTGGCTGGGTAGTGAGGGGGCCCTAGGCCAACAGCAACATCATGACGCGCTCCTTCTTCTTCTTCTTCTTCAAAAAACTAGCTCTGCAAACATCAGACTCCACAGCCCTACCGACCTAAAGAGGTAGATGGTGCCCGGCTCCCTCGACCAACTGCTCTGAAAGGATAGCATTAGAAGACCGTGGCTCGAGCAGGAGAAAACCATGGGCACAGAAGGCAATATCATCCGAGAGTTCAGATTTGAGGGAGGTTAGTCTTGGGAAGTCCACACTTCTGTTCTGGAACTGAACTCACCCCTGCCCACCCCACACCCTCGAAGTAAGGATGACCAACCATTTAAGACTGAAAGGATGACATTTACCCCCGGGCAGAGGGCTAGGAAGGCAGGAGGATCAGAAACAGGGGCACTGGGAGGAAGTGGGCTACGTGATGGCCCATGGCGGGGCTTGATGGATGAGCTGAAACCAAACGTGCGTCAACTTTTGAATGCAAAACTGACGAGCTGCCCTGTAGACTTCCACCTTGATCACCAGAAAGAGTTAAGGAACTAAAAAACAGTGGGGAGAGAGTCACAAAAGTCAGTGGACAGGCCTGGACTTATGTATGCTTTTTTTGTTTTTTCTCTTCTTTTTTAAATCTCTTTTCATTCAATCTTTAGTTTTCTCTCTGTTATAGTTGGTTTGCCTACCTATATAAGATAGGCATGGGAACCGGGACTGACAGTTCTGGAGGGACTTGGCGGAGAAGGCAGCGGAGAAAAGGAGTGGTGAGCAAACAATGCCATAGACAGGGGAACAACTAGGGAATTAAAAGCAACAACGAGGAGGACGTAGTGATCCTGGGGGTGTTGGAACAACAGCAATCTAGCTGAGAGGAAGTACTAAGAGTCAGAAGAAGGGCAAGCATGATGGTGGGGCAGGAGGAAGATAAAGGGAAACAGAGGAAAGATCTAAGTAAAGCTATGGATAGAGGTATAAACATAAGTGTGTACATATGTAAATATATTTAAAATAGAGGTATGTCCTATGTATATATATTTACATGGCAATGCATTGAGGAAGTGGATGGACTTTGGGCCTCTGCTCAAACCCTCCCTCAATGCAAGAATGCTTTGTTCTAATAGCCTGGCATTCTGTGATGCTAACCCTCCTGACAATTGCTGAAGACAAAATGGGTTATACAAGCAAATGTGGTGAAGAAAGCTGATGGTGTCTGGCTATCAAAAGATATAGCATCTGGGGTCTTAAAGACTTGAAATTAAACAAGCGGCCATCTAGCTGAGAAGCAACAAGCCCACGTGGAAGCACACCAGCCTGTGGGCTCGTGAGGTGTCAACACAATCAGATAACAGGCACCAGAAGACTGAAAACAAACAAACAAACAAACAAACAAACAAACAAACAAACAAAACATAGTTAAGAATGAGGGAGGTCAGAGTAGAGACCCAAAACCCATTTATAGACAATAGGACAACCCTCACAGAAGGGTCACAAGGATGGGATGACTCTGCACCTCACTCTCCTCAGATGAAACCAGCCCAGGAGGGTGGGCACAAGCCTGCTGCACTCACCTCTGTGTGTTCCCAGTCCCCACCACTGCACCCTGCCCACCACCCTCTGGGACCCTGAATCCCCTGCTTACCCCTTCCTGGGGTTTAGACAAGGAGGCTGACCCCTGAGTCATGAAAAAAGCGGGCTGGACTCTGACTATGAGGGAGACAGGCAGAGTGGTCGGGACCCACAGAGCCACTGGAAGAGGACCTCAGAGGCTCCTTCTTCTGCACCTGCAGTCAACACTTGGGAACCGCCCTTGAAGTTGGGGTGGGGAGGAGGCATGTTTAAGGGCTCTGCTGTGCCTTGCTCACCAAATGGAACCGGCTTAGGGTAGGGCCATGTCAGAGAGGCCCCATGCCTCAGTGATTAAAATTGCGGTGTCTCATCCTTCCTGGACCCCAAGTCCCACATCTGCAGAACAAGGGGCATACGTGATCCCAATGCCAGGTGGCCCCATCAGCTCCAGAGTCCCTTTCTGAGTTGAAATGGCTTCCCATTCCCAACCCAAGTCCAAATGCCTAACCTGATGCCCAAGACCTCGGAGTACTGAGTCATGACCCACCACTTCCTGGCTTCTGCCCCACAGCTGATACCTGATACCTCCGTGGGACACTAAACTTCCGAGAACCTGGCCCTGCTGTCAGCATGGTGCCTACACTGCTTCCACCCCCATGACTTTGTCCCTGCTGCTCCCTGTGCCTGAGTCTCTCTTCTACCACCTGAAACCCAACCTGAACCTGTTGCCTCAATGTCACCTCACCTTGAAGCCTTTTGCAATTCCCTCAGCTCCATGGAGACTTAGAGGAGGCCCCTCGGCAGCCCCTGCCAATTCACAAGAATGTGAACATCCACAAAAGCCCACTCTAAACCCACCTGGTGGGACCCGGCCCTCCCCCGCTGGCTGCACAGTCTGTCTGCGCAGAAGGCCCTCTGGGAACCAGAAACAGAGGGTCCATTCCTGGGGGCAGCTCGGCCCTAGACACTTTCCTCTGAGGCGATGGAACGTGGGCTACCGTACCTTGACTGTGTCCAGAGGGTGGCCGACAATGACGCTGGCTGCACCTGTGGGTGGAAGAAGAGGAATTAGTCACTGGACTCCTGGTCTCGTGACTTCTCCCGGTGGGCACGTGGGGCAGGACTGAGGAGTGAGGAGCACCAGGCAGGCCCTCAGTCCCTCCATGGCCAGCTGCTGGGAAGCCTCAACCTGCTAGGTACTGGCCTACATACCAGGGCTGCAGCCTAGGTGACAGCAGTGCAGAAGAGAACCCAGAAGACCCGGGCCCCTGGCTCTGGAAGCAAGCAGCCCAAAGGAGAAGCCTGAAGAAAGGACTTAGATACGGTTCAGTTAGCTTCAGGTGACCGCATTGCTCGCAAAGCAGCCATTAGAACAGCGTCTGCCTCTAGGTCAGAGCAGAGCTTGAAGCCGTCAAATCAGCGCTCATGGAAGTAGCAGTCAAGAGATCAAAAGGCATCATTGCATTCGGTCAATCTGCTGCACAAGACCTCCTTAAAGTGTTGGAAAGCAAGGAGGCTACTTTGAGGACTAAGGGATGCCTGGCTCAAGCCCTGGTATTTTTAATGGCCTCCTGTGAATGTGAAAGTTGGACATTGAATAAGGAAGCCCAAAGAAGAATCGATGCCTTTGAATGATGTGCTGTGCTGGAGAAGAATATTGAAAATATTAAGGACTGCCAAAAGAACAAATCTGTCTTATAAAAAATACAGCCAGAATTCTCCTTAGAAGCAAGGATGGCGAGACGTCGTCTCATGTACTTTGGACATGTGGTCAGGAGAGAGCAGTCCCTGGAGAAGGCCATCGTGCTTGGGAAAGTGGAGGGGCAGCAGAACAGAGGAAGGCCCTCAGCAAGAGGGAGGGACACAGTGGCTGCCACAAGCGGCTCAATCCAAGAATAAGCGAGGAGGGCGCAGGACCAGGAGGTGCGTCGTTCGGTTGTGCACAGGGTCACTGTGAGCCGAACCACTCAACAGCACCCAACGTTTCCTCCTCTTGTACTCAGGTCCCTGTGGGTGAGAACTAACTTGAAGGCACAACAACCACAACCGTCTATGAGTTAACCTATCTGAGATTGGGAGATTCGAGAAGAAGATGAGATTGTCACATCAGTGATTTCCAGAGCTTGAGGCCTTGTACAAAGGTGAAATGCGTCATGCAAGGTCATTGAGCAAGAAAACAGCTGATATCTGCTCCTAAGAGTATAGATGAATGCAGGCCTGCGAGATGCTAGCTGCAGGCAAATCAGCGTATTTCC
>NW_022111373.1:4147455-4161965 GCF_000313985.2 Echinops telfairi
GAGGGGACGGTAGATGACTGCTAGAGGGGAAGGGGCATCCAAGGGGAAGAGCCTGCCATATTATCTAGTTCCTTGCTATAGTTCCGCCCCACCCCACCTCACAAATCTCAGGGGCTTCTTCTGCAGCTAGACGACTCTGAGCAGCACATACCTTAAAAGTCACTACCATCCAGTCAATTCTGACTCCCAGGGATCCGTGGGGATCAGAGACTGTGCAGAGCCTGACCTTTCTCCCTTTAAAGGGCTGGTAGGTTCAAACCAACTCAACCACTCAACGTGCAACCTCTCAGCCTCCAGCACCAGGGCCCCCTAGTATCCCCCACCTCCAGCGCCCTGTCCAGAGGGGCTGAATTTATTAGCATACCTATTCTGCGAGTCTCTTGAATGGGACCAAAGGACTGATAACCCACGCACACAAGCAGACAGTCACATACACTTTTAGAATAAGCAAAGACTCGGAGAGGGGAGAGGAAGAGGGATGGAAGCGTTGGAAAGACGAGGCGCGGAGAAGCAAGAACACAGAAACTTTGCCCAGACGAACCCACCCAGGCTCAAGGCAGCAGGCCCAGGTGGAGGGCCTCAGAGGAAGGCCCCTAGCGGCTGCAACACAGGGCTGAGGCTTAGGACCCCTTGTGACGATGGCGCGAGACCAGGCAGTGTTTCCTGCTGTTCTACCATAATGTGTCCGAACTGACTGGGCAGCGCCTAAGGAGAGCTGTCTGCAAACACCCCGGTCCGGGAGCTCTGCTCCCTCCCGCCGGGTCATTCTTGGGGGCAGCCAAGCACCACTTCCTTGCAGCCCGCCGGGTCCCCCAATTCAGGTGCGCGCCCGGCCCTAAAGGGTGTGTGCGCGCCGGGACGCTCCATTGGCCGCCCGCTCTAAGGGGCGGTTTAATCATTACCAGATCACGCTCGCGGGTCCCGACTTTGGGACAAATCAGAAGCTCTGGGTGAATGGCGGTGACGCGCTCAAAGTTGGGCTCCCGCGGCAAGCAAAGAGGACCCCGAGGAGGACACGCCTTGCCCGCCGGAGGACTCCTCGGACAGACGGGGAGCGCCCACCGAGCCCGGGCGGGTGGTGCCAGTGCTTGGGACGCACGGCCTCTCGTCGCCGAGCACTGTTGGCCAAGTCCCTGCCTGGTGTCTCTGGGGGTCTCAGATCCTGGGGCCGGCAGGGGGGCTGGGGAGGGGAGGGGATGGGGTGGGAGGGCGCCCCTTCAGCGCACTCACCTCCGATCCATCCCGCGGCGAAGTCTTCCAGCTGGAAGCTGCCCATGACCGCGCCGCCGCGCTGTCCCGGAGCGGGCAGGGTCAGCGCACGCTCAGGGGCTGCCGGGCATGGTCCGCGCGCGGCTCCTGCAAGTCCCACTCCCAAGCCGGTCTCCCGACGACCGGCTGGAGCGCTCAGCTCTCCGAGTGCCCGCAGGCCTCTGACATCCCGCCCCCAGTGGGCCTTAAAGGAACAGCACGCAGGCGGGCGGGGGCGGCACCTGGTTCCTCCTGCCTCCCACCCACTTGACCCCCGCTGGGCTTCAGTCCCCAGAGGGTTAGCCTCTGCTTGAGCATCTCTGCACATTCTGCACGGGAAAGAATCCCAGACATTTTTCTGCAGAAGCGGGAGGGAGGAAGGTTCCTGGTCCATAGGAATTCTTAGACCCTCGCGGTGTGATGATTTACCTGTGAAAAAATGCTAGGGCATAAGCTGAAACAGCAGAACATTCTTCTACACTAGAAGTTCTTTCTGCCTGAAAGTCTTGGACCATGGCAGTGGCAGTGACTGGGGGTGGGTGAGGGGCTGCACTTGAACAAGTCTGCAACAAGGCCCCCCACACCCCCAGGGAGGGGCCGTCCGCCCTCAGGAAGTATGTAGTTAAACGTAGTGGAGGCAGCAAGTGCTCACAGGCAAACAGGCTATCTGATTTACATGAGCAATCGGGGGTCCCCATGACTGTCTCAGCATCCTGTCGGAATGTCAACTTGAGTCACACTTGGACGGCCCCATAACCCAGAGGATAAAAACCCCAGAACGATGACAACCTTTGCACCTACCGTTGTAAAGACACCCCCACCACAGCCCTTCTCCTGCTCCTGTAGTCCTCCTTCTGACAGTGAGACCTGACCACCCACCATGACCTTCGGAAGATGCCTCTGCTCTGGGAGAATCTAGGAAAACCGCAGTTGGGATCCTCGGGATCCCCTGGCCTCTGCACTGTGTGCATGCTGAACGCTTTCCTCATCCAGACAATTGTGTCCTGCAGACCTTCTTGTCCTGTGGAAGGCCTGGTGAAAGAGTGTATAGAATAGACTTGGATTTGAAATCTTCCCCCCTGGCCACACCTTGACCTCAGCAGCTGAGTGCTCTACCCACCGCACCAGAAGAGCTGCTTTAATGCGCCTGACTTCCCAAGCCAGTTTCAGCGCTTCGGGACTCTTTCTCCACCTCCAGTTTCTCCATAGCTGACAGGTTAAGACCTCTATTAATGAATAATTGAAATCATATGGGGAAGGCACCAAGCCCATGGTGAAGCTGGAAATCAGCTATAAATAAGGATTAACTATTAATAACACTCAACTTTTTCAGAGTATCTACCATGCCACTCACTGTGCCCACGCCTGGTCTGCCCAGCAACACTGGGAAGTGGGTGCCGTCACCACCCTCACTTCATAAACAAGGAAAACTTATAAAGCATATATGTTCAATGTCTTCATGCATGCTTTATGTCATTTGTGTGTATGTGTATATATATATATATGTGTGTGTGTGTTTGCATGTGCGTCTATCTCCATATATTTATCTGTATACCTTTACATCAATATATACCTCTAGAAAACTGGCCCGATGTAGAAAATGAATATTGTTACACCTGAGTGATAGGTTTAATTAAGGGCCAGTTTGAATTTAGGAGCCTCCTGGTGGTTCTCAAAGACCTGGCTCTCACAATGGAGGGTTTGGTGGAGATCCAGGCTGGAGGCCAAGGTCCTTCCAGAGGCTTCCTGCTGATGGCATTCAGACCCCCACTGACAGCACTCTGTCCAGGTGGGAATTTTCTGAGCCAGGAAAACTTCCAGCCCGCCCCTGGCGAAGCCTCCAGGAGGGCTGAAGCCAGCCTGGGAATTCCTCTGAGAGCTGTCCAGAAGGGAGGACTGCTGGCCAGGTAGCAACACTGTGTCTCTGCAAGGTTCAGCTTGCTTGCAGTGGGCCGAAGCCACCGATCATAATCACTGCCAGCAACACCCACTGGGGCTCCCGCCTCTGCACATACCACACGAGACAGTTGCCAATGAACGTCAGCCACTGGCTCATGGCAACTCCACGTGCGTTGGAGTAGAACTGTGCTGCACGGGGTCTCCAATGGCGGATTATTTGACCCCAACCCCTGTTCGCTCAGTTGGGCTCATACACTTCTCACCACTATGCAGCTCCCCGACCTCCCCGCACATATGTCCTCCTCTTCCCCTCTATACACATGCTCCAGACCAGCAAACAGTGCTCCTCCACAAGTCTGTCTGTGCCAAGGGCTTCCCATCTACCTTGCATAGCACCTGTGCAGACAAGGTACCCATCCTAACCATGAGGATCGGCTGTCTCTGTCAATTAGGCTAGGCTATGTTGTTGTTCTTGTTGTTAGGCGTTGTGCAGCTGGCTGTGACATGGGAAACGCCTATGTGTGCAGAGTAGAACTGCCCCGGGCGGTGTTGTTGTTAGATACTGTGGAGTCAGTTCCAGCTCCCAGAGCAAACCACCGTCCAGTCCGGCACCAGCCTCATAATTGTTGCTACTTTTGAGCCCGTTGTTATACCCACTGTGCCAATCCATCTTGTTGAGGGTCTTCCTCTTTTTCTCTGACCCTCCACTTTACCAAGCATGCTGTCCTTCTCTGGAGACCAGTCCTTCCTGATAACACATCCAAAGTGCATGACATGAAGAACCAGTCCTGTTTCTGTCACTAAGTAAGAATGAGCACTCGGCTAAAATAAGAGGAAAGAGATCTCACCACATGAACTCAAACAGTACAAAATACTTAAGTAACAGAGGCGTATTTGTGAAGTAGAACCAAGAATGAAAGGGTCAACATTCTAAATAGGAAGTTACAAGATTAAGGAAGCTGGAGGTGTAACAAATGCATTACTAAGAGTAGGTTTTTCGGGAGCTCTGGTGGCATAGTGGCCATAAGTTGGGTTCCTAACCTTAAGGTCTGAGGTTCAAACCTACCATACACTCGGCAGGAGACAGATGAAGCTCTCTGCTCAGGTAAAGATGTAGAGCCTCAGAAACCCACAGGCCCAGTTCTGCCTGGCCCTATTGGGTCGCGATGAGTTAGAATAGACTGGGTGGCAGTGACTTTGGGGATAAGTCAGGATTTCTTAGGTGCAGTGTTTTTGGTTTGAAGCAGGTTTTCACAGAGTGGCTATAAAGTAGTTATCTTAAAACACTTCCTGAGAGAAGTTCTTAAAGACATTCTTTCCTTATCTTTAGTTTAACCACAGAGAAAAAGGCGTCCTTTGTTATGCACCTAAGTCTAAGGGTCTGACTGCTGCAAGGGAAATAAGCAGAAGAGAAGATAGAGTCAGGGAACGAGGCCCAGCATGGGTTAAGCATCTCCAACTCTGGGACACTTCTAAGAGCATTCGGAGTCGTCCTTCTGCCAAGATAGAGTTGGTGTTTCCTCTGGCAGCCCATGGTATATGCCATATTCTTGGCCAACACTGTGATTCAAATGCATCCTTTCTTCTTTGGGCTTCCTGATTCATTGTTTGGCTTTTGCTTGGCAGGCAATTGAAAGTACAGAGCCTACAAGGCCTAGCGTTTCCTTTTACTTGGCTCCACAGTCAGCACCCCTGGAAACAGCAGGCAAGAAATCAAACAACAGATTGTATGGAGCAAATCTACTGGAAAAGACACCTGTGAAGTGTTCTACAGCAAAGGTTTCACTCGGAGGACTAAGGTGTGCCTAACCGAGACCATGCTAAGCCCAGTTACCTCATGCAGAAAGCCAGACAAGGACTGAGGAGGACCAAAGAAGAATTGATGCCTTTGGATCAGGACGCCGTAAGGAATGTAAATCATGCCATGGACTGTCAGAACAAACGAATCTGCTGTGCAATCATCTGCCAGACTACTCCTCTGAAGTGAAGACCGCCCACTGCTCTGGGCATGTGGGAAGAGCGCAGTCCCTCGAGGCCATCAGACTTGGTGAAATAGAGGGTCCGAAAACCAGAGGAAGACCCTCAACAAGATGGATGGCTGCAGTAGCTGGAACAACTTACGAATGATGGGCTCCAACGTAACAATTTCCCTGCACGGGAGGATGGCGAGACAGGCCGTGTTTTGACCTGTTGTACTTAATGTTGCTATGAGTCAACACTGACTCAAAGGCACTTAACAGTAATGACAGATAAGGTGATAAGATAGAGATAGAGATAAGTTATAGCATGACAAGGCGATTCTACACTCCAGTTCAGCTGAAAGGTCAATGGTTCAAACCCGATCAGATGCTCTGGCAGAGAAAGATGAGACCATCTGTTTCCATTAAGATGAACAGCCTTGGAAATCCTATGAGACGGCTCTACTCTTTCCCACAGGGTTACTATGACTTAGCATCCGCTTGGCAGCAATAGCTTTCACTTTGTCTTTCTTACTGTTCTGTTTCTCTCAGGTTGAACACTGACTAATACACTCAGCACACAAATGAGGTGACTGAGGATTCCCAAACTGAAAAGAAAGAAAGAAAGAAAGCAAGCCCACCCTGAGGGTTAGAGAGGTCAATTCGATTGAGCTGAGCCAGGAGTGTCATCTCCATATGAAGTACAGTGAACCCTCGCCACTTCGCGCTTCGACTTCCGCGGCTTCACTCTATCGCGGTTTTTGCGTAACAGCGCATGCTCTGTCATTCCTGCCACTGATTGGCTCATACTGTACACGCTTGATGCCATAAATAATATAATAAATAATAAATGATAATTGTAACGTCCAAAATGTTTTACTGTATTTTCCCTTTTTCGTTTAATAAATTGGGTAATACGAGTGTAATGGTGACTAAAGGGTGTTTTTTCATGTCCTCTATGCTCTAACTACGAAAATATTTGATTTACAAATAAGTAATCCTACTTCACGGAATTTCATTTATCACGGTAGGGTCTAGAACCGATTAACCGCGATAAACGAGGGTTCACTGTACTGGAATATTCCTAGGAACAACCTACAGATTGCTCTTCTCCTCTCTGGTCTCCCACAACCCTTCTCATTCTGCTTCACTTTCTCATCTACCTGCGCTTTGTGGACTCGCTATGCTCCCCAGGGCTGTCAGGCAAAGACAACTGTGGACTCTCTTCTCGCAGCCTCCCCTGGGCAGTGATGTCGTTTGCTCCTCTCCATCATCCTGCCCAGAGCCCGATGCCCAGATCAACCACTTAGTGGCCTAGGGTCATGACTAACTTTGAGTGACAGCTCCCCCAGCTCTAGGGCACAGACTGCGCTATGGGCTGTGAAAGGCAGAGGGCGGGAGTCCCCTCTTGCTCAAGCTCCACCTCAGGAAGCAGCTCTTGCATCCAGCCCAGCTGTGCCCCAGCTAGAGGTTCATGATGTGCTTTGTGGGGGCTTGTGTTCTGTTGGGAGACTGCTGGGTTCCCCTCCCACCCAACCTGCCCCCTATCCTGTCCCTGAAGGATGCTACATGTTGTCCTTCAGTAGCACCCTGCTAGTTTCTTTCAGGGGTCCAGCCTTGGGTACCAGTTCAGGCAACCCAGAACTGATGATGGTGAGTGGTACGCTCTGGAGGAAGGGACCCATCCTGGACCTGCCTTGCTACTGATTGTCACATCACTCAGGCCATATGCAGTAGCAGATGACCAGGCTGCTCAATCCTAAAAGGACCAGAAAGACCTGCTGAGGAGGGGGTCGTGGATGGAAGAGGAGCCCTCCCAAAGACCCCTGGGAGCATAGAAAGCCAGACACCTGAGGAAAGAGCCCAGAAAGCACTGCAGGTCTGGATTCCTCCCAAGCCCCCCAGAAGGAACAGGCAAAGTCATGGCCAACCGGAGCCTCCTGCTGCCCGTGGTAACCACTTGGTTACAGTCATTGCTGACCTGAACTGTGCCCTGCCATGCCCAGAATGCATGCTGGGACAGTCGTGAGAAGAACCACATCTCTAACATAACAAAGAATCTCACTTCAGCAAGCTCACTACTGTAGCAAGTCTCCAGTGCCCCTAGTCCACCCTTTGAGAAGACCACCTAGTGCAGGGGCCCTCAAACTTTTTAAACAGGGGGCCAGTTCACTGTCCCTCAGACCCGTTGGAGGGCCGGACTATAGTTAAAAAACAAAACAAAAACTATGAACAAATTCCTATGCACACTGCACATATCTTATTTTGAAGTAAAAAAATAAACGGGGCAAAAACACCCGGCGGGCCGGATAAATGTCCTTGGTGGGCTGCATGTGGCCCATGGGCTATAGTTTGAGGTTCCCTGAATGGGTGTCAGAAGATTGTGTCAGCACCAACTGAGGAGGTCTTGAGTTGACAGGCAGTTTCCGAAGCAACCCCCAGGCTGGCCTCCTGAGCTGTGGGAAACTGAGAACCAGGAAGAGAGTGTATGTGGACAAATTCTCTATGCGCCTATTTAAGAGTCTGGGAGGCCGAGACTCTAGTGGGGATTCTTCTGACTAAAAATCATGCCCCCAAACAGGTTACTTAAAGATGTTTCTATGAAGCACGTGGCTGCTCTCTAGCTCGCACAGAGGCTATCTGTCAACATGAGGCATCAGGCCCTACTGTCTGTCCCACCCTAAGTACAGCCCATTGTTCCCCTGAAGAAGAGCTCAGGGACACCCAAGGTTAAGCCAGCTCAGAGATGACCAAGGTTAAGCCACCATCCTAACTCTAGAGTCTGCCCATTGCGTTATGTATGGACCTTCCTTCCTGTCACGTGTATGCCCCTAGTCCCTCCCCTTCCTGTTACTTGTATACTTCCAGCACATCCCTTCCTATTATGTACCGGGGGTACCTAAAAAACCTGGAACTTTGTTGTCAACGCTATGTATTTACACTTTTTTACAGAACAACCTTATCACCTTCAAAGCACTCTCCATTACACTTAATGCATTTGTCAAACCTACGATTCCATTCTTGGAAACATTTTTCAAACTCATCTGTTTGCATAGCTGACAGTACCTCCCTCATTTTTTTTTCCTTCACCTTTTCTTCTATGTTGTCAGATTGCTGTCCTTTCATGTCCCTCTTTATTCGTGGAAACAAAAAGAAGTCAAATGGAGCCAGGTAAGGTGAGTCAGGTGCAAGAGAGGCATGCTGTTTTTTGCCCAAAATTGGTGTGAGCAGGTACATTGTTGTGGTGGCAAAACCAGTCCCCTGTCTGCCACTAATCAGGCTTTTTTGTTGCACACTGTTATGCAATCTTTTCAGGACCTCTAAATAGAAAGCTTGATTAGCAGTCTGACCAGGTGGAAGGAACTCCAAATGCACTATCCCACTCACAGCACATCCTGGTTTGGAGGGGGCACTCCCTCCTATGTGCATAACAATGTAGCTTGCATACCACAAGATTATATAAGCCTGGGAGAGCACACATTCACCTATACTCTTTGGTTCCAGATACCATGGAAGAGGTGAACACTTGCATGCCTTGTCGTTATACAACCACCCCTTAGGACCCATCTGGTCCCCGACATGAGCCCAGCCAGCAGCTTTTGAATTGCTAATGAGCTGGAGCAGAGTAGACAGGATGGGCCCATTTCCCCAAGGAACCACTGCACTCAATCCGTAAATGTATGTCAGGATTCCCCACATGAGACGCGTCTCCCAAGGAACCCAGGAGCACCCTTGACCAGGATGATGACTCCCAGAGAAGGCTGGCTGCAGGGGTGTGTGAGCGAGGAGTTGTTCCGGCTTGCGTGTGGAGTACTGCATTTCTATGCTGCTTTAAGAGAGAGCAGAGCAGCTAGCTAAGCACAATGGTCTCTGCTTCCTGGTGCTGCTGGAGTACAAACACCACAGGAGGGTGGCTTTCAAGAACAGAAACTTATTTTCTCACCAGTTGGGAGGTTATATGTCTGCACTCAGGGCACTGGTCTAGGGGCAGGTGCTCTCCTGCCTCTGCTGGGGGAAATCCTTGTCTCCATTTCTCTAGCATCTTCCTCAGCATTTCTTGCTTCCTTGGTAATCTCCATATGGCTCTTACCTCCTCCTTTGTGTTTGCTTGTTTCTGTGCCTAATCGAAAAGGAGGCTGGTAGCACAGTGGGTTATATGTGGGGCTGCTAATGGAGAGGTCAGTAGTTCGAAACCACCAGCCACTCCTTGGGAGAAAGAGGAGGCTTTCTTCTCTCATAAAGATTTACAGCCTCAGAAATTCACAGGGGCAGTTCTACTCTGTCCTATAGCATCCCTGTGCATCCGACTCGACCTGATGGCAGTGAGTTTGGTTTGATTTGATGCCTAATCTGTTCTCTCTGGATCTCAGACAGACCCTACATGATCTAAACACGTTAACAGTGAAAATCTTGTTCCCAAATGGGATCACATCCATAGCCAGAGGTCCTAAGACTCCAGAACATGCTGAGGGGATGCATGAGAACAACTCTTAAAGAACTCTCTGGAAGTCCTCAAACTTTCCTTCCTGCTGTGCTCCTTTAGCTTGTAGAAGCACACCTCCCCACAGCTTATAGAAACTCATGATGAATCCTCTTTCACCCACTAGTCCTATTCCACCACTCATGTCACCAGCCATCAAACCCTGGAGGTCCTATCTCCCCAGTGACCTAAGACCCAGCCCTCTGACATCTGATGTGGCTCAGCCCAGGCCCCTGGCACACAGCCCCTGGATCACAGTGAAGAGAGAACCCAGGCCCTCCGTGCCCCCGTCATCTGCCCATCATTGATTGCCTACCTCCTGTCTTCTCCATCAGGGTCCTGTGGGCCAAGGCTGGCTCTGGGGTTGTCTGAGGACTGGGAATGCCCGTTTCTTTGGCTTTCGTTCTCAGCTGATAAAACAAAGTGAGCTGATCTTGAGGTCAACGGGAGGCTCTAGGGGTCAGGCGATGGTGACCTGGGCAAGGGAATATGGAACTGATGAGTTTCTGAATGAGAAGGAAGATGAGGGGAATGGAAGGGGTCATTCTAGCTGTTGGAATCATGTTTGGCAGCACCTGTTGGGCACCTACTATGCATTGGGTGGCTCGAGATGCAGAGAAGTTTACAACATTGACATTGAGACTGGAGTTTGTGGCCAAGTGCTTCAATGTGTAGTGACCTTCAAACAGCAGTCAAGAGAGGTGAAACCATGGATTGTATGGGGAGATCTGCTGCACAAGGCCTCTTGAAAGCACTGAAAAGCAAGGAGGTTACTTTGAGGACTCAGGTGTGCCTGACCCATGGCACCATAGTTCCCATCGTCTCACATGCACGTGAACCCTGGATGTTGAATAAGAAGGATGGAAGGAGAATCAGTGCATTTTAATGGTGGGCGTGACAAAGAATATTGAAAGTCCCAGGGGCCGCCAAAAGGACAAACAGATCTGTCTTGGAAAATGGATGGCCAGCATGCTCCTTAGAGGCAAGGAGAGCAAGACTTCTCACGTCCTTCGAGCATGTTGTCAGGAGAACCCAGCCCCATAGAGAAGGACATCACACTTGGTAAATAAAGAAAAGGGACAGTGAAAAAGAGGGAGGTCCTCGAGGAGATGGATTGACACAATGGCCGCACGGATGGGCTCACACATAAGCACAACTGTGAGGCTGGTTCAGGAGTGGGCGGTGTACCGGGGGGTCGCTATGAGTCCGACTCACTTGACAGCCTCCAGCAACGACCATGACTCTAGACCTAGAGTCAGTTCCTGAGTTAGAGAGAGGAGGTTTGGGGACTGGGCTTGTGGCTTTCCCACCCCTTCCCTGTCCTCCCTCCCACTTTCTCTTCACCCCAGAGCCTCACCCAGGCAGCGTCTCCTCCATGTACACAATTCTCTCCACATCCACGCTGTGCACAAGCTGTTCCCTTGCCAAGAACACCCTCTTGGCCTTTCTCCCCAGACCAACCCCTACACCTTACTGCTTTGAGACTCCGCTCAACTGTCACCTCCCGTGATGGCCCTCGCTGGAAGCAATTGCCTCTGTCCCCACTGGGTGCTGGATCTCACTTACGTGTCTGGAGTATTCTGGGTCTATCCACATCCTGCTACTTCACTGTATAGTTGAAGATCTGTCTTCCCCACAGGACTCCAACCATGGGGAGCAGTAAGAGTACACACCTCCGTCTGATTGCTGAGCTCCATCCCGTAGCTAAGGGGCTACAATGGAACAGAACTGCCCTGCTCACCGCAGACAGAGCACTGCCTTGTGCTCTTCTAGACCCGTAAAGCCTGGCACAGGCCTGGTGTGCCCACAGCACTGACTTCTCAGCTGGGTCGTAAACGAGGAAGCCATGGAGTAGATACTTGCGCAGTACCTGCAGGGAGGGGCCTCCCTGGGGGCCCAGAGGCAAAGCATTTAGATAGAGTGAGTCCCTTTTGGACTTCTGGGTTTGGGAGGCCCATGGTCCCACCAGAGGGCGCTGCTGCACAGCACTTGGGGCTCTCGGGAGTAGATAAACTTGACCGCATTTGCACTAGCATGGAGCTGGCCACAGCACACACTTGTAGAGTGACGGCGATGGCTGCTCTGGGGGGCTCAGAGAGGCGCGTGGGCCATCAGAGTGAGATTCGGATGGGGCCCAGGGGCTCCCTGGGAGGGATACTGTACAGTAATGAGAGGTAACTCCTTCCATCCCTTTATCTGCCTTCCGTTCTCCCCGGAGCTAAACACCGTGTTTGAAATTCTCCCTCCACTGGATTCGGTGGGTGGTTCTCCTCTTTGCAGGGGCCAGAGTGAGGCTCGGGGAGGGTAAGCAATTTTTCCAGAGCCACACAGCCAGTAAGTGGAGGATTAAGGGTTCAGACCCTTGGTTTCAGACCCTGCTGAGCCCCAACCTCTTAGACCGGCCAGCCCTTTCCCTACACCCTCAGCCTCAGCATGTGTCCTAGCTTCTTTGCCTCCATTTCTCCTGCGCTGGTGAGGTGGAATGCCCACTGTGTTCGTAAGGAGCCCTAGTGGCACAACAGTTAAGCATGTGGTTGGAAACCAAAAGGTTGACGGTTTGAGAGCAAGATCTGGTGATGGATCTGCTCCCATAGAGACCCTCGCTGCCAAAGAGTTCGTGCCAACCCCTCGCGACCCACCCTGTGGGACAGGGAGGAACTTCCCCTGAGAGCGTCCGAGACTGTCATGCTTTTTGGGTGTAGAAAGCCCTATCTTTCTCCCGTGGAGTGGTTGATGGTTTTGGACTGTGGACCTTGAGGTTAGCAGCCCAACAAGTATCCACTGTGCCTCAAAAGCTCCTTTTATAAAGATTACAGCTGAGGAAATCCGATGGGGCAGTTCTACTCTGTCAGATGGGGCAGCTATGCCTTGAAATCGATTCAAGGGCACCAAAATTAACAATGACCGCATCCTTCATCTTAGCACTCCTAGAACAGACAGCGAAGTAGCCGGGGGTGGGGGTGGGGGTCTCTTTCCCTGGAGTGTCCTGGGATGCTCTGCATCCTTTATTCCTCCATGGGGTCCTGTGGACCAAGGCTGGTTCTGGGGACATCTGAGGACGGGGACTCCCTGGCTCGCTGGTAAAGGGCGCAACAGTAGATTTCAGGTTGGTGGCAGAGCTGAGGCAAGTAGTGAGAAGGGGCGCCCACCAGCTGCTGTGGTGGAGGGGGCTGGGCTGCAGCCTGCCTTACTTCGTGAGGAACACCACAAGGGTGTGGCTGTAGAGAAGTGAAATGTGTTGCTTACAGTGCTGAACGCTGAGAGTTCAAATCCAGCTCTCAGACATAGTGGTTCCTCCCTTATCAGAAGCCCCAGGTGTTCTTTGATGAGAGAATGTTCACACAGCTCTGTCTCCTACAGCTCTGTTGGGCGGGGGGAGGGTATCCAGTCTGCTTATACCTCCTCAGTGACTAGGTTTAGGATCAGCCCTGCACTAGTGTGACCTCATTCGTGTAACAAGAGAACACCCTGTTTCCAAAGGATCGCGTGAACAGCAGCAGCATCAGGACCTCCATATCTGGGGGGACACAACTCCACCCACAACGAAGGGCGAGGGCCTTGCGTAACCGGCAAAGGGCTGGGCCGTAACCCTGTGGGCATGGACTCGCAGGGCAGGGATCACCTCAGCCCCTGACTGCTCTCCGTGAGTGGTACTCTGACCTTAGGGTCCAGCTGGGTCTCACATGGGCAAACCTCCACGGTTCACTTTGAAGTGGATCAAGGCTCCTGGCAAACCAGTTATTGGTCCTTGCTGGGACCTGGTGGGCTCTCTGCAGGGCAGCAAAGGCCTGTGGTGGTCCAGCCTCTCAGAAGCATGTCCTCAGCCCCTCTCACTGTCTGAGACGGGGCTGGGCATGCCCCTCCGAGCCCTCACACCCAGTGCCTTCTGAATCTCTCTGGATGAGGGCAGAAGAAGCGGCTGGGACCTGGGGTCATGTGTCCAGTGGTGGGGGGATTCAGGCACTGAACGAGTAACCAAACCCAACCAAACTCACCGCCATCGAGGCACCAAGAAGGTAGGGTCTTGGTGCTATGTGCATGGTGGGGCGTGCAGGGGCATGGAGCAGAGCAGAGCGGAGAGAGGAGAGGAGAAGTGGCGGCTAGCAGGCACCAGCTAACCTCTTTCTTGCCTTGGACATGCAGGACGGAGGGCGCCGTGAGGAAGCGTGGGTGCACTTGGGCCGCAGGTCAGACAGACCTGGCCATGGCCCCCAGCTGTGTGAGCTGGGGCCAGCTGCTGTCACCTCTCTGAGGTTGTTCCTTCTGCTTCAAGAGAGGAGACACCTGTGTGAACCTCTACCAATGAACGGGGGTGGTCTTCCTAAGGTGACTTGCACGTAGCAAGGGTCCAGTACCGGAAGCTTCCAAAGCAGGCAATCAGTGCACCAACTCCAACCTTCGTAAGAACCTAATTTATTTACAGAGCCGGACACTGGTCCTTGGGACTCCTCGTTTGCTCAGGCAGACCCTGCCGCTCTTGAACTTGGGCCAGCATCCAGAAGTGCTGGGCAGAAGGTCTGGGGGCCGGACGGACATCTCCCTTCGGGGGATCTCTCAGGGGCTGCGGTCCCCTTCACATTGGGCAGGTTTCCAGCTAGGACACTGAGGCCAGCAGGCAGAGGCTGGAACACAAGGAGTTGTATCCAGTCCAGGGGTGGGGAGTGGGGAATCAATGGGCAGGGCTGAAGCGGGGCACGGGCTGAGCTTCTCCCTTCTTTTCCTTAGGGAGCAAGGAAAACCCCATTTCTGCTGAGTGGAACATTCTGTGGGCTGGGGGGCAGGTGGGGCTGTCTGGGCGGGAAGGTGGGAAGGTGCATACACTGGCATTGGGCGTGGTGACCGAGAGGGACTAAGGCCCATGGGCTCAGGGCTCAGAGCTCAGGCGGACTCGGGCCCTGCAGCAAGCTGCCCGAACGATGCGATTT
>NW_022111373.1:4162789-4164009 GCF_000313985.2 Echinops telfairi
GGGGGGGGGGTTGATGATGATACAGAGATGCCCTGCATCTGAGCCCCAAGCCTGTTCTCTGTAGCATCGTTCCCCTCATCCCTACAGGGGGAATAACAGGGAGCCCCTCCCCGCAGGCAGACTGCTACTAGAATACTGAAGGGGCCCCTTATGCACTCTGCTGGGTGTCTAGCAAGTCACGTGGACAGCCAGCGTGGGCTTCTCCCATTGCACGAGCTAAGCCCTTTCAGTGAACGCGGGCTTACACTTCTCACAATGGTTCCACTGGTGACTACGTTCTCATTCTCTCTTCCAAGGAAGCAGGTTCAGGGTAGGCAGGGAGCTCAGGCCCTCGCTAGGTAGTGGCCAGGTTGGCACTGGCTCCGGTCAGCTTGGCTCCAACCCCTGGGCTCTTATCCTCTCGACACTCTGCCCCCAGCACCCCGGCAGACCTCACAGGACTGGCCAGTGGGCTGTTGAAGCCTGGGACCTTGGGACAGAGTCTGCGGGGTACTGCCCCCCTTCCCCTGTGGGCTCCTCAACTTACAGGACCATCGCTGCTGCCTGTCCTGATGCAGGAGGCAGTGTCTGGAGCGTCCTTGTGGCCATGGCCAGGCAGGGCCAGACTGGGGAAAACCTCCTCTTCGGAGCGGTAACAAGGGAAGAACCCACTGAAGGTTGCCGAGCGCCTCGGAAAGGGCACCTCTCTGACACCCTGGTCTCTTCGTTGATCTTGGTCCCTCCAAGCCTCTGGCCATGGGGACTGTTCTTCCTCCATCAGCATTGGTCCAGTGGTGCGGAAGAAAGGCAGGAACTCTGAGGCCAGCGGGACCCCGTGGGAGGGGCCATGGACACCGAGGTCCTCCCTGGAACTGGTGGTCTCCGGTTGCTGGACAAGGGGCCCTGGGCTCTCCTCCAGGAAACTCTTAGAGGGTGAGGCTGGGGCCTCGGGGCTGAAGCTCTCCTGGGACGCCTGGGAAGAGAGGGGGTTTCCATCTGTCACCTTACCCCAACCTTCCCCAGCAACCTTGGCTCCCTCCCCAAGCCCTGGCTACCTGGGAGGCCAGAGGGGTCTTTCTGAGACCCAGACCTCCTTGGAAAAAACCAGCAATGGGGCCCTGCTGTGTGGTTCGTTTTTTCTCTAGAGCAGCAGTTCTCAACCTGTGGGTCGTGACCCCTTTGGGGTCCAAACGACCCTTTCACAGGGGTCGCCCGATTCATAACAGTAGCAAAATGACAGT
>NW_022111373.1:4165309-4166768 GCF_000313985.2 Echinops telfairi
CAGGTGGACAGGGCTGTCCCTGTACCAGCTGGGGAGGCAGCTTTCAGGGAGAGCCGCAGTCCCTTGACCATGTCCACTGGGTGAGCAGTGCCCTGATCGAAGGCGGTACCCTTCCAGCCACCTAGCAGAGGCTGCTCCTTGTGGGAGGTCAGTGGCTTTGCCGCACTGCAGGCTGTCCCTCCCAGGCCCTGGCTTCTCCTTGACCATCAAGTCTTAGGCTGAAGGAAGCCAAGAGCTCTCTCCCAACAGCTCTCCAGTCCCCCACCCCCACCCCCAGCCAAATGGCACCTGCGGGATGATTCTCACGTCCTTCGACGCATACCACTTTTGGTCTCCCACTCAGTCTGCAGTAGTCCCAAGTGGTGACAAGAGGAAGCTGAGTCTTTAATTTGGGGGCTAAGAAGCGCTTTCTTCCTTGTCCCCTCTGCACCCAGAAAATCTCCCTCTGTCTGTTGGGAGAAGATTCCATCCTGATGTCATAGGCAAGAAGGTTAGATGGCTCTGTTACCTTGGAAACCCTGGCCCAAGCACCCAACACCTAGGCTCATCACCTGCCTCTCAGTTCACCTTCCTCTAGATCTCCCCACGAAATGCTCATGGAAGCAGAAGGCGCCCGTGTCTTCTGCGATCCGAACAGCTCTCTGGTTGCAGGCCAGGGAGCTACTCCAGGGACATCTTGACAGGGACCCTGTGCCTCCCCGCACCTCCAGGGAAGGTGAAGAGAAGTTGAAAGCAGTTGGGTGTTTAGGCTTGGCCAGACCTATTCTTAACTCAAAGCCTCTGGCTCCGCCCCTTCCGGATTGCGGTCCAGGTATGGGTCTCTACTCTGCCCCTCCAGCTCAGCCGGCTCTACTCTGTGGTTCTTCGCCAAGCCACTCGAGAGCAGGAAGCCGGAACAGCAAGAGAGTCATGGAAGGGCAGGTTGTCAGAGGCCCGAGAGTTCACACCTAGCTCCCCAAGTTTAGTCATCATGCTCAGAAGAATGGGCTTCCTCATTCGTTGCTACCTACCGTGTCCATGCAATCCTTACTGGAAGCTTCCAAGTGTCAAGGAATATAACACTGTTGTGCCATTTTATTGACTGGAGAGTTAAGGCTCAAAAGCTGAGATTTGAAAGTGAGGCAGCCTGAAGAAGAGAGTGCCAGTCGAAGGGAAGAGACAGGAGAGCCCAGCCCACAATCAAGGGCTCAGGGCCCGGGCATCTCCAGACCGCCAGCTTCCCCAGTCTGGGGATTCTCTCGGCTCAGGCAGGACTCCCTCTACCTCTTTACCCTGCAATATCTTACGGACCCTGGAACATCTCTACGGGGAACCATGTAAATGTACTCTTCTTTTTAGACATACTTTTTAATCCACCTGGAGTTTATTTTATGATGTGATTCTAGATAAGGCTCTAATTTATAAACTCTTAACTGAGCATCATTTATAAATAATTTATTTCTCCTGTAATCCAATTTTT
>NW_022111373.1:4169076-4170261 GCF_000313985.2 Echinops telfairi
GCTGCTATCTACCATGAGCAGGTGGTACAGAAGTGGGTAGTGACCTTCATCCAGTAGATGGCGTTGCAGGAGGTACAGATGTGGCTGTGCCAGCATCCTTGTCTCTGGTCAGTAGGGACAAGCAAAAGAGAGAGAGAGAGAGAGAGAGAGAGAGAGAGAGAGAGAGAGAGAGAGAGAGAAATGCAAAGAACAGCATAAAGAAAGTAATAATTAAAAACAAGCAGGGGACAGCAGGCAAACAACAGCAAGAAAAGAGAATTAAATAACTGAAAAGAAACATTAAAGCAAGAGAAGAGAAACAAAGAAAGGCGAGAACACAATAAGCAAAACTAAGGGTGAGGAAAAAGAAAAGCAAGCAAGAAAGGAGAACAATAGAGAAATAAAGCAGAGAATTAAGAAGTAACCCAAACTGATTGCTCCTGAGTCAATTCTGCCTCACAGCAAGCTTGCAGGACAACACAGTAGGGCCTCAGGCCTGTGGTACCGTGTCATCTGCCTCCCTGGTGCACAGCCTATGATGTTACCCGTGGGCTCCTTCCTTCCTGGGCATCTGCTTCTGAGCCTTCTCTCCTACTTACTCTATTCTGACCCTTCCAACTCAGATCCTGGACAATGCCAGCATCTTCCTGGGCCCCATCAGCTGCCAGACAGCTCTTTCTAAAGGGCAGCTTGCATCCCATCACTTCCTCACTCCAAAGGTTCTGAGGCTCCCTCCTACCAGGAAACCAAATCTAAACCCTGTGGCCGGCTACCCAAGTCCTAGCATCTGGCTGCTTCTCTTCCCTATTCGAGCGCTGCCTCCCTCTGTGCTTTCGCTCACATGGGAGATAGCTCCTTCCCCCGGAACTGCAGCCTTCTTCCAAGACGCCTCTCAGAGGGCCATGGCTGCTCTGACGGCTCCTGTCTCCTTTGTCCCTGACTGCCACAGAAAGGGTGGCTTCTGATCCCTGGCGCTCTTTGCTTATCTCCCATTCTCCTCAAAGAGAGTTCCCCTGGCACCCTTTAGGTGGGGGTGGGAAGGCATCAGGCTACAGCACTTTGGGGTCGGGGCTGACTCTCCTGTATGACCTAGCTCTGCCACTTGCCAGTTTTGTGACTTTGGGCAAGATATCTGGCCTCTTTGAGTCTGCTTCCCAAACTGTCAGATAAGGGTAACAAATCCATAGACATATTATGAGAATAAAC
>NW_022111373.1:4172016-4173433 GCF_000313985.2 Echinops telfairi
ACAGAGCCTCCTGTGTCCCCAAGGATCTTCTTCCAGAGAGGAAAGCAGCCCCCCCAGAGAATTCCTCCACTAATGGGGTGGGGTGGGGGTGGGGAGATCCTCTAAGAAGAGCCTTGCCCAGGATCCAGGTCCCATCTGTTTTGCATCTGGGGTGAGAAAGAGGACACAGGGCTCGGAGCCACAGGAGGGCCTCCAAAAAGATGTGGAGCGTGTGGACCCCTCATCTGTCCTGATCTTTCCCCCCCAAGTCTTGTTGGGGGCGTCCCTGGAGCGTGGACTGGAGGGACAGGCAATCCAGAGGTAGAACGTGGTATGAGGGCCAATACTCATCTGATCTAATAAAGAAAACCTTAGCTTCTTGCTATTCAGGGAACTGGCGTTCCAGGAGGGTCAGAAAAGCAAGAAGGTACCAGCGCTTTCACTGGAAATAATGTTTCCTAAGAAAACGGTTAAAGACCTTCTCTGAGATACAGCTCCAAGGTTATCCGAGTGTTGTTTCCAACAGAAAACAAAACCAAAGCCAAACAACAAATACATGTTTAAAAGGAAACACATGAAATGGAGGGTTGGTGAAATAAAGGACGTTGCCTCCACACAAGTGGCTATTGAGAAACGATGACAACTGACGGCCCAGCAGAGCGTCCGTGGCCGGGGAAGGAGCCCGCCCGCGGGCCGGTGGGAAGCAGCTGCTTGTGAAATCGCCTGCACAGCAGTGTCTGGATCGGGGTAGCCTTCCGGGGGCTCTCGGTTCCCTCTCTGCTCATTTTGAGTTTCAACTTATTAAAAAAGAATATGCAAAACACATGCTGGCTAGCTGTGGAAACGTTCCATTTTTTAAGACAGACACAGCCCTCAATCCTATGCAAATACAGCAAGATCTGTTTGGCTCATGTGTTGCTGTTTGGTCCTCAGGGCAGTCCAGTGGGCGTCGGTGCATTGCAGGCCCCGCGCACCACAGAACAACGCTTGAGGTGCGGCGGGACCTGCGCCATCTCCACCCGGGCCATGCTTGCCCTGTCCGTCACACCTCTGTGCCAACCAATCTCCTTGCAGGCACTCCTCTTTTGTATTGGCCTGCCACCGAGCCTGACGCCTTTTCCCAGGGGCTGCCCGATGGCATGTCCACAGGACGAGTGAGGGCTTCTAAGGAGTCGTGTGGTTTACTTCTTCGAAGACAGAGCAGTCTGCTCTTCTGGTGGCTCAGGGTCCCTTCAATATGCCCTGCTGGCGCCGTCCTTCAAAGGCATCGGTTCCTCGCGGGCTTTCCTTGTTCGTTGTCCAACTCTCTCACGCACATCCCTATGGCTCGGCCTGGCCCGCCCTAAGTCTTCAGAGTCAAATCCTTGCGTTTCGGCACTTTAAGGAGGTCTTGTGCAGCACATGCACAACGAAGGTTGTTGTGAAGTTGACGTGGGCA
>NW_022111373.1:4179229-4180388 GCF_000313985.2 Echinops telfairi
AAGAGGCACTTTTGGTTGCCGTGATTGCCCCCACCTCTTTTTTCTTTTTTGTTGAAATAGAAGACCTTGAGGACCAGACAACTTAAATCCGGAATTGCAGAAGAGACCATATTAACCTTGTTTTGGTTGAATCACAATACTTAGTTAATGAGCATATTTTGTGCAATCTTTTTCTCAGATTGTCTTTAACTTTTGTTTTTAAAATCACCAAAATAAATAGTTAAAATGTCAAAAAAAAAATAGAGAAGACTTTCTTTTCTTTTTTACATAAAGCGTTTTATTGGGGCTCTAACAGCTCTTATAAAATTCCATACATTCATTGTATCAATCACACTTGTACATAGGTTGCCATCATCATTTTCAAAACATTTTCTTTCTACTGGAGTGCTTGGTATCAGCTCCTCCTGCTTCCCCTCCCTCCCTTGTGAATGCTTGATAAAGTATAAATTATTATTGTTTTCATATCTTACACCGTCTGCTGTCTCCCTTCACTCACGGAATTTCTTTAAAAAAAGAAGATGATGAAGAAGAAGAGGAAGAAAGCGAGAAGAGAGCCACTCTGTGATAGGTATGCTTATTGTGCCAACATGGCCAATAGGAACATGTGGAATTGATAAGGTCACAGTTTGATTGGAGGGCAAAGAGATAAATGGCTTGGCAAGGCCCACCACTTGCTCTCTTGCTCTCTGTTGATTGGACCAGTGTGTTGCTACTGTAGCTCATTCTGTGCCTCAACTTGTGAGCTACACTACCTGTGGCCAAGCCAACCCATGGATCATGTAGCTAGAGTTTGAGGTTCTTTTGAGACCTGCTTCACCATACTTCTGGTGTATACGTTGCTTGATCTTGAGGCTGGTGGATCCTGTCGTCCTGCATTGCTGGAGTTCGATATCCCATCTGGGCTGCTTCGCTAAGCTCCTGAGCTGCTTACTGTTGGTGACCCAGCCTGCTGTTTGCTGCCTGTGGGTGGACTGCCTGCATTGCCCGATGGAAAACTCAGCTGTCTGCTTTCTTAACCTTGGACCCAGCAGCCCTTGTGATTTGAAGGACTTTCAGTATATTAACTGTTCCACAGAAGTAATTTGAACTGAGTCCTCTGTATTGCTGTGTGGAATAATTAGCTGTTATATTCCTTCGTGCTGTATAAATCTATCCATTT
>NW_022111373.1:4181631-4184878 GCF_000313985.2 Echinops telfairi
GGCGGGTTGACAGTGGCTGCAACAATGACCTCAAACATAAGAACAATAGGAATGGTGGCGTGGGGCCGAGTGGTATTTCGTTTTGTCGTACACAGGGTCACGCCGAGCTGGAACCGACCGGACAGCACCAAACAACACGCGTGTGAAAGGAGCCCCGGTGCACACTGGATAGAGCACTTCGTCCTAACCAGAAGGTGGGTGCTGAACCTGCAAGCCCCTCCACAGGAAGTGGAGTGAGCAATATAGCCCGCGGAACCCTGTGGGCAGCTCAACTTGGTCCTAGACACCTGTAGCAACTAGATGAGTGGCCCCAAACAAGAAACTGACTGCTATGACTACGCACTGCCGCCACGTTGATGCCGATTCATAGCGACCCTCTAGAACAGGCGAGAACTGCCCGTGAGCTTCTGAGGCTGTAACTATTTATGGGAGGAGAAAGCACAGGCTTTCTTGTGGCTATAATCCTATTTGGATTATAACATAATCCTTTTGCTGTGTGAATGGACCAAGTAAGTGTAGGGTGTGTCATGCACAAAGCCAACGGACTGCCATAGCAGCCCTACCAGACAGCGTGCTGCTGAGACTGCCGCATGACCCCTGTAGAAAGTCTGTCTTTTCCCCTAGAAGCAGCTGGTGACCTTGTGGTTAGCAGCTCAAAGCATCACCCCTACAAGACTAGGGCTCCTACCGCTACGAGATGCATACTCATAGGAAGAGCAGATTAGCAACCTTAGAGCAGAGAGCAAGCATGGATGGAGGGGAAAATGCACCCACCCCAGGTGAAAACTGCCAAGGAACAGGAGCTGCCTGGAGACAAGGACCTTCCCGCAGAGCTGACAGATAAGCAGGTGCCCTGAATTCAGATGTTGAGTCTCCCAACCTATGAGAAAATGAATTTCTCCTTGTGAAAAACACACATGTGTGGTACTTCTGTTATAACTGTGTGGAGAATCTAAGACAAGCCCAATGGCTCTATAGGCCCTCCTTCTTCCTGTGCCCTCCACAGCCCTTGGGGAAACAGGCGGAGATGGCTGGATGGCCAGGGTCCCTCTTCTGCAGGCTGTTGTCTGTTAGGAAGCAGGGGCTGGGCCCTCAGTGTGGGGATCCACCAAACACCAGCTCACAGAGCCTTCAGCAGCTGGGCACATCTGCTCCCGCCCCACCCCCAGGCAGCATGAAGAGTGACTGTGTCTCTTCGCAGGTGAGATCTGGGCGCCAGTGTCCATCAGCCGTCAGCAAATGAGGAGCCAGGCTTGCGAAGAGCTGACGGAGAAGAGTCCTTAATGAGAGCACTTTTCCCCAGGCTTCCAGACCAACCTGGGATCAGAATCAAAACCAAAGCAAAACATGTAGCTTGGCCAATAACCAGGGGCAGGTGTGTGTGTGTGTGTGTTTAAACAGACCTTAGCTCTCTGTCTTAATAACCCAGAGGTAAACGGAACACGATTGATCACATGGCAAGGCCCAAGAGCTGCCAGTGTGGTCAGTTAACTGCCTCGAATGAGCACGCGGGGATCAGAGATGGAGGAAGCGAGGGTTTGGTGGGAGCGTTCCACGGAGCAAAGCTGCTGCTTCCCCTACCAGCCCGCGCTGTCGCTGTAGCAGCCACACGCAGGCACCTGGGCTTGGAGAAGAGCCTGCGCAGAGGCAGGAGGCAGCTCTAGCACCCAGGGGGACAGCTTGAAGGCGCCTGGGTGGTGTGTAATCAGCTGCTCGCTGAAAGGTTGGCAGTTCGAACCCACTCAGCAGCCTGGTGGTCTGCTTCCATGAAGATCAGCACCAAGAAAACCCCGTGGTACCCCATCTCACCCAGGGCCACCACGAGCGGGGCTCTGATCAGATGGCAGCTCACAGCGGCCACAGATGAGACAAGGCAGTGGAGGCAGGCTCCCTGAGGCCAGGGGCCTCCCTGGGTGGTCCTCCGTTTGCTCTAGGCACTGGTCCTGAGTCTAAAATCAAATCCAGTTTCCCACCTGAGAGTGTTCTGCTCCCAGATCCCTGCCTGGCCGCATTCTAGTTTTGGCTTCAGAAGAATCGTTGGCAGCCACTCCCTGATGTTGGCATCCTGTCCCTATCCCCACCCATAATCCCCACCACCCCTCCCCATTGCTTTCCTCCATAGAACTTCTCTGCAGAGGATGTCCGGTCTGTTTGTTTGCTAGATGATCACCCCTAAAGGTCACACACCCAGCTCACCTGGATGGTTGGGGCTTTCAGTCCACCCAGAGGCACCTTGGAAGATGGCCGGATGGTCTCCTTTAGACTAGCAGCCACCGGAAGCCTCGGGTGCACAGCGCGTCTCGGACACTCACGGGGTTGCTCTGAGTCTGAGCCTGCTGGCTGGCCATGGCTATGCCAGAAGCTCCTTAAGCACAAGAAGCTCACTCAACTTCTGGCTCCAATTGGCCCCCGATCATCTGAGAGGAAACTCCACTAAATGCCTATGGAAGGAATCCTATAGCAGCTTTGAAACGTTGATGTCGTCATAAAAGATCCATCTCTGGGGACTTTGCTGCCTATGGAAGAGTCAAATGCACACAGCCCTTTGGGGGCGTCCACTTGCTAGTAGCTTTTGCAGTCAGTCCAGCAAGCTAAGCCAGCAGACCGACTTCTATCGCAGAGTCGTGCTGTTTGCCCAGCTGTGCTCCCGTCTCTGACTTCTCCCCTGTCCCTGTCCCGACCACTAACGCTGTGTTGGCCTTGCATTTCCTAGGGACTGCTGCAGTGTGCGGGAATCCCTTCCCAGTGAGATGGGACAGAGCCCTGGTCCCAAGTCTGCAGACCCAGGTTCTTGTCCTGGCTGTGTCCATGACTCACCTTTGACTTTGGACGAGACTCTTCCCATGTCTGGACACCGGTTTCTGTCAATGAATCAGACAGGAGGCCTCTCAGCTGCCTCCATCTCAGTGCCTCTCTCTCCATCCATCGAGAGGTCCTGCGGGATCTGGTGAGGTCTCCTTCCCTAGGGAGAGGTCCATTGTGGGTAAGGCTCCTTTGACCCAGAAGTCCATTTGGGTCTCAGCCTTGGAGAACAGGTCCCTGTATGAGGTGGTGCCAAGTGTCACTCACACCCAATGAGTGGTTCTGAGGGGCGGGGCCCAGCACGCCGCCAGGCCTCTGACACTTGACAGCTCTGAGCCCTCAGACAAGCTCCTTCAGCATCCTGAGCATCAGTTGACTCATTCGCATGACGCGGGACCATCATAGGAACTGATAGGGTTAAGCAAAAATGATGTCAAAATACTTT
>NW_022111373.1:4185324-4217346 GCF_000313985.2 Echinops telfairi
GCCCAGGCAGAGGCTGGAAGTCAAATCCTGAAGCCTACCCCTTTATGGACATCAAGTGGCCATTAGAAATGATGCCCATGCAGATTGGGTAGCAGCTCAGAGCAAGGCATAGGATTAAGGGGGAAGGCAGGCTGCAAAATTGTGTTATGATTACAGCAATTTAGAAAAGGTCTGCTTACAGACAGGCTCTGGAAAGGAAGATTAGAAACAGTTGATTTGCTTGAGTGATGGGATTAGGGGTGATTAAAGCAGCATTTCTGCTATGGTTATTACACTGTGGTTTGTGCCATATTTTAAGTATTAAAAACCAGAAGGAGGATTTCAGGGGAGGGCGTGTACCTCAGGGAGTCCCTGGAGCTGGCTGATGAGGGAAAGCTTTAGTGGCCACCACTCTGTGCCCACGCCACTAACACCAGCCAAGGTCCCATCTCTGTCTCTGTCTCTGTCTCTCTCTCTCTCTCTCTGTCATACTCACACGCTCCAACTCACAACTTCAATTACTCCAGCTCCAATATGGTTTGTTGAAAAAGCGGTTTTGCAAACTGGCAGTACCTGAAAGAATAACTGAGCTTTAAAAATTAGCCAATTAAAAAACATCATCCATGTGCTTGACACAATGGATGAATGTATGGATTGTGATAAGAGTTGTACAAACCTCCAATAATATGATTTAAAAATAATAAAAATAAAAATGCATCATCGTTGGGCTTTGTCATCATGGTTATCAACACAATAGGGAGTTTACAGACCCATTGGGCCGATGGAGAGTTTGTGAAGGGACCTAATGGTGTAATGGTTATGAATTGGACTGCCAACCACAAAGTCCACAGTTCAAAACCACCAGCTGCTCCTCAGGAGAAAGATGAGGCTTTCTAGCCCCATAGAGAATTACAGCCTCAGAGACCCACAGGGGCAGTTCTACCCTATCCTATAGGGTTGCTATGAGTCGGCATCAGCTTGATGGCAGTGAGCTTGGCCTTGGTTTGGAAGGCCATTTAAACAGGAGCTTGCAAGGAGTTCTGTGTCTCAGGAATCCTTGCTTCTTGGGGGAAGGCCCACAGGCTGGCCACTCCATCAGCCCAGAGAGACTCAGCCATGCAGGCCTCTTGGAGGAAGAACAGTATTTGAATAGTGAGCAAAGCGGTCACTTAGGACATCAGCTCCCTAGGGCCTGGCCCTATCTAGGGTGATGCCCTTGTGGACAGAGACACTGAAGAGCTGTGTCCCCCGGACACTTATGCACTCAGCCTGGGAGGGACCTGAGGGGGAGGAGAGTCCAAGTCCCACCAAAGTCACGCCAAGCATGGCACTGCCAGACCAACCTGGGATCAGAATTCGCCATTCGAGGGACAGTGGGGACAAGGCTGGTTTCCAGAGCACCCCAAGATGTCCTGGGACCACGGGGGTGATGACCAGTGCATGCTGCGTGGGTTGAACACCAGGGCTGACAATAAAGACCCAGCTCTGCTCCAAGGATGCATGATTTAACCCATTCCTCACTGGAGCAGAGAGGAAGTACTACTATTAACCCCTTTCACAGGGAAAGTCTCAAAATCAAAACAAAACATGCAGCTTAGCCAAGATTCTAGAAAAACAACAGTGTGATTTAAACCTGCATCGTTTTGCTTGTCTGCTGTCCATAAAGAAGACGTGCCCTCTGATACATGCAGGATCTGATCTTGTTTTCAACATTTTCTGTTGTTTTGGTTTTGTCTGTTCAGATGAGGTTGCATCTCAGAGGTGTTATGTCATTGGAGGTCACCCTCCTGAAGCTGTGTTATGTGCCATTCTGTGCTTAAGTCCATGCAACTGAGGACTGATGAACCTACAGGGAAAGCAAGTGAAACAAGGGTTGGGGAGAGGGCAGTGGGGATACAGTGGTGGAGGGTGAAGGGGAGACCATGTCAAGGAGCCCAGAAAGAAAAAGAATGTTTGGAAACGATTGTGGTAGCAATTGTACAATACTGCATGATGTGATTGACCTTTGGAATGATACGATATATATATTACCTCCTAATTAATTAAAATAAAACTTGGAGAAGTTGAGTTTCTGGGAAAAGAAAAGAAATAAGCATTCCAGGCAAAAATACCCACTACCTGCACAGACGTCCACAGGTCCCTCAGATGGCCCGTGTCCAGAAGGGGCCGGTCACTGCTAATAGTGTGAGGAGTTGAGCGCCAGGCAGGTGGATAGATGGGCTGAGTAACAGAAAGGTCCAGAGAGCCAGGTAAAATGCTGTGTTTAAGCCAAGCATGCATTTGTGAAATGTGTTAGAGAGAGGAGAACCATGGATCAGTGGGCATTTCGTTCCATGCTGCCGTGGAAGGAGAGGCTGTTGGGGCTTAAACTTGTGCTGGGCTCGGTTTCTTCTGAAATTGTTGACAACAGAGCAAAACCACAATATACAATTTCACTCCGACGTGGCGTCCAAACTCCCGTAGACTAAACTCTTCCCAGAGCTGCTCTGGGGCAGCTCACAGCAGGGATGGGGCCCCCAGGACCCACATACCTGGGCGGGACGCCCTCTCGGCTGGTCATTGCTGGTTTTCAACAATACGCTGCCACGAAAGCACACCTTATAATCATCGAGGAGGAATTCCAGCGCACCACAACCGCATCTTCCTTGGTCTGTGTCCAGGTTCATCTCGCCAGAGTTCTGGTGAGAGTCCAGGCAGCGAGACAGGCTGTCGGCAGCCCGCCGTGGACACGCAGTTCCTCTGGGCTCTCCGCCTTTTCCCCACCCCACACCCTTGAGAAGGCTCTTCCCTCTGCAAGAGCAAACCCCTCTCCTCTCCGCAGCTCCTACCCGCAGGTCTGGAGAGCAGACACCTGCTCCTATGGTGCGACACTCACAGCAGCTACCTGGTGACATTCAACCAGTTTTAGCTGTCGAGGACTTTTGAGATGCAGTTGTATATGGCCCCAGTGTCTAAGGACACAGAAGTGAGGCAGCTCTACATAAAATGGGGGTGGGAGTTCAGAGCCCTGTTTAACCAGCTCCCTCAGCCACATGCCCTGGCGACCCTATAGGACAGGGTAGACGTGTCCCTGTGGGTTTCGGAGACGGCAACTCTTTATGGAGTTGAAAGCGTCCTCCTCTCCTTCGGAGCAGCTGGTGGTTTCAAACTGCAGACTCTGAAACCCGGGCTTATGCCGTCAAGGCGCCTCCTGTCACCACCAGGAGGAACCAGAGGTGCAGGGTTCTCCGGTCCCTGCACTTCTTCCCCATTGCCCCCTGCATTGCCGCGGCGGCCCAGTGGTTTCTGGGCTGAGATTGACTTCCTCTGCCTGTGGCGTGTCCCTCCCTGATACCCTTGTGCAAGGGAACCATGGGACCAGGATGCTCCGTGACCGAGTCCGGTGACTGTGCACCGGGCAGCTGGAGCCCTGCTGCAGGGCTGCCGCATGCTCGCTGTGAGCAGCGGCGGCAGTCGTCCCGCAGAGACCAGATCCCTGAGAAGAGGCCTTGTGCTCTTGTGGTGGGGGTGGGGAGGACACTTGCTTAGGGGACAGGACACCCAAGTGGATGCTGGCCAGCGCAGTGCTGACGACTTGCTGGCAGCTTTGGTTGTGGCTCTCCGTCTCTGGAAGCTGGGATTTCTCTATCCAGGGAGGCATCATCTCCACGCCCCTCACTCTGCTGGGTACCCGCAGTGCAATGAGGTCCCAATGAACTAAAACCAGCCAACCACCTCGGGAATCAGCCCCAACTCCCAGCCACCCTTCTCATGCAGAGTAGAGCAGACCTGTCCCCATTGGGTTTTCCAGACTCTGAAGCCTAATAGAAGCCGACTGCCAGCCACATCTTTCTCCAGTGGAGCAAACCAGACTGGTGCTTCACCCGCTGCATCACCAAAGTGCCTTGGAAACGAGAGGGGAGTGTGCAAAGGCATGTGCAGGGTGAGGCTGCATGGCAGGGGATCGCACAGAGCTGAGTGTGATGCCAGCCCTTGCCAGCCGTGGGACCTCGGACTGTTTCCTTCAACTCTGTGAGCTTCCAGACATGAGAGGAGCCGCCTGTGGATGGCTGGGAGAGCCCTGTGGACCAGGCGTCCTGGGGCCCCTCACAAACCCTCACCCTCCTTGTGTAGAGAGCCAGCCCACCCTTCCTTGCCAACCAAGGCTTCCACACTTGTTTTAAAAGCACCCCATTGGGCTCTGGTAGCAGAAGGACAGTGCAGATCCCTTCCATGGGCCACCGGAGCATTTTAATCCTCCTCAGCCTGCCCTGGGCCCGAGATTGGTCTTGATGTATGGATCTGAATCACCCAGGGAGGGTGGTCCCACCTTCCCCTTTAAGAAGCTCACTTGCACCCCGAATGAGTGGGCACAGGAGAGTCTTCTGTGGCTTTCAACCCCCACCTGACCAAGAGAGCAGTGAAATGGAGCGCCGTTCAGCTTTCAAAACCAATGGCCTATTCCAGGGGCAGGGCACCTCGCTGAGCCACAAGTCCCTGAGGTACATGGGCCACAAGAAGCCTTTCTGAGTGGTGGTGGCCACGGGTGCTGCCCTGCACAATGACCTGCAGCGGAAGCACTGCAGACATCGGTCTAACGCCCTGGGCACTTGGAAACGGCTGGACAGAAGGCAACATGGTCCACCCCCACAGGCAGGGCTGGGTCAGAGCAGGTCCAGTCACAGAAATGCCCAGAGGATCCCTTTCCTCGGCCTCCTCCGTGGCCTCCACCTGCGAGCAGGACCAGCAGGGGTGGCGCTTGGCTCGCCTTTTTCCTCTTGGTTCCTGCCCTTGGCTCCCCAGTCCCTGCTCCACAGGCTCCCACGCTGGGGCCTCATTCCAGAGCAGGCACCGACTCAGCCCCGTGGAAGATTCTGTCGCCAGCGGCTCTTCATGCAGAAGCATGAGAGCACCTTCCCTGCTTGGCCCTGCTGCTCCTTTGAAGCTGCAGCCCCCGGGGGAATGTGGGGAGCATCCTCTGGTCCCACCCCTTCCCTCCCCACCTCTCATTCCTTCCCCTGAGGCTGCATTGAGAGAGATGGAAGCCAGTGTTTCATCCTGCAGAGGAACCAGCCCCCATTCTGGTCTCCAGCATGCCTGAACACCACCCCCTAGCCCACCTGCTTGAGGCACACACACACACACACACACTCACTCACTCACTCACTCACTCACTCACTCGTGCTGCCTCAGGACACAAGTGGGTTCATTTTAAGCCAATTTGATTCAATACAAGGAGACCATAGTCCCTAAGAAAACCCAAAAAGGAAAATTTAACCCTAGCTTTGTAAAAAGAAAACAGACTGGTTGAGTTATTTTTGTTTACACTTCCATTTTTTTACGTTAACTTTTTTTTTTTAATTAAAGTTTTGTTCTGAGATGATTGCAGACTCATGGGTAAAAGCAGATGCACAGAGATCCTGGGAAGCGTTTGTGCAGTTTTCCTCCATGGCAATACCTGGTAAACTCTAGTATGATGTCAAGACAGGAGCCTGCGCTGTTCAGAGCTCCCCGGGCTTATGTGCATTGATTTGCAAGGCTGTATATTGAACCAGTTCCTGTTGAGGTAACTCCAACTCACGGGGACGTGTGTCAGAGGAGATCTGTGCCCCAGAGCCGATGGTTGTTAGAAAGTAGGTCTCCAGGTCTTTCTTCTGAGGCACCTCAGGGCGAACCCGAACCACCGACCTTTTCCGTTTTCAGCCAAGCTCATGAACTCTGTGTGGGAAACAACTGGGAAGAGGATGTATGAGGACAAAATCTCAACTTTCACAGATTAAGGACTCTGGGAGGCCAGGGCTCCCATGGAGGGAACCTTCACCTTCATGGGTTGGAGATACACCCCACTCACATTCTCCTAAGTAAGAGTTACTCCCCACGATGTCCCCCATAATAATGCCAATTTTAAGGTGCTGTTTGCAAACACATGGCTGCTACCGTACACTCTTGAAGGTCAACTGCTTGAAGACTATCTGCCTAAAGGTTATTTGCCATCAAAAGCAATCAGACCCTATTGTCTGCCCCACCCTACGTAGAACCCACTCCTTTCTGATAAGGATCCGAGATTGTTCCCCTGCAGAAGAGCTCAGAGACATCTAAGGTCAAGCCAGCTCAGAGAAGACCAAGGTTAGGCTGCCATTTTGATAGGTGCCTTCCTGTCACATGTGCGTCTCTAGTGCCTCCCCTTCCTATTGAGCATATACTCTGAGCTCATCCCCCTCATGTTACAGGTATGCTTCTTTTTTTAATCGTTTTATTGGGGGCTCATAGACTCTTATCACAATCCATGCATACATCAATTGTGTAACCCACATCTGTACATTCATTGCCCTCATCATTCTCAAAACATTTGCCCTCCACTTAAGCCCCAGAAAATACTCCTCATTTTTTCCCCTCCCGCCCCGCTTCCCCCTCCCTCATAAGCCCTTGATAATTTATAAATTATTATTTTGTCATATCTTACACTGTCCGACATCTCCCTTCACCCACTTTTCTGTTGTCCGTCCCCCAGGGAGGAGGTTATATGTAGATCCTTGTAATCAGTTCCCCCTTTCCACCCCACCCTCATCCACCCTCCTAGTATCGCCACTCTCACCACTGGTCCTGAAGGGATCATGTGCCCTGGATTCCCTGTGTTTCCAGTTCCTATCTGTACCAGTGTACATCCTCTGGCCTAGCCAGATGTGTAAAGTAGAAATGGGATCATGATAGTGGGGGGGAAGGAAGCATTTAGGAACTAGAGGAAAATTGTATGTTTCATCGTTACTATACTGCACCCTGACTGACTCGTCTGCTCCCTCCGACCCTTCCTTCAGGGGATGCCCAATTGTCTTGTTCCGGGTATGCTTTTAATACAACCCCTTCCTGTTAAGTATGTGCTTACCTTGGCCTGCCTGCCTGAGAGTATATAGGCTCTTGAGATTACATTGTGCACTCTCTCTCTGCTCGGACCTGGCTCCTGAAGTCATGACTGTGGAGGTGAGCCTTGCATGCTTTATCTTGTCTTATGTCTACTTTACCCCTCAATTATACAACAGCCCATGGATCCATTCGGTTGTGGGGAGGCTGGTCCCCTACAAGTCTGCAGTGTATTTCGTTCAGTGCAATTTCGTCAAGTGTGCAGGTGTGCCCACCTACCACCATAGTCTAGACACAGAACAGTTCTAAAATCCCAAGGGTTTGTCTTGTTCCCCTTTTGTTGCCACACCCACTTCCTTTCCACCTCCTACTCCTGGTAACTGCTAATCATGTCTCCATTTCTAAAATTTTAGCATTTCCAAAAATGCTGTTTAATGGAATTATATTGCATGTAACCTTTGGCATTCGATTTTTTCCCCCACTCAGTGTAATTCTCCAGAGACTCACTCAGGTGGTTGTGTTCAGTAGTTCATTCCTTTTATTGCTCAGCAGCCTTCTAAGCCTGCTCACTTTAACGATTCGTTTTTTTTCTGTGCAATGAGAAGAATAATGGTAATGGTAGCAAAACTACGCCCCTGTGATGTCAGCGATGGTTTATAGAGCAGATCACGGGTTTGCACGCAGCATCGCATACACAGTCTGCTTCAACTCACCCACCACAATCCCTTCCATGGCCATCACTTAAACAACTCCCTCCTGCGCTCCCTGTTACAACTCCTCCTGCTTTTCTGACTCCTCCGAACCCCAATCTTGGGAAAACACAGTCCTCTGACAGTGAACATGTTGACTGTTCCTATACGGAGATGAGTTCTGTTTCAGACCTGAAGGCTAAGGACCGTGGCCTTGGAAGTCCCACCTGTCCGAGTCACCCATGAAGCCTGGACAAGGGCCCATTTCTTGTGATTCTAAGCACCGATCTGGCCATCTTTGGATGAGCCTGGTGGGCCCGAGAAACAGCCCAGAGAGTAAAGACGTTTTAGTAGACTCCAGAGAGCTGCCCATCAGGGATATTCTAGAATGAGCTTTATCAACAAGGGTGATACCACCCCCAATAGGACAAAAAAAGGCTCATGGGAGGCGAAACGTCTCAGAGATTTCAAATGCTGTAGCTCTCCAAAGGGCCATCGAACATAAACATATGTACATCATTCCTGCTTCAGAGTGTTCCCTAGAGAGGGGCTAGCTAGCCCTATCTAAGTAGACGCTGTGGGCAACAGGAAAGGAAGAACACTAGGGAACCCTGCTTGCCAGCTGAGGAAGGCTTTGCTAGAAGAGCTTGGCTCAAGCGATCTCAAGGGCCTTGCTTCCTAGCACCCCCGGCTCACGTTTGCCATGAAAATTTGGTTCATCTGCGTCCCCAAGTTGCCCTTCTACATCAATTGGACCAGAGCATGCCTTTCTGTCACTCTATCGGGGGCAAGAGTCTCCTCTTTACACTGCGCCTGCTGAGAGATGCTTCAAGTCTCAGGAAGGAGAAACCAAGTCGGTGACCTACCACTTCTGAAGTCCCTTGTGCTAATTGGATGGCACACTCAGGCACACCATAGTGTCCAAGAATGAAAGCCCAGGGGATCCGAGGAAATCTGCTCCGGTCGGGGGTTTTCTCTTCGCTCTTGGGTTGGCTGTGAAAGCACAAGAGTGTGGGTGTGCTGAGGTCAGCCGCAGGCTCCCCATCTTCTCCCTGCAGGCCCCTCTAAAGGTGCTCATCGGAAACCAACCATCTTCGCTGATCCCCCAGAAGCACGTTGTGAGGTTGAGCAGTTCTTGCTCAGTTCCTCGGTGGTGGTGCCCTGTCTCGCTTTTCTCCCCCAATGAGACTCTTGCTGGGCGGCAAGCTATCACCCAGAGCTCCTCCTCCTTGTAGAAGGGAGCTTCTGGAAGAAAGGAGGAGTGGTCAGCCCCAAGGCCTGGTCAGTAGCAAGGTTTCTTTTTCAAGGGGTGGGCACATCACGTGGGTCCAGAAAGGGTCCTATCACTCATGAAGATGTCTGGCAGCCAGGCCCTTGGGAGCTCGCTGTGTGGATAACTGGCACAGTGAATCTTGCTCGGAATGAACGAATCAAAAGCTGGACCAGAGTCAATGGGGTCTGCTTGAGCCAGGCCAGGAAACAGAAAGTAGGAGCCCAGCAGCCTGTAGAGACAGGACTACCTCACGGGGGAGAGCATGTGAATCCGGGTATTGTTTCGGAACATCACCCCGTCGACCAATTCGAGCCTTTCCGGCTTTGAAAGTCAGAATCACGGCTTTAATGAGGCAGTTTCCTAATTACAGGTACAAGTGGTTCTAAGAGAGAAAAGACTGTGTCATCCATGTTGAAGCTTTCTTTCAGGAGGCATTAACCCACAGCTGATGGATTAGTAATTTAAGAAACGTGCTCTCTCCTCCAAATGTCCTCTGGTGCCAATATGCCGGGCCCAAACCTTTCATCCAGGCCTGGGGCTTGGGAGAGCATCTCTGAGAGGTGAAGTCACTTCTGACCAAACGCAATTTCCCAACACTTTCCTGGACAACAGTAACTACAAGTATCAGTGGCAGCCAAGGATGGGCAGCCACGCTGGGGACTTGAAAAGGCCCACTGAAGTCCATGGGAGCCTTTCCAGGCCACAGCTACCGCTTCATTGGGTCTGCTGAGAAGAGCTGGCTGATCCTGGCTCCGATGAGGTCCACTGGGCTAGACTCCTAGAACCCGGACACAACCCTGACCCACTTTGTCCACTGCCCTAAGTGGCTCACGGGGCCGAGAAGAAGCAAACAGAGACATGTCCAGTCTGGGCTGGCCACATCAGTCCAGGAAAGGAACCCATTGTCACACCATCCTGTCCATGACGCCTTTGCTGTTTCTCTCCAACCTTACCCATCTCTTCAGCCCCACACTGTCCACACCAGGCAGGCCCTCCATCTTCCCCTCTGCTAGAACAGCCTCCTCAGGGCCTCCAGCCTCTTGTCTCTGGCCTCCCCAACCCAGCCTCCAGGACATCCCTCTGACCTCCCTAAACCATGGGTCAGACCCCAGTACTCCCCTTCAATGACACCCTCTTGTCTGCAGAGTAAAGTCAAGACCCCTTACTTTACCCCTAACCCCCACATGCCCCAAGTCTGCATGTCCTGCCGTGAAGCGAGGTGGGTCCACATGGCCAGTCTCAGACAGATGGTCTTACAGGGAGCCCCTCCCACCCCCACAAGGTGGGCATTCATTGCGGTGGCTGAAAGGGCATGGGCAGTGGCCAGCCTCCTTGTGCTTCTTTTGGGTCACCTGTCAAATGAGGATCAAAACAGTGCTTTCTGTGACCTGAGGGAGCGCGCTGGGGCTGAAACCATGTCATGCATGACAAGTGTTTAGAGAGTGCTGGGAGTCAGAAGGGCTCAGTAAGTGTGACCTCTCTCGAGTCTCATGACCTGTCTCAGTGCCCTTGGTGGCCAGAGCACCGAAGTCGAAGTAGGTGAAGCTGCGGGTGGGGGTGGAAGCGACCCACCCCGGACCCTGCCTGGTCAAACTGCCCCTGCTCTGAGCAGTCAGTGCTGTGGGCCGCCATTGCAAACCAGATGCGGTGGCGGCGTTTTCAGGGAGAAGACAGGCTGACTGGAGTGGCAGGAAGGTGCGGGATTGTTGACCACCCCGTGTGATGAGGTCGAGAGAGGCTGACAGGGACAGAGACATCTGTCCTATCACACCCACTCACCTGACCCAGTGCATCTTTTTCCAGGCCCCTTGGCAGTGGGCGCAGAGAGAGGCTTGGTGAATTCCTGAGGTCGGAGGTTCAACGGTTCAGACCCCCATCTCTATGCTTGCTGGTCCGCTCTCAGGTAGGCTCTTGGGGGAGCACGTCTGAAGATGCCTCACTTAATGGGCTCCCAGTGGACGCCAGAGCCCAGAGCCCTGGGGGAGAGAGGCCCGAGGGTAAGGATTCCAGCTGAATGAGTGCCACACGAGGGACCCCTTATCAATTAATCCTGTCTCACATCATGCTAGCACTGGGTCCAGCCTTGAAGCCACTTCCTGTCCCATGGCCCTAAGGGGTGGGGGTGGGGGGACTTGGGGAAAGGAGAGGAGCAGGTGTTCTAGAGGTCCCTGGGGGGTTTCCCAGAGGGTCCTATACACAGAGGGCTGGTGGCTGGGGTACAGGCTCCTGCCCCACACTGTGCTAAGTGTCACAGGGTTCCTCGTCCCCATCCCAGAGCAAGAAAGCCATCCCTTTCAGAGCCTCCTGTTCGAATTCGAAATTCGAACTCCATGCAGTATAAGGGGGGTGGGGTGGCGGAAGTGACCCACGATTCTCCCTGCAACAGAGTGTCAAAAAGACTCTTCTTCATGTGGGTACTGCAGCAAAGAATGGTGAAGAAACCGGATGGTGCCTGGCTATCAGAAAGAAGAGCACCTGGGGCCTTACAGGATTGTCTTAAAGCAGGAAGCCATCTAAGTGAGGTATCAGCCAAGTCCACAAGGAGAAAGCACACCAGCCTGTGTGATCCAAGGATTGCAAATCATAAAATCCAAGCCCAAAGGAGGGAACAGTCTCAACTTAAATTCTGAACACCTGATTGACGGAAGGTTAATGAAACCTAGAATCCCTTTGCAGGATCCCCCCATGGATTAAGGCTCCGGTGACTCTCATCTGACCATAGTGCCGTGACGTGACTAGCCTAGCCGGTTATGACAGATGTTGTTAGATTAAAATGTAACACCTAATCATGTGATCTCTCTTTTGACCCATTTTCAAGTCGTTTCAGTTTTGAATAGTTTCTGCTTGCTTTTCAATTGAGGCTTTTCTCTGTTTCATTTTGTCATTGTGGTTAGTTGTGTTCCTTGCTTGTTTGTGTTTTGTGTAACTTTCTGTCTGTGAAATCCAGGTTGGGTAAATCTATAGAGGCAGTAACTGGATGAATGATTGCCTAGGGGGATCACAAAGGAAGTTGGGGTGAGAGGGGAGCTATTTCCATGAGTATGAAAAGAAGGAAATGTTCTGAAATCGATGGTGGTGAGGATTGCACAACTCTTCTCCATATGATTGGACCCTGAATTAGATCATATGTGAATTATATGCCAATAAAATGATTTTTTAAAAGCCTCTGCACCTCAGACCCAACATGAGTCACTCCAGCAAAGCAGTTGGAACTCAGTTCTGCCACAGAATAGTGAAGTTTAGGCAAGACTCAGCCGTGAGTTTCCTCATGTGCAAAATGGAGACCGTGACCCCTGTCAGCCTCTCCCTCCGGAGGTCTGCAGTTCTCCATCTGCTCAACTACTAATTAAACAGTGGACCAGTCCCAGGAGCTGCCCCGAGGGACATGCTGGGAGTCCCTGCCGCTTCAGCGGGCCCCCAGTCTAGCCGCTCTGCTAATCCCACAGCTCAATTGCTGTGTGTGCCAAAGTTTCATCAGAGGTGTAAAATGCCAACCTTCTGACATCATTGTCGAGAAAAATCTTGCGTGCAAAGAAATTATGCTGCTGAAAAGGGCAACTTTTATGCTAGATGAGTGCTTCTCAGACTTTCATGTGCAAGTGAATCACTTGGGTGGTTTGTTACAATGCAGATTCTGACTCAAAGGGTCTCCATCAGTGGTTCTCAACCTTCCTAAGGCCGTGAACCTTTCATGCAGTTCCTCATGTGGTGGTGACCTCCAACCATAAAATTATTTTTATTGCTACTTCATAACCATAATTTTGCTACTGTTATGAATCAGGCAAGGGTTGTTTGAGCCCCAAAGGGGTCTCGACCCACAGGTTGAGAACTGATGGTCTGGATGGAGCTGACTATCTGCATTTCTTGAAAGCCCGCCCTTGATGCTTATGCCACTACTCTGTGATCTGCACTTTGATTAGGAGGGTATTGGGCTGACGTTGACTTCTTTTCATGAAACCCAAATAAAGCTTGGTCTATCAGATCAGCTCATTGCAGAACTTGGATGACTTTGGGTGAGGGTAGTTGGCCCGGTGTAGCCTCTAGGATCTGGGGCATCTCTGAATGGTGACCATCCAGGATGATCTATGCTTCTTTAGAACAAAGTGAGGCCTGGGGGCATTTGAGGCAGGGTGGGGTGTTTAGGAAAGGACAGGTAAACACATTTTAAGTGCTCCACAGTGGTGTCCAGAATGCTCTAAGAAAACTTACGGGTCTTAGAGAGGAAATTTCTGAGCACAAAGTTTGTGGAAGGCTGCAATATGTAGTGGAAGCACTGAATCCATGTATGAGTCTTCACATAAATTGACCTCCCACTGGATTCTTTCTGGCTGGTGTACTGGCAGTGTGGATGCCCTACCCTCAAGTAGAGTGCCTTAGGGAATGGTTCACTACCACTCCCCTAGCCAGGCCCTAGCAGGGTGGCCTAGCCCTTTGGAACTTGCCTGGGTGTGCTCAGAATAGAAATCGGGTGGCAAAGGTCACATGGTCATGAGGCATACCCTGACCACCTGGGTCGGAGGGCTCTGAATCACTCATGTAGGCTCTTGGTCTAGTATAACACACCTATCAATCATGGTCTCATTCGGCTTCTGTACCACCTGCAACTACTGCACATTCATTTGCCATCAGTCACGCTTATATGGCAATTTTTTTGCTCTCCCCCGTCCCATGTCAAGGACCAATGTTCTATAAGTCCTTGGGCACCATTAGGACCTCACCTTCATGGTCTACCTCAACTGGATGTTGTTTCTTTCTCTGTGTCTTGTCTTTGCTCTGCTTAAGACTTGGGAGTTCTTCTTAAACCTACTGGAAATCTGTGATCTCTTTTGTCCCCTGAACAGTTCTCTAGGTGCAAGGGACAGGCGGGTTGAAGCACAGATCTTGGCAGCTTTCTCTGCGGCATCTTCTTCTCTTAAATCTTCAAGACGAGAAAGCTGGTCTTTTGGTGGCTTTGAGGTGAGATTCTAAACTCTAGAACAAGCCAGCTCAATCCAGAAAGCAGTCTCCGACCCAAATATCAATTCCCTGGAGCTTGAGGCAGGGAAGACAGGCCTCATGGGGATGGGCTGGGGACAGGCTCTCCCTCAGGCCTCTCTCCATTCCCTCATATCTGTTCCTTTCTCGGTGCATCCCCAAGTGTCTGCTGTGAGGCTGCCAAAGGGACCCAGGAAGTTAACGAAGGGGGGTGGGGTGACGTACATTGAGGTCATCAATGTGACCTTAAAAAGAGTAGCCCACGCAGAAATAGACTGACGTTGTATGGTAGGAACGGAGCTGGGGCACCTGGAAAATTCTGTTCTTTCTCTTGATGAACATTTTCCTCCAAAAATAAAGCCCATAAACTTGTTCAACAGCTGGAATTTTCCCTCTGAAGCGAATACCTCATCTGGCAGTTGACTTAAGCAGTTATTTGCAGCCTATAATTTTCACAACAACAGTAGGGTGTGCCTGGTGGGAGATGTTTTCTACAATCCCATGGAGAGAAAGCAATGAGAGAACTTTGGAACAAAGGACGCTCTGATCCCATCAGAAAATCATCGGCCAGGCCGGGTCAAGGCCAACAAAGATGTGGAAAGTGTTCCGGCAACTTTTGAAGGGTTGGGAGCCCTGTGCCTCCGGTGCACGTTGAAGAGCAAAGCCTGCCGTTTTTCTGAGTGTGCGGAGGTGGGGGTGGGGGTGGGGGCTAGAGGCAGGGGACAGTGAGGACTGGTCTGCGGAGAACTCCAAGCTTAGAGGGGGCAGTCGTGGATCTTGGGAAGGGGAGTCCGGGTGAAAATGGATATTAGGAGAACCAACAGAGCTTGGTAATGGATACACCAGGAAGAAGAAAAGAAAAGGCTCCGGTGACAAAGATAGCCTTGAGTTATTGATGCCAGGTAACTGAAGCATGCAGCCCAGCCAACAAGGAAAGGGGGCACAGTCAGCCAGTTCTGATGCACGGAGATGAGAGTGGCGGGGTCGGCAGTGGGTTTTCCAGGCTTAAGCAGTCCTTTACCTGCCTGGCTCCACAGGGGAGGAGCCAACGATGAAGCACATGTAAAGAAAACTGAGAAGAGAAAGGAGATGGTAGCGGCATGTTGTCTGGGTTTTTTTTGTGTTTTTTGTTTTGGTGGGAGGTGGGCACTATCGTTCTAGTAAGTCTTAGCATAGAAGCTCCTTTTGCCAAATACCAGGGAAATAGCAGATCACATGACACGACCCGCTTGAGCAGTCCCCACCTTTATTCGAGGCCGAGAGTAGGCTGTGACGCAGACACCGGGGAGACTCCGTGTATAGCCCACCACACCACCAGAATTCCCCACTCTATTCCACATTCTGGACGTTGACCTATAGCGTTGTCATGTGAAAGCTCACGGAGCGCCATCTGCAGGGAAGAGCTCACAGACTCCTTCTGCTTCTCCACCCCTGGTTCACATGCAATGCCCGTGTTGCTTTCTCTGCCCAGGTCTCTCAGGGTCACGTAAAACAACAGCACCAGGAGCATGTGAGCTGTCCTGCCCTCAGTCTAGCTGCTATGGAGCACCACAGACTGCTGAATGGATGGCTGGCTCCCGGGCTTCATGTAGTACATTGCAGTGTACTGTTGTTCCAGCCCAGGAGGGTTAATGCTAGCTATTAGAGCGGGAACACTGCAGATCTCAATGGCATAACATAGACATTTTTTTTTTCCTCACCAATTTCTCACTAATAGAAAAGATGACTATTCCACCAATTCTGATGCCCCATTCTTCTTCATATAATCCAGCTTCTCTGATAATTTGCTCAACATTCAGACAATAATTATGGTGAGAAGATATAAATAACCCTGATGCACACCTTTTTCGATTTTAAATGTGCAGTCTTCCCTTGTTCGATTTGAACCTTTTGATCCATGAACAAGTTCTGAAGTGTTCAGAAATTTTCATTCTCATCACAGCTAGCCATAGTTGGTTATGACACACACAGTCAAAGGCTGTATCTTCCCTTCTATTAGGAAATGCAGATGACACAACTTTGGTTGCCCAAAGCTAGGAGGCCTTGATTAAAACTCAGTGTAAAGAAAACCAAAATGCTCACAACTGAACCAATAGGTAGCATCGTGATCAACAAAGAAAAGATTGAGCTTGTCAGGGCTTCCATTTTGATTGGATCCACAACGGAGCAGTGGTCCAGAAACCAGTGTGTTGCAGTAGTTACATCTGCTGCCCGAGACCTCGTTAAAGTGTTGAAGAGCAAGGGTGCCGCGTAGAGGCCTGAGATGCACCCATCTAGAGCAAGCCATGGTATTTGAATCACCTCATATGCATGTGTAAGTTGGACAATGAACAAGGAAGACCACAGCAGAATTGATGTGTGTTGAATAAGAATATGGAAAGTACCATGGACTGTCGTAAGAACAAAACCAAATCTCTCTTGAAAGAAGTACACCCAGAAGGCTCCTTAGAAGCCAGAATGGCAAGACGCTGTCTCGTGTACTTTGGGCACGGTATCAGGAGAGACCTGAAACCGGAAAGCGGAGGGTCAGCTCAAAAGGAAGATTGTCAAGGAGATGTTTCGGCACTGTGGCTGCAACGATGGGCTCAAATATCACAACTGTGAGGCTGGTGTAGCACCAGGTGAGGCTTCATTGTGCTGTGCGCGAAGCATCTGAGGCAGAACCAACTTGGTGGCACCGAGGTAGCATGGTCTAACAATTGCATAGTCGCCACAAAGTGAAGATCGCTGGATGCTTCCCTTCAAACGTGGGAATTCAAGCACCCAGACTCCATCCATTGTGCTGCTCCACAACGGTATCTTGTGTATTCCAGGTATCGAGAATGGGCCATTATGTGGCACAGAGTCTTGAAACATCTGTCAAATCAAAACACGCCAAATACATCTTCAAAGTTGGCAAGCATCCATTCCGCTTCTTTCGTGCTATGGCCTAACAGACACTAGCGCAAGACTAGTTTCAGGTAGAAAATAGCTCTCGGGGGGAGCAGAGAAAACGTTTGAAGCAGGCCCTGATAGAAACTGTCTAATCTCCTCAGCTCGGTGAGTGAACCTCGATTCCGAGTAAGCTTCCAGGCTCTTGCAGTAGGAGGCGGTTCAGAAAGGCCATCCGGGCGCCATCTTCTTCCCCGGAGTCCTCATAGCTTCGGAGCTCTCATCCCCCGAGCTGCTTCTCTCTGCCAGGCACTGGGGGGCCCGGGAGGAGTTTCGCATTCAATGCTGCAGTCTCCGATGCAGTTATTCACAGCCCCACTGGATGGAGATGCAAACTCAGCACCAGAGAGGCCGGATGATTTGTCCATGGGCACACAACGGACTGTTCAGTGGCAGCGCTGGCACTTGACCCCAGACAGGCTGGCTCCAGACCCACCCTCAGTTCTTTCAAGACGTGACCCGGCCTCTTTTGGAGATCAAAACAAAGCAGAACTAAACCAGAACCCGCGGAGGAGATGGCCGTGGCTTCTGAGGCGTCACACCCTTTCATGCGGTCCGCAGCAAATGGTAAATATTAGCGTGCTGGAGCCATCTCTGCTCTTTGATGATCCTCTCTGCTCCGGGTTACCAGTGACAGTAATTTGAGGCTACACTTCCCATTTCCTGCATCAGTGACGAGTACACACAGGCAGCAGAGCTGCAAAAACCATCTGCCCTTCCTGGCAGGCGGCAGCAATTCCATCCGGTGGGCTGCACGGAGCCTTTCCATTAAGCTGCTCCAGCTGAGCAGGGGCAGCGCATGGTGGCGGCAGCGGACAATAGCTCCTGCAGCCTGCTGTGTGCCTCTCTCTCCACCCCATCTCCAGTGGCCATTTGGTAAGCTTGCAGTTGGCCAGGGTATTTACACTGCCACACATCATGAGGGAGCCCTGGTGGCATCGTGATGCCAGCTTGGGCTGCTAACTGCAAGGTCAGTAGTTTGAAACCACCAGTCACTCTGTGCGAGAGAATTGGGGCTTTCTCCAAACTACAATCTCAGAAACAAACAGGCGCACTTCTACCCTGCACTAGTGTCACGATGAGTCAGATTTGACTCGCTGGCAGTGAGTTTGAGTTTGTTTTCGTTTTAATCAGTGACGCCTCCACGTCAGTCATTTTGAATCCAGAGAGCCAGTCTTAATGTCCTTAGGGAATGCGTGTGATGTGTGTGGAAGGCACGGAGGGAGTAGGGGGAGGGGACTGAAGTCCCGCTGAGAAATGATGGGAAGTTGCAATAGCAGCCAAGCAGTTACCATGTTCCCGACAGTGCGCCAAGCTCATGTAAGTGTGTGTGTGTGTGTGTGTGTGTGTGTGTGTGTGTGTGTGTGTAGCTCGGCTGGTACAATGGTGGAGTGTCGCTACTCCTGGGAAGGTGAGTGGTGGAAACTCACCAGTGGCTCAAGAGGAGGAACGTCCTGGTAATCTCTTCGCATAAAGATTTCGGCCTAGGAGACCCCTTTGGGAAGTTATCCTCTGCCATATAGAGTTGCTATGAGTTAGAATCTCCTCAGCATCATATGAGTATGTTCTTATATGTAACATGTAACATTATATTACATATACTCCATACATAGTGTTATCTTTTATTATATGTATATAATAGCTACTCAGTATACATGAGAGAGCTGATGTGCTCATATATCTTGTATAATCCATACCAATATGATTTGGTGTAGAATAACATCATCTTCAATTAAAATGGAGAATATTAAAATTCAGAAAGATTAAATCACACGGCCAGTAAGCTGAGACTCTAAACTCCGTTTCTCACTCTCCTAGCCCCGCCCTTTAACCTCCATACTGTCCCCTCATTTTAGCCTCTGCTTCAGACGCACCAGGACATCTGTGGGAAGCCTGCCGGAGGACTGGGGGAGGGCTGGGTGGGGTTGGAGGCACTGGCCCGAGAGCCGCAGGCTGGGGAGTCCAGGAGCTCCCCACTTGGAAGCAGAGGAGTTTTCAGACTCAGTAGACTCCGTGGGCAGCTGGAGATGGGAGGGCAGCTGGAAAGTGATGTGGGCCCAGGGCCTGGGCAACCCAAGAAGGTGCTAGGAGCTTTTTTTTTTTTTATTGGCACAAAGAGTGGTTGGTTGAGATTTTACTACCACATTCAGTATGCGAGGCAATATCTGTTTTGTATTATTTTCGTGTCAAAATGGAGTGCTCTGTGTTTTATAGCCTGAAAACCACCTCCGCAGGGGTGCTGTCGTGGGATCTCAACGCAAACATGGTTGGACGAAATGGCATCTTACCACCATTTAGCAAGCGACCCTTGCTAGGAGGAAAGGCGCGTGCTACGTGCAGCTGCTACGGGATCAGCCCAGCTCTCAAAAATGGTGCCTGCCCCGCTGTCTGCCCGATCCCCATCACACTAAGAGTCCCACTTGGATGGATGGCTCTCGTTCTCTCTGTGTGTGTTGTGCTATCCCATTAGAAGTCATTACCATTCCGGAGACACCGGGGGTCTTCCCAACCAGCCCAGCTCAGGTCTGATGGACTCACACTAGCATCCCTTTCATTCCCCTGACCCAGCGTCCCTCGAATCACCAGCTCAGAAAGAACGGTTGTATAGACGCTAACCCGGCAGCAGCTCTACGCCAAGGCCATGCTGAACCCTCCATTCCCTGGGGGCCCGGCTGAGGAGACATGTAGAGTGCTGAGAAGCCTCAGGCCTGGAAGGACGGCAGAGGTAAGTGACTGAAGTGACGGAAGGTGGGAGAGTGAGGCAGTGGACCACGAAAGATGACGCTGAGAGGTCAGCAGGGTCCGGCCCTCATGAAAAACAGTACAAACACGAGTTGCCTTCACATCCAAGCCCGCTCATGGTGACCATGCATGTCAACGTAGACTGTTGGCCAGGGGACTGTCAAGAGCTGGCTTTTCAAAAGTCCGACTTCAAGGTCTTTCTCCTAAGACACAGCTAGCCTTGAACTGCAGACCTTTTGGTTAGCACCTGAACACTTATTTGCCCCATGTGGGAACGTCCTGCCAGCCCTCATAGAGCTTACTTTGGGGGCTGCACAGCTGGTTATGCAGATGGGGTCAGGTCTGAAGGCCTGCTACTCACCCTTCCTGATAGTCTATGGGCCCGAGTCTCCAAATACAGGATACCAGAAAGGACTAAAGACGTGTGGAGCTTCCCAGGACAGACTTCCCACATTAGCCCCACCCTACTGCTCTACAGCCACACTGGGATCCTCCCTCCAACCCAGTAGAGGGCGCCAGCCTCAAAGCCCTTCACTGTGTACACCCCACACCTCCTACACTCTCCACTTGTGTGGTGCTTTCCTCTACCTGATCCATTGTTAGCATCCATCACATTCTCCCATGAAGCTTTTCCAAATCATTCCCAACGAGAAGGGGCCTCTCCCACCACGGCTCCACAGTGACCCTGAGCTCTTCTGTGACACTATAATAAAAGTCCTCGTCACCTAGACTTGGATGGAGGAGGACAGATGTTCACACATCTGTGGCTCGATGGAAGGGACAGTGCCTCTTCTATATCTTGTCCTCCTCAGGACTCCTCTCCTTTCAAGCTGCATCGTGAGCAGAACCTTCTCAATGTTCAGGAAGCTCTGGCTGCCCCGTCTCCAGTGCTCCAGCCATGTCTGCGCTGGTCTTACGTCACTGGAGCTGTCTGTGTGCTTGCCTGTTTCTTCCTAGCCTGTGGCTTCAATGTGACAGCAGCGCCTTGTTGATGACGGATACGTGTGACGTATCCATGATGTGCTAGGCTGTGCTCAGTGCTGTTTATGCTCCTGTCATTCCTTCCTCTGGGGTGGCACTATTTTTAAACATATTTATTTATTTAAAAATCATTTTATTGGGGACTCTTACAGCTCTTATGACATTCCATATGGGGTGGGGCTATGTTACGCTCAACTTACGGTCAGGGAAACTGGGGCTAGGGAAACGTATGTGTGTTTCCCAAGCACAAAGTGATGAGCCAGTATTCCCATCAACATACCAAGATGCTGCTCTTGATATTCTGCACCAGTTGTCCCCACTGCAGGGGAGAGAAGACCTGAATCACTGTGGTGGTTGCATCATCGGGTGCCAACTTGCAAAAGGGTAGAGTCTAGCTTGTCAATCAGGTCACAGCTTGATGACCTCATTTGGAGGCACCACAGAGATAAATAAGCTCACTGGAGGCCAGATATATACAGACTCTCTCTGCTTTGTCTTCCTAATGATAAGACACATGGAGCTACACTAGAGCCCTGGAGCTGGAGGAGCCACGTGGAGATCCACACCAGCGCTGAGATATTTCCACTGTCACTGGATCCACGAGACTTTCCATCCACTGATCTGTGATCTTCCTGCATTTGGCATCATTGCATGTGTTTTGCGAGTCTGAAGAGGAATTTATAGATTGGTATCTGACATATGGGCTAAAATTGGACTTATATACTTGATCTAAACTGGTCTGGGATGTTTTCCCAATATACAATTGTTCTTGTATATAAAGCTGTTTCATGTACACATAGGAGTCTCCCCGATCTGTTTCTTTACTCTACCCGGACTAACACAATCGCCTTGTATCCCTACTATCCAGCCAAAGACACCAGAGACCCATGAGGCTCCCTCCTGGCTGCCCAGCTCAGCACCTGCTCCAGCCCAGGGGAAGCAACCAGGAGAAAGACCTTATTTACCCAGGTGCCAGGTGTAACAGGGAGGGAGAGGTTGGGCACCATCTCACAGACAGGAAATAGCCTGTCTTTAAAAAGAAAGGGCTTCTTTGGTAACCAGATGGACAACAGGGGGAAACAGCCAAGTTCAAAGAAAGCAGCTTCAGGACCAGACTGGGTAGAACAAAGGCTGGGGCTGCCGCCTCACCCACCTCTGTGTTTCAGCCTGACCCACGCACACCGAGAACAGCTTGCCCCCCACCCCCACCACCAGATCAGCTAAAGTGTGTGGCGGGGCCACGGAGACCAGCTACCTGGGAGGGGCCTCCAGCCCCAGAAGCCCTGGGAAGGCTTAGTTCTCTGTGTCCAGGTATGACGGCGGTCCCCACACCGCAGATAAACCTTCTTCTGAGTCGAAAAGCTCTGAGTCTCAGAAAAGCTAAGTAACCTGCTCAAACTCATACGGGTTATGGAACTCGGTGTCTAAAAGCAAACTACTAAGATCATCCCAGCCAACGTTACGTCTTGACAGTTTTGTCTTATTAGCGTCTCTGAGCACGGCTGTTCACGGAGGTAGGCACTCGATAACATTAGTGTCCCATCTGGCATGTCGTCACTGTCACCACCATCATCAGCGATTTATATATAACCGGTAGCAGTGAGTAGATGCTGATCCATCACTATGGCGACCTCTGGGTCTCAGACATGCTCCAGAGGATGAGAAATCCAGTGGCGGCTTTCTCAGAAGTAAGAAAGTCAGTGCTTTCTTCCAGGGTGGCTTGGGGATCTGAGGGCAGGGGGGCGGGGATGATGGAGGGGCCTCCAACCTCTGAATCAGGCCTTCCGGGACACGTGAGCACAAGCTGGGAGGGAGAAGGGTGGCGTGTCAACAGGAAAGCACTTCAGAGTGTGGCCTGGATGAGTCAGGGCTCAGGAGACACTGACCCATTCCGCCTAGTCTCAGGCCCTCTCCACTCAGCCAAGAGAGTGTCTTGCCGTCCCCCGCCCAGCTTTCTTATCCCAGCCATGCCGCCTACTTCAGAGGCATCTGCGGAAGTCCTCCCACCCCCAGGTCCCCAGAAGCAGTCAAGAGCACTGCAGGGTTTGCAGTCATCCACCCAGACCACCCACTGCAGCTTGGCTAGCAGCAGGGAATGGCCTAGGTATTTGGAAGCTACCAGGAGAGTCTGTTTGGAACAGAAACTGTGCCATCAGCCAGTACCGCCCTGAATCCTGACGCTTCCATTCATGAGCTGTGTGACGCTGGCCATGTTCCTGAATCTCACCCGGTGGGGTAAGCATGGAGCTGCTCACAGAAAGGTCAGTGGCGCCAACCCACCAGCCTCTCCATGGGAGAAAGAGGAGGCAGTCTGCTTCTGTAGAGATTTATTGCTTTGGAAACCCGATGGAGAAATTCTACTCAGTCCCATGGGTGTTCAGGAGGTGAAATCAAATCAATGGCAACGAGTTTGGTTTTAAGGAAGGAGTCCCTTGGTTGCTTTTACAAAATTGCTTTATCAAAAAAAAAATAGTATTTTTACAAAAATAACAATATCTATCTCAGAGAGTTACCAGAAATTAAGTAAGATAATGCATGTAAAAATGTAAAGCTCTTTAACCTGGAGCATGGTACCTAACTTTAAACAGCAAACCAACAAATTTTAAAAATAAATAAGCCGGCAAGTTACTGATCCAATCTGATTTTTACACGTGCCCCTAAAGCAACTAGCCAAGTACCACTGGCCTAAAAGCCACAGGTTCTGAGTCTGTGAATGTAGCCAAATGACCACCCATGCCTGGGCCTCCGTTGGCTTCACAATGGGAGGATTGTCACCCTCAAAGGGTCCAGGTTGCTCCACAAAAGGCTCTAGGTTGCTGGTGCGTGGGGAAGATCTCTGGTAAGCCGACAGTCTGGAGGAAGGAGACTCATAGGCTGCTTTGGGGGCACCTGACATCATGGGGAAGCTGAGCTGGTTGAGAAAACAGCCTTGCTCCTTGCTTTTCAACAGATTTGCTACCAATCGGTGCACCCAGAGAGTTTGTTCCACAGCAAACCCCAAAAGTAAAGAGGTCTTTGAGCATGCCTCAGCATCTACCAGTTGCCAGCGCCTTTCCTCCCCTGAGCCTCTGAGCAGAACAGCACGCACACCCATCACAGAGCCGCTACCAGCTTCGCATCTTCAAGCCAGGTTCAGAGCGAGATGCGACAGCCGGGACACTGGTCCACACGGGCGTTTGCTGCACCTTGGCTGGGACATCTTTGCTAGAGCACGGGGCTGCTGTCAACCCCAAGCACTGTGTCTGGTGCGGTTTAAAGACAACTGGAAGGGGCTCAGGGTTCTGCTTATGTTTTCCCCAAAGCAAGGGTGCTCCCGGCAGTGTTAAAAGGACACCCAAAGGAGACAACCAGAGCTGACCTTCACTCATAGACTGAGTGCCCTCTAGGCCAGCTGCTGCATTGAGTGGTGAGGAAAGAGTGGGAGCCCACTGTCTGCCAGAGACAGATGCTGAGCAAGTCATAGTGGGTGCGGGTGCCTCCAGGAAGATCATCGGGTGCTGAGACCCGATGACGCCCCCTCATGATTACCTGGAAGAAACCTTTAAACCTTGACCCCAAACTATCCTCTGAAGTCGTCTTAAACCAAATAATAGTTTCACCTTAATTCGAAGGGAATGTCGGTGTTAAGCATTGTGCTCCTTGACAAACTCATGGTCATTGAACTCCTACTCACAGTGACCCTGCAGGACAGAGCAAAACTGCCCCCTGTGGTTTCGGACACTGCAATGCTTTACAGGAGTAGAAAGGGTTATCTTTCTCCCAAGGAGCGGCTTGGTGGTTTTGAACTGCTGACCCTGTGGTTAGCAGTCCAACATGTCAGCACTCACCATTGACAGTAACAATTAGAAGGATAGGTGAGGAACTTAAGGACAGGCCAACTGTGAGTTTATATTAAAGATGATGAAATCACTTAGAAAGGTTGTTGAGAAAATGGCACAACTTGAAGAAGATAATCAATGACACTGCATTGATGTGTAGAAATAGAGGTGGTATACATTGTGTAGATGGTGGGGTATTTTGTTTGTTTTTTCAGCAAAGAAGAAGAAGAGGAGGAAGGCAAGAGCGATTGGGGAGAATAAAGCAGGGCATGTGGGAGGTGGAGGAATCGGGGAAGGCTTCCACAGGGAATCTACATTTCTGCTGAGAAGTCATCCAGAGATGGGGGGGGGCGGGGGGACTACAGGCAGCACGAATAGCCCATTTATTAGCTAGAATGACATGGGGCAGGGGCACGACGACCAGAGAAACAGAGCCTTGACGGTGAAAAAGAGTGGGGTATATGCACCCTTTAGCCTTGGCATCTGCATCCTCCGGGGGTGAGAAAAGACTCCTTCACCCCATTTGTCTGAGCACAGAAAGGAGGCTCCCCACACCCCATTTGTGAGCTCCGAGGAGAGACAGGCCAGCCGAGGCATCCCTGAGTAGAGATGGAAGATTTCAGCTGTGCCTTTGGGGGAATTCTTCAGCAGCAGTTAGTGCCTGGTTCCCAGCGAGCTTCTCAGGACTTCAGACTCCTTGTCTCTCACTTTAGACAGAAGAAAAGAAATCTATGTATCTCCTATTTTTGCCTGTGGGATTCTGTCTGAGAGTAAATTTATCATCGACTTCACTGCCTGCCCAGCTCCTAGGAATGGCATTTTTCTGTAGCCATTTCTGTAATAATTAAATACCTTCAAGGTTTTTGTTGTCGTTTGTGTTTTGTTTTGCTTTTTAAGTTTTGGTGCTGCTAAGGGGGACGGGGGCTGTTGGAAGTGATGAAGATGCTCAGGCGAGCTCCATCAAGAAGGTGCTATTCTGCAGAGGGCCCGTGGGGCAGCTCTGCTGCACCCCCAAGCAAGCTTCAAGAGGGCCTGTTGGAAGGGTGTCAGTATCTCTCAGAGTGTGCTCCTTGGAGTCCCAGCCCGACACGGAGCTGTTGTGGTTGCCACTGGGTGCTGTCTTGTCTATGCCAACCCTTAGTGACATCAAGTCACAGAGCAGAGCTTCCTGGACAGGAACATTGACGGGACCCATGCACCAAGTCTTTCCCTGCTGAGCTACTAGGTGGTTTTGAACTGTGGACATTTTGGCTAGCAGTGGGTGCTTACCATTGTGTCAGCAGGAGGTGATCTCTGAGAACGGGGTCCCAAGGTGTATGAGTCTGGATTGACTAGAGAAACAAATTCATAGACACTCACATGTGTATAAGAAAGAGGCTTACATACAAGAGCAATTGAAGATTGAGAAAACATCCCAGCCCAGTCCAGATCAAGTCCATAAGTCCGCTATTAGGCCATATGTCTGATACCAATCTATAAAGTCCTCTTCAGACGTATGAAACACATGCAATGATGCCAAATGCAGGAAGACCATAGGCCAGTGGGTGGGAAGTCTTGTGGATCCAGTGGCATTGTAGGCATCTCAGTGCTGGCAGGGTTCTCCATGCGGCTTCTTCAGCTCAGGGCACTAGCTTAGTTCCATGTGTTTTGTCAGCTGCTATGTCTCCCAGGGAGTCAGCAGAGAGAAAAAGTGTCTCCTGCCTCCAGGGAGGAACCCAGGAGTTCTCAAAATCCTCAGGGGAAGGCCATGCCCACACAGAAGCCTCATTGGCTATGACCTGATTGACAGGCTAGACTCCACCCCTTCACTTGATCTTGCTGGGCCCCATCTTCGATGCATCTGAGGAAACACCCATGCAGCCTCTTGAGTCTCAGTGAAAAATACTCATGTTTGAAGCATGCTCAGGTTTGAACCATGTGAAGTTCTGCTCAGGAAACTCCATGTGGGCTGTCAGTCCTTCTGCCTGTTAGCTCAGAACCCACCAATGCTTTGGGGCCTGTTTTCTCCTCTCAAAGTAGGAGTGGTAGCCTCTTGCTGCATCCTCACTGGGTCACTGGAGACTGAATGCTAGCACATAGTACAGAGCCCCGTCACGGGTAAGTCAGAGTTCAAGGAAGGTGGGTGTGGGGAGGGCTGGTCCTCAAAGTTCCCATGCACCTCACCCAGTGCTCCTTGTCAGGTGGGTGGTCTGCAGTACCGAGGTGGGTGAGGATAGGGTGCTAGGCAACTATTTGGGGGAACTAGTCTTCTCCAAGGATAGATGATATTGGGAAGAACCTGACCCCTCAGGGGGTGGCCAACCGGATGCCACCATCCTCAGTTTTATCACTGAACCCTTTGACTCCCGGAACAGAGGTGGTGCTGGGAGAACACGGGCAGACAGACAGGGCTGAATGGACCAGCCAAGAGCAGCAGGGAATCCAGGCGCTGGGTCTTGGCAAGGAATCCAAACACTGAAACTCTGAAGTCAGCAGACATGACTCCCCCTATGAGTGTCAAGTCTGCGTGCCAGGAACATGCTGGGAACAAAGGACTGTGGATGCCAAGGTGTGTGTGCCGACGACAGTGGAGTGACCCATGACCAGATCTGCAGGCAGGGCAGGCTCCAGCAGGGATGCCTCATGGTTCCAAGGTAGGGATTCATGCTCTCTTATACCCCAGCCCTTCATGATCACTGAGGGCCTGCAATGCTTCCCGCGACACCAAACCTGCTTTCAGAAGCTGTGAAAAGGGGCAGGCCTGGCCTCTGGCCTTGGATCACACATGTGAGAAACATTGACTTGTGCTGCTGCTGCAGAGCTTGTCCCCAGAGACCCAGAGATGATGGGACAGGCCCTGCTGAGGTCCAGGTGTGCACTAGAGCCCTGGGCCTGGAGGGCTGGGGAACATCAGAACTAACTTCTTCTACTTCTTCCTCTTCCTCTTCCTCTCCTCTTCCTCTTCCTCTTCTTCTTCTCCCTCTCCTTGTCCTCGTCCTCCTCCTGCTCCTGCTCCTCCTCCTTTTTCCCTCTGCATTGACCCGCCAGGCCCTGTGGAGAAAGGAGCGGGCTCTCAGCATTACTGCCAGAACTAAAGTCTCTGCCTGGCCCGGGAGCCCTCTACCAGGGAGCAGCAAAGAGGCCTGTGACCTCAGATTGCTTACTTGTTGCCAACCTCTCCAGACTGTGGGCTTCCTTCTTGCCCACTGCAGTCTCCTCAGCCCTCTCAGTGTTGAAAGCTTACTGCACCTTCAGTCAGCCTTTGGCAATGACTGGGATTCCCATTTGCTGTGCAGCGCCCCTCGGCCATCGGTGAGGGCTGGCGAGGATTCAGAGCGAATACAACAGGCCGCAGAGAGGCAATTAGAGTGGACAGTCTTGCACCATGGGGGTCAGGTTCCATCTCTACCACGTATCGGCTTTGCAACCCCATCGGGCAGTCCTGAACATCGCTGAGACCATTGCTATGAAGAACCTGTCGCAATTCTGCACAGAATAAGTTTTCTGGTGTTGGTTTTTCTAAATGGAGCTACAAAATGTACAAAATTTTGTATAAAATAAAATGTGCAGAGCCTCAATGTTCCAAGTGAAGGGTTTTGCCAGTTGTACACACCTGTGTAATCGTCATCCAAAGCAAGGTATAAATATTAAACATCTCCAGTCCTGTTGGAAAGTTCTTCAGGCGTCTTGCCAGGCAAGCACCAGTCCCCCACCTCCTGGGGAAGCCTTGTCTGACTTCCATGCCCTGCAATGAGCACTGCTAGATGAGCACTTGTTAGAGGAAGGGGCGTCGTGTTCCACTCACCGCGAGGGTGCCAGGTGGCAGAGTAGAACTGACCCGGAGGATTTGCTGGGTCATCACTTAAGGGAGCCGATCCCCAGGGGTTTCTCCCAGGGAGCTGGATACTTAATCGTTGCACCACCAGGTCTCTCTGTCGGCCAACCTAGAACATGCTGTAAATGGAATCACAGAGTCTCCTTTCAAAGCTGGCAATTGTTTCGCTCAGCATCACGGCTTGCAGGGGGATCCACATGGCAGGTTCCCATCATGCTCTTTTTCACCGACATGCATCAATCCACAGTCTGATGAAAACAAATCTGCCGCCATCGAATCAATGCCGAGTCCCAGCGACCCTAGAGGGCAGGGCAGAGCTGCCCCTGAGTTTCTGAGACTGTCCCTCTTCTCAGGAGGGGAAAGCCCCTGCTTTCTCCCGTGGAGCAGCTGGTAGATTTGAACTGCTGGTCAACTTGTAACCACTGAGCCACCAGGGCGCCTCCACTGAAGGATGGGTCACCTTTTATGTATCTTTTGTCAACAAACATTTGAGTCACTCCTTTTAGGGGTTATGGTGAATAACTCTACTACAAATATTTTTATGCCTCTGCATGGATATAGGTTTTAAATTTTTATTTGAACTATATACCTAGAAATAGAAATCATAGAAACCTTTAATAACCAAATTATCAAAATGTGAAGCTATTATTTCCCAACATACCTTCCATCCAAGACTGTATACTTCTGAAGGTGATGTTTCCATCTCTCTAATGTTTCCCCAAAGAATTCTGCACTCCTGAATTTCCGCTCCCATCCAAAGGGCACTTTGGACATGCTAGAGGGAGACAAATCATGTTCCTTAGAAGCGTTCTTTGAGTTGGGGGAACAAAAAGAAGTTTAAGGGGGTGAGATTGGGGCTGTCAAGGGGATGGGGTAAGGTTTCTCAGTGAAATTCTCCTCAGCCCATGGTGCCTTCCAGGAAAGAGCGGACGCACGGTCACGCTGGGAAAAGACAATTCCTGGGCATTTTTCTTACCTAGGCAGTTCTCAATTTCCTGAAATCTTACTTCTAACAAACCCCAGGATTGTCCTGCGTCCCTCGAGAGAAACTTTATCAGGATTGCTCCCTGGAAATCCCACCCAAGCGATTTCAATAACCTCCTCCCCTGGCCTCTCTACCGTGCACTTCTCTGGTCCAGTGATCCCCTCAGAAGTACAGCTTTGGTTGGCCCACTGGTGCGTGATGGCACCGAGACCAGATGCAGATGGGTGCCACCCGAGAGGGTTCGTCCGCATCCGCTGTGCTCAGAGGCGTGCGCAATCGGTGGTTCTCTGTTTCGTTCTGAGTAGCCATGTGGAGGTATAGATGGGAACCTGCGTAGCTCGACTTTGGACTTCTCTTCGCACATTCTAAATAGAATGCCTTTGTCAGATCCATGAATTGGAAAGATGCGCGGCTTATCCTCTCATTTTTCTTTCTCTTTTGAAATCATTTTATTGGAGCTCTTACAGAAATTCTAACAATCCATAATTCAGTTAGATCAAGCACAACTTTACAGTTGCTACCACCATGAGCTTCGAAACGTTTTCTTTCCCCTTGAACTCTTTGCTCTCAGCTCCCTTTTAGCCCCCTCCCTCTCCACTCTGCCCTCCGGGAACCCTTATTATTATATTATCTATATTGTTATTTGCTGTATCTGACATCGTCCAATGTATCTGTTCACCTGAAATTTGGTTATTCGTTCCCCTCGAGTGGGGTTATACAGTCATTGCTATCAGCTCCACTCGTTTTCTTAATGGCAACTTTGGGTGAGTAGAAACGTTTATTTTGATATCGTCAATTCATTCATCTTCCCTCGGATGGTAAGTGCATCCTGTTGTCTAAGACATTTTTGTTTCCTCAAATGTTGCTGAGATCTCCTCCTATGCGTTTTCTAGAAGCTTTATGATTCTAGGTTCAACATTCAAGCTGATGATTCAAACCAGATTCTTTTTTTAATCATGGTAGTGGCTCAGAGCCATAAACTCGCAGGGACTAGCCTTTAGAGATTTTACCTCACCCCCCCCTAGGCCAAGGAGGTAATATTGGTTCTGTGAAAGGGCTTTTGCTGAACTCATGGCTTCCTCCCACCCCCAGGGCCAACACAGCATGAACTGACCTCAGGCCACAAATGACTGCATGAAGAACCACCGGCCAAAGGAAAGTTAAGTTGACTTTCTCATGTCCAGCCGCTGGGCAGGAATTTCTGGTTCCTAACTTACCTTATCATGCCCTGACCTTCCCCTCATGCTGGTGGAAGGGCCATAGGACAACATCAAGGATGCCCCATGAACCTTCCCCCCAGAGGGCCAGCAGGCTTTTTTTTTAATAAATAATTTTATTGGGGGCTTGTACAACTCTTATCTCCATCCATATATATATCCATTGTATCAAACACATTTGTATATATGTTGCCATCATTTTCAAAACATTTGCTTTCCACTTGGGCCCTTAGAATCAGCTCCTCATTTCCCCCTCCCTCCCTGATGCCCCTCCTCATGAACCCTTGGTAATTTATAAATTATTATTATTATTTCACATCTTACACCGCCCGACGTCTCCCTTCACCCACTTTTCTGTTGTTCATCCCCCAGGGAGGAGGTTATATGTAGATCCTTGTAATCAGTTCCCCCTTTCTACCCCACCTTCCGTCCACCCTGCCGGTATTGCCACTCTCACCACTGATCCTGAAGGGATCATCTGTCCTGGATTCCCTGTGTTTCCAGTTCCTATCTGTACCAGTGTACATCCTCTGGTCTAGCCAGGTTTGTAAGGTAGAATTGAGCTCATGATAGTGGGGGGAGGAAGCATTTAAGAACTAGGGGAAAGTTATGTTTCATCGATGCTACACTGCATGCTGAGTGACTCGTCTCCTCCCGCGACCCTTCTACACAGGGATGTCCAGTTGCCTAAAGATGAGCCTTGGTCCCCACCCCGCACTCCCCCTCCTTCACAATGATATGATTTTTTGATGCCTGATACCTGATCCCTTTGACACCTTGTGATCACACGGGTTGGTGTGCTTCTTCCATGTGGGCTTTGAAGCCTCCCTGCCCCGATAACTTAGACGACAGCATGTCTTGGGCAGCTCCTTCCAGCTGGATGTGAGCAGTTCTGATGGTGGCAAGGCTTGTTTGCAGAAGACTATTCACAGAGGCCCCTCTCAATCCCCACCCCTAGTGGGAGCCTGGATAGTAGAGGCCCCCTTTCCAGGGCTGTGCTGATGTGGGACACTGGGTCACAGGTAGCAGGAGATCGTACATGATGTTCTGGATCTTCCAGAACAAATGTCTGCTCCTCACTCTGTGAGCCTGCTCTGGAGATTTACCTCCAGTTCGGAGCCTGCAAGGTGTGCCTTCACCGCTCTGGGGACCTGTTTGGTATGGTTCTCTCTCTGGTCCGCGGGAAAGCTGGACAGTTATTCTGTCTCTCCTGGGTATTGTATCTGCCTGCAGCCCCACGGGCTCTACCGACACACCTATCATGCCTCCCACTTACCTTCCAGTCGTGGCAGACCTGACTCTCTTGTCGTGGTTCAGGCCCACATAAGAAAAGGCGACAAGTTGACAGCAGGCTCATGGAGGAACATGGCAGGACTTATTTCTTTGTTTCATTTGATTTGTTTATGATTCAAGAAATGACCCGTCCCGCGGGCCATTAAACAACGTGGATACCTGAAAGAGGGACTGGGAATGAAGAGAGGCAAGAGACACAAGAAATTGAGGCAAGACAGGAGTCTGATCAAGCCTCAATTCATTGAGCAGAAGGCAGGGGCTTAAATACCCTATGGTGGGCGGGTAACATTACATCATATGCTAATAAAGTGTAATGAATACCCAATGGTGGGTAACATTACATCATATGTTAATAAAGTGTAACGAATAGTATCCAATAATCATGTAGCTACAATATGGAAGAAATGGCAGGTATCAGTCCTCAAACAGGTCCACATGCAAATGAGGTGCACTTGGACGGTCCACATGTAAATGAGGTGCACTTGGATG
>NW_022111373.1:4218729-4232814 GCF_000313985.2 Echinops telfairi
TCTAGTCCCGGGTGGTGCATCTCCTCTCACCTAAGCCAGCTTCCCTGTGGCTCAGGGCACCTTGGCCCTCCCACAGGGCTCAGAAGGCTGGCAGGGGAAGGTCAACCAGGAACTGAGACACCAGCCTTACTCCCCAACACAATGACTGGCGGCAGTAGCCGTGGGGGTCTGACTGGAGTTGCTCCCCATTATGGAAGATCCATTCTGGCCCTGCGCATCCCGGTGTTAACCCCAAAGTGTACAGAGAGCTTCAGCCCCAATGCATACTGGGACAATTCCGCAGAAACCCCTTAAATCAGTCTCTTCCAGGGTTAAAACCTGCTTCCAGTGATCACGAAGGACCTACTCATTGTGTTGCAAGTGTTCGAAGTGGAGGAAGGGAAGCGGAGGGGCCCATCGGGGATAGGGCAGGAGAATGGCCAAGCCGTACTATCATTCATTCATACTGTCATTCACTCATTCTCTGAGCATCCCTGCCCTCTGGGAATTCAGGGGTCGGCACGTCTCTCTCTGAATTCATACTGCCCGTGGCCTGGCACAGAATTCAGCTTGGGGGAATCCTAGACAAGTGAGACCCAGATCCTCCTCTCTCTGAGATCTTGTATTTCTGATAGTCTTACCAAGTATAGCTTCAAATCATGCCCCCTTCTTGACCTCAACTGGAGGGGGGAGGGCTCGCCCACCCTCTTTGGCTTGCCTCCTGTGAACCAGGTCAAGCCAGGCCATTTCCCTAACACCTGGTGGCATTTTTAGGCATTTCTACACTCAGCTGGTGCCGGGCCCTTTCCGCACTTCGGTTGGATGCTGCGGGAGCCCAGCGTCATCGTGGGTTCTGCAGGGGCTCCAGCTTGACAGGGCTAGCTGCTCCGGGGGAGAATGATGAACCTTCCCGCTCCCAGGAAGAGCTGTGCTCTTGGAAACCTGCAGAGGCAGGTTCACTCTGTCCCGTAGTGTCGTCAGGACTCAGACTTGACTCGACGGCCGTGAGCTTGGTTGTCGTTCTTGTTGTTGGATCATTTACTCCTCACAACTGCCCTTGGGCTTAGACGTTACTACTGTACCCATTTTCAGATGCTACCAAGGGGGCTCAAGGAGGGCGTCCCTGCAGCAGGTCACCGCACTCTCCGCCACACAGCTTTCGTCCTGGATCTGCCCTGGATTGTGAAGAGGTGCCGCTGGCAGGCTTGTGTCCTCTCGGCTTAGAAGAGACTGTCTCCCTCGGAAAGGGACAGAAGTCCAGTTCTTGGTAAACTGTCCGCGTTTCCTCTACAATGAAGAAGACGAAGAGCCGGCCGCCTTCCCATCCGGAGCAGCTAGGAATCTGTTTACTTCTGAAACCCAAGGGCCCTGTGTGCTGGGGAGAAGGTGGGGGCAGGAGCAAACAAAACATGTGGCCAGCATCCGAGGAGAGACTCCCGGGAGTCTCTGTTCTCCAGCCAGGGTCCAAGAGGAAGCACAGCTGCCTCCATTGCAGGCCGGGAAGGAAGGTGCCAGCACAGCTGCCCGAGGTGGGGGGCCAGCCAGAGAGACGCTGTGGCTGGGAGACAGCAACGAGCAGAAGCTGAAGGGAAGGGGTCCCTCACAGCTGTGCCTAGGCCTTGCTCTGGCACACCAGCTTCAGGAGGGCTGGGGGTCACGCCTGTCATAACTCACCACCCCATAAGCCTTCCAGGACAACATGTGGGGGGTGGGGTGGGGGTGGAGATCCTCTGGTCCTAGCAGACCTAGCAAAGATCCTTTCCTTCTGCCAAACCAAGGGCCATGACAGAACCTTTCATTGCGAACAGCCTGCGTGCCGCCCGCTGACCTTGCTCTGGGGATGTTCCGTTCTGTTCTTGTGAGGGGAGGCTGAAAATAAACCGGAAAGCAAGACAGCTCCCGGTAGGGATGAGCGCTCCCAAGAAGATTGGGCAGGGGTCTTGATGGAGAATGGCTCTGGGGGAAGGATTGTGACTGTTGGGGACTGGTGTTTCAGGGGGCGCTCTTTGTGGAGAGGACCATTGAGTTGAAACTTGAGTGGCAAGACATAGCCGGCTACTTTCAGAGTCTGGGGGAAGAACGTTCCAGATCCGGGTAAGCTTGTGCAAAAGCTCTGAGGCTGGACTGTGCTTAGAGCTTTGAGGAGCAGGAAGGTGTGAGGAGGGGAGGGGGAGTCGGTGAGACCGGAGCTGCCAGCTCACACGGGGCTTTATACAGCATCTTGCTGAGGCGTTGGGCTTTCATGCTAAGTAGCTTAGGGAGCCTTTGATGAACTAAATTCTAAAATAAGCAAGCTGGCTGCCAAGTAGAGACTGGATCTCTAGGGGCAAGAAAAGAAGCAGGGAGACAGGAAGTGAATATGCTTCTTATTTTAATACCATTCTTGGCCAGCATTTCCTGGTGCCATTTATATCCCAACGTGTTTTAGTAAGTCCCTGAGGGCTGTGCACAACACGTTTGGTTTGCTACATGAAAGGTCGGCGGTTCAAATCCACTCAGAGGCACCTCAGGCAAAAGGACCCGATGGTCCATTTCTGAACAACAGCCCCTGAAACCCTGTGGAGCACGGCTACACCCCGACTCGCACGGGGTCCCCGTGAGTTGCAATCAAATTGACATCAACTGGTTTGGTTTAGAAAAATGGACACACGAGTAGTGTCCTCCTAATGGGAGCTCATCCACCACCACACAAGTCAAGGTGAATCCTCTTCCAATTGTTTTAACCCCCGTGGCCTTCCCTCTGTGGTTCCCACGGCGGGTCTCAGCCTCTGGAAGCCTGTGTGGGCAGGACACATCTGTTTACTTGGCGGTTCAATAAAAATAGCTAATGCAGCCCATGAGGCCGCCCAGGAGACAAGCCGTGTTTCATCCAGAAGCCAAGAATCTTCTTTAAAGTCACTCCCTGTCTCTGCACAGGCCCACCCCTCCGTCCCCGAATGTTGTGGCTGTCAGGCTTCCTGTGAGGTGCTCTGTCTGGGAACAGCTTCTCGGGACAGCTGGAAAGGTGAGTGAGTGACCCTGAGCCCCCCAGCCATGCCCTCCTTCTGACCTTTCAAGTGTGTCTCCTAAGCCATTTGCTTCCCACTGACCCTGAAGCTGCAGGACCAACAGGTCCAAGAAGCTCGTTTCTCTGGGAGACCGGGAGGGGTGTCTCTACGTGCCAGCCTCACACTGGGCGTGGTTAAGCCGGTGCCAGGACAGGTGTGGACAGAGCCTCTGTCCACAAGCCCTTTCTCCATTCCTCTCCTTCCAGCCCTTTCTCTTTCTCACAAGGCAGGTGCTCAAACAGGGAGCCAACGAGAAGCGCTTCTCTGAGCCTCTGCTGGATTCAATTGGCATTCGTGATGCTTCAGATGGTGTTGACAGAGCTTCTCCAGAATTTGACTTGGTTGGGCAGGAAAGAGTGAAAGGATGAGATTAGCAATGTCTGCCCCACGTCTGGGAGATGATTGTGGAGGCTCATGGCCGTTCATTGGCCAACAGACTCGGTGGCCATGCATTCATCAAGGGCAAGGCGCCCGGTGGCATAAACAGTTAAACACACACGGCTAAATGAATGCGAAGGAATGCGGCTCCACAGGAGAGAGCTCAGGAGACCTGCTGTCATAAAAACTAGAACCAAGGGAGCTCCGTGAGGACAGTTCTACTCCATCACATGGGGTCACTATAGGTAACAATCAACTTGACTGCGTCTAATGACAACAAAGTGCGCAAGCCACCACAATAAGAAAACTGCCAGGCAAGCATTGGCTCTTGGGTGAAAGCTGAGAAGATTGGAAAGCGGTTTACTTGTGTTTCATTGACTATGACAAAGCGTTGGACTGTGCGGAGCATGATAAACTATGGATAACCCTGAGAAGAATGGGAACTCCAGAACACTGCATGGTGCTCGTATAGAACCTGTGCACGGATCAAGAAGCAGCCGTGCAAACAGAAAGAGGGAATACTGCCTGGTTTAACATCAGGCGCGGTGTGCATCAAGGTCGGGTTGTACCACCTACTTGTCCAATCTGCAAGATGAGCCCATCATCAGGGAAGCTGGATTATATTAAGAGTGCAGTATCAGAATTGGAGGAAGGCTTATTAACAACCTACAATATGCAGACGCCAGAACCTTGGTTGCTGAAATTGAGGAGGACCTGAAACACTTGCTGATGAAGATCAAAGACTACAGCCTTCACTATGGATTATTATTCAATGTAAAGAAAACCAAAATCCTCCCAACTGCACCAGTAGGTAATAACATCATGGTAAATGGGGGTGGGGTGGGGGGAGATTGAAATTGTCAAGGATTTCATCTTGCTTGGATCCAAAATTGACACTTATGGAAACAGCCATCAAGAGATCAAAGCACGCATTGCATTGGATACATTTGCCACCCAAGACCTCTTTAAAGTGTTGAAAAGCAAGAATGTTGCTCTGAGGACTAAGATGTGCCCGGCCCAAGACATGGCATTTTCAATTGCCCCATGTGTTGGTCTGGGTGGACTAGAGAAACAAATCCACAGAAACCCATATGTGTATAAGAAAGAGGGTTATATACTAGAGCAGTTGGGTATTGAGAAAGCATCCCAACCCAGGCCAGTCCAAGCCCATAAGTCCAATATTAGCCCATATGTCTGATACCAATCTATAAAGTCCTCTTCAGACTCACAAAACACCTGCAATGACACTGAATTCAGGATGATCACAGGCCAGTAGGTAGAAAGTCTTTGAATGCAGTGGCATTTTAAGCCTCTCAGTGTTGGAAGGGGTCTCTATGTGGCTTCTCCAACTTCCAGGGCTACATCAAGGTAGGTCCATGTGGCCTCTCCTCAGGGATGCCTCACAGGTAGTCCACAGAGAGAGAGTGTGTGGCTTCTGCCTCCAAGGAGGAAAATCAGGAATTCCCAGAATTCTCAGGGGAAGGCCATGCCCAGGCTCATTGGCTGTGACCTAATTGACAGACTAGACTGTACCCCTTCACCCTTAATCCTCTCAAATCCCAAATTGCCATCAGATTATGTAATTACCGCCCCCCATCGGCACATGAAAGTGGACATTGAATCATCGATGTATTTGAACTATGGTGCTAGCAAAGCATACTGAAAGTACTATGGATTGCCCAAACAGTAAACAAGTCTGTCTTGGAAGAAGTACAGTCAGAATGTACTCAGAGGCAAGAATCCTTAGAGGCAAGGATGGAGGTATTTAGTCTCAAATACTTGGAACATGTTGTCAAAAGAGACCAGTCCTTAGAGAAGGGCATCATGCTCGGTGAAGTGGAGGTAGCTAAAGAGAGGAAGGCCTCGGCGTGGCAGATTGACACAGTGACTGCAACAACAGGCTCAAACGTAAGAGGAATTGTGGGGCAGTGCAGGACCAGGCGATGTTGTACATAGTGGGAACCGACTCGATGGTACCTGACAACAGCATCCGCATGACATGGCAACAGCATCCGCATCAAGGGCTGGCAAGGCTGGAGATGTCAGAAAGAGACCTGACATGAGAGTGTTTCTTCCTCTTCTTTGCAGCTGAGTCACTAGGCAAAACTAGGCCCTGTTTTCCAATTGGATCTGCTCAACACAACCTAGGTATGCTCCATCCATTTCTCTGAGATCTTCACCTGGTCTGACTTGAAGCAGAACATTCTAATTACATGAAGGCTTTTCAAAACCGGAATCCTACATTCTCCACAGAAGGTAGCAGCTTTGAGATTCTCATTCATTTACCAATCTCTACCATTCATCCATCCATCTGTCCATCGTACTGTGGTGGCATCAGTGGTGCTATGATGCTGGAAGCTCTGCCACCAGTATTTCAAATACCAGCGGTCACTCCTGTAACTCATTTGTCCTGGTGGACAACTTTCAGCCGAGTTTTCAGTCAAGGAAGAAAGATCTGGACTCTACTTCCAAACATGAGCCAATGAAAATGTTATGGATCACAATGGAACATTGTCTGATTCCCTTACTTTGAACATCTTATCAGAAGGGACCATTGCTAGAGGAAGACGTGGTATTTGGTGAAGTAGAGGGTCAACATGGGTAAGGGAGGTCCCTTGGTGGAATAGAGAGGTCATTTTGATCATTGCAGCAGTGGACATGTGGCAATCATGATGCTTGGGGATGGTGTGGGAGTGGACAATGGTTTGTTCTGTTGGATCTAAGGTTGTCATGAATTGGACTCCATAGAGGGTCTCTATCAACAGGAATCAACCCAATGGCAGTGGCACTGAGCTTGATGGCGGCTGTCTATCTAACAGTCCAAGATTAGTGGCAAGAGTTTTAATTAAAAAATGCATTCAAAGGAAATTTAAAATGAAAATCTATGACCATTTCAAATGATTAAGTTTCCACTCACAGATCAAACAAGGAAAGCGGGGGTGGGGGTGGGGGAAGTATGTTAAATGAAGCGATGAAAACGTATCCAATCACTTAACACTTTCAAACTTTAAGATGATTTAGTCTGAGCTTTTCATTTCATCTTCCCTGGTTTTAGAGCCCATTCTCAACGGAGGAAAATGGAAAGACACTTAGAAACACATCACTCTTTGGTCCGTGTATTCTCATCTAAGTCTTTGTCGTCAGCTTGTGTTGAAGACAGGCAGGATCTAATCGAGCTCCATTTGGAAACAAATAGGCATCTCCAGTTGAGTGGCAGGTTTAATTAGCAGCCACAATTCATTTTAATTGCTAGATTATTAGCAAAGACAGCATCTCCACGGATGACTGCATTGCATGTAAATCTGGCAAAAGCTATTCTGCTGTGGAACTCTTTCCAAAGAGACAGAAACATGGCTGGCTCCTCAGGGTGAGCAGAGGTGGCCCTTGCTAGCTCCCACAACACCTTTCCCTGGGACACTCATAAACAGCAAACAACCCTCTGAGAAGTAGAGCTAGGTAGATTTCTTTAACACTAAGATAGGTAGATAAACCAACTTCTATGGAGTCCATTCTGACTTATCACACACCTTTGTAAGACAGAGGAGAACTCCTCTCTAGGGTTTCTGAGGCTGTAAGTCTTCATGGAAGGAAATACTCTCATCTTTCTCGCACAGAGAAGCTGGTGGGTCTGAACAACCGGCCTTGTGGTTAGCAGCACAATGCATAACCCGCTACACCACTAGGGCATAGCACTGAAAAAGCTTCTGTGTTTCTTTTTCAGTGCGAAAGTGTTACTGTGAGTTGGGTGAAGGTGTACAGAGCTGATCATCAGTTTTATATTCGACATGCACGTTTTGTGTCATCTCATTATGACAGTCCCCTTAAGGCAGAGTCCCTTACCTGACTCCTTCCCTGTTTCCTGTTTCTAGTTCTCCTTTTCTCCTAACCCTTCTGAACTTGGTCTTTGGGTAAATGCCACCCACAAATGGATGATGAATCTAAGGCATGTGTGTCTCACTAAGTTGTCCCCTTATATCAAAACCAAACTCACTGCTAAGGAGTGGATTCTGACTCATAACAACCGTCTAGGACAAGTTGACCTGTCCCTGTGGGTTTCTGAGACTGGAACTCTTTATGGGAGTAGAACGTTTGCCTTTTCTCCTGAAAAGTAAGCCATTTTTCAGACCTGAAGAGTGACCGAGGGTCATTGTCTCAGGGGGTCTGCTAGTCTCTACCTGACCAGGAAGTCTGCTTTTAAAAGAGTCTCTTTAACAGATTCTTAATCCAGTGTCTAGTTCTCTCCCTGCACCACGCTTACTCTCTCTCACTGTCATCCAGTTGATTGCAGCTCACAGTGACATGACAGGACCGTGTGGAACTGTCCCTGTCGGCGTCGGAATCGCTGATTCTTTCCCCCGTGGAGTGGCTGGTGGTTTCCAACAGCTGGCCTGTGATTAGTCGCCCTACAAATAGTCACTACTCCACCACTGCTGTTCAAAATGAGTTTCATCACAAAACTGGTGCGCCCGTTCCCAGCCAGGCCCTCCTTGTTGACTGTCCTGACATGCGGGCCATCGGCTAACCCAATGAAGAACAAGGAGGAGCTACTGTCCGCTGCCTTTTTTTTCAAAGCTATGTTATCTCCAACACCACAGAGTAGATCTTTGGTGGGAGTCAAGGTTCGTCTGAACCTTGATGTTTCCTACTCCTGCTCTCCGGGCTGCCACGAAGGAGAAGGGTACAAAAATAAAATAAAATCCGTTTCCTGGATTCAGTTCCAACTGTGACCCAAAGTGTGTTCAATCAGGAGACAGGTCTTTCAAGGTGCCTCTAGGTAGACTCGAACCTCCAACCTTCTGGTGAGCAGCCTAGCCTTTTACACTCTCTAGGCGAAGTGGAGGACTCCCCGAATTCAGCCACGGTGAGCAGGGAGCCAACGATAGAGCATAGGGTCCCAGCCACACAGTGACTATGGCCAAGTCTGCCTACGTTCCTCTCATTCCACACTCCCGGGGGTCAGAGCACACTTGGGGGTTTCCTGATGGTAGAGGCATATATAATGTCTAAACTCAACACTTTGGTTGTATGTAAAAAAAGAAAAGAAAGAAAGCAAAAAACAATTCGCTGCCACCAACTTGCGTCTGACTCACAGTGACTGTGGTAGTTACGTCATCTGTTGTCAGTTTGAGACTTACGAGTGAAGGGGTGGAGGTTAGCCTGTCCATCAGGTCGTAGCTTGATGACCTCATTTGGAGACACTAAGGGGATCAATAGCTCACTGGAGGTGGGACGTATGCTCACTCCCTGCGTGACATTCCTGTTGAGGAGACACATGGAGCTATGCTAGAGCCCGGGAGCCACACCAGTGCCGAGATGTTTCCACGCCACTGGATCCACGGGTCTGTGATTTTCCTGCATTCGGCATCATTGCATGTGTTTTGTGAGTCTGAAGAGGAATTTATAGGTTGGTATCAGACATATGGGCTAATAGCAGACTTAGGGACTTGATCTGGACTCGGCTGGGATGCTTTCCCAATATACAATTGCTCTTATATATAAAGCTCTTTCTTATACACATATGAGTGTCTATGAATTTGTTTCTTTAGTCAACCCAGACTACCTAGAGAACAGGGTAGAACGTTCTCTGTGGCTTTCCAAGACTGTAGTAGTTCTTTATGGAAGTCGAAAACCTCATCTTCCTCCTATGTAGCAACTGGTGGTTTTGAACTGCCGGTCTTGTGGTCAGCAGCTCAACACATAACCCACTCGGCCAAGGAGAAACTCTCCTTGCCAAAATATTAGCCTAGGATGTTGCTAGCTATAGTATTGACAACCGTGCAATGTGGACACCCCATCCTGGCACATGGGCATGATTGCCCCTCTTATTGATAAGTTCCTGAGGAGAAGCACTGACAAAATGTCCCAAACAGTGCCTTCCCCTTCCAAGGAAGCCGCTGAAATAACTGGGAGCTTGTACCAGCATGTGCGCGTGCGCACACACACACACACACACACACACACACACACACACACACCAGCAGCAGGCCCAAGGTCTAGGGAAAACCTCCTGCATCAGACCAGCAACCGTCGCAGCCTTCTCCCTGTGCTGAGTAAGAGCCTGCCTCCTCACACACGGTCTGTTTAAGAGCAGCAGTCTCCGAATCACAAGACTACCTGTGAGTAAAATTTATGGTTCGTATTTCCACTGGATTCCACCTTTTAACCCTGGGAGTGCTTAATTGCCTTTCTGGGTTTTGCTTTCATAATCAGCTTGACTCTGGCCAATTTTGGCTAAATTTAAGAAGCATTGGACCTGGGACTGGAAACGGAAAACCCATTGCCGGATATATTTTGTGCCCTACCCTTAATTCATTAATTGCATTAGTTTTGTCCTCTTTTTCTAAAAGATGATCTGCTAGTTTTTTTCATACATAAAACACCCAGATGCAGGGAGTACCCTCAAAGCTGTTTGTGTATTATTGTTGTTGTTGTTGTTTTTTAAATAAAAATGTCTTATGAAACTTAGAGGGAATTCCTGACCATAAATTACAGGACAGCATTGGAATGCTTGGTCTCCCCCATAGGAGCTCAGCCTTTCTATTGGGGGGCCTCCCAGCCCTACACTCTACCTTCCAAACCAAGTACAGTGTAAGGTGCAGACATCTGGTTCCTGTTTCTGGATTCAAAATTGATCTGCTGGGTGATTCTTGGCAAGTCACTTAACCTCTCTGAGCTTAAGTTCCCCTAATCCTGGCTCACCAGACACCTCTCATGGGAAGGGACCGGGTGGCCAATTAATGAGCAGGTGTTTTGGGGAGCAGGGAACTGAATCTATGGCACAGCAGAAGTAAGTCTCGAGGAAAGGGGTGAACAGGTGGGAGAGGGATGGAGGAGGGGGGTTTGAATCATAGAACAGCAGTAGCTAACCCCTGAAAACCACAAGTGGCTGGAAGTAAGGAAGAAGTATGTATTTTTTAATTACTCGTGTTTTATTCCCAGAAAAATCAAATCCCCTTGTGCCGTTTCAAACGCAATCGCATTGGTTCCTGCAGGCCCCTGTGGAGCACACGTGCTTCCATGTAGCCTCCCCCAATTAAGTTTGACTCATGCACCTTGGGCCTTTCCTGAATGCTCCACAGCTCCGTCTGATCCTTGTCCCCTCCATATCTCAACACATCCAAGTCCTGGTGCCTCCATGGGTCCCACATTTTGCACATCTTATCTCATCTTCGATTTTTCTGGGAATAAAACATGAGTAATTAAAAAATATATACTTCTTCCTTACTTCCAGCCACTTGTGGTTTTTAGGGGTTAGCTTATTATATCTACCTTGAGAATTCGGGGTCACCCATGTTATCTCTGCTTTGCAGATACGGTACATGAGCCACAGGAAGTTTAGTGACTTGTCCAAAGTCACACAGCTTCTAAGTAATGGGTCCACCACCACCACCCCCGTTCCTAGCAAACCCAAGTATTTCAACATAGAGCTGTACCACACTGGGGTCCTGGCTGTGACCTTAAACCTTGCTTCCAAGGCACTTCTGGGTCGGTTTGAAGCATTGGGGTTGAAGTTAGGGTGACTGGTTCATCCTGGTGTGTCTGGGATTTTCCTGGTTGTGGGTAATGTTCCTGGTTGCATCCCTGAAAGCCCTACATCCCAGTGAACTCCAGGCAAACCTAGAGAGTTGGTTATATAAGTATGAATGAAAATGTCTGCCTGGCCCAAATGAATGCTTATTTTCTGTGCTTCTTGCTCCCCTCCCTGCCCTTCCTCAGCCCTAAGTCCCCGGTCAGGCACCAGTCTCTAAGGCAGTGGTTCTCAACCTGTGGGACGCGAGCCCTTTGGGGGTCGAACGACTCATAACAGTAGCAAACTTAACAGTTATGAAGTAGCAATGAAAATAATTTTATGGTTGGGGAAGGGGGGCACCACAACATGAGGAACTGTATTAAAGGGTCACGGCATGAGGAAGGCTGAGAACCACTGCTCTAAGGACAGAGGCTGGATTTGAAATGGTGGTTTAAGAGAATCCAGAATTAAAAGGGATCGAGTGAGTATCTACCGGTTTGAATAGCTTCTGGCCTTCACCACCCTGGCAGCAAGGTAGGTTTTCCTTCCTGGCATAATAGGGCTGCTGTGAGACACTCTTTCAGGGAACCGCCTGGCAGAATTCAGCAGTCTACATTTTCTAGCTCATCCCTCTTCTTTTATCCATGGGGAGACTAGTCAGCAGGGTGGGGTCATGTGACTTTCAAATCTCCAAGTCAGAGCCGGCTGCTCTGTTCAGTTCTTAGAGCTCCAAATGTGCTAATGCACACAACCCCACCTCAACCCCCCACCCACCCAAATGAACAATTCACTGCTATATGATCGGTTTCCCCTCACAGCCACCTCATGAGCAAGGGTAGAACTGCCCTGGGGGGTTTCTGAGACTGTAACTCTGTACAGAAAGAGAAACCTCATCTTTCTCCCTTGGGGCAACTAGTGGTCTCAAACTACTGACCTTGCGGTTAGCAGACACACGCATAACTCACTATGCCACCAGGGCTCCTCAAATGACCCTTGAAAAGGCAAGTCTATTAGGACAGGACTTTGATGTAAGGCTTAAACAGGTGCATTGAGCTCTGAAGGCCCTTTCTCTGAGTTGAGATTCTCCCTCCACAATCTGGGTATGCTGCCACCAGATGCCAGTACTACATCACTTGGAATTTATAACGATCCCTTCTGCACACCTGTGAACCGCAGATGGAGGATCTATCAATGGAGAGGCACAAAGCTTGCCCCAGGTCTCAGAGGTTATAATTAGGAGGATGCTTGTATTCCTTAAATTTGAATGGAGTCTACCTAGTAGGCAGAGGGCACTGGAGGCAGCCCCAGAAACACCCAGTTTTTGTTATCGGAGACCCGAGTGTCGACTCATCTCATCACCTTCATGAAGAGACTGACCGGAGAACAAAGCAGGTAGATGAGGTAGGCATCCAGACTCTGGAGCTGGACAGGTTACTAGCTGTGTGACTTGGATCTGATGTGCTCATTTTTTTAAGGTCTTAGTTCCTCCTTTGTGCAATAGAGATAATATATCTCATATGACTGTGATGAAGATGCACTGAGAATTGTGTGCGAAGTGTTGAAATAGAAGAAGCTCTCAGAAATGACCCCTGTTGTTGTGGGATAATACGGTAGCTGTAGCACCATCAGCACCCACCGACACTGACGTCCCGCGAGGGCTCAGCTAGTCAGGGAGGGGAGGCCGGTGCTGGGGACATCCATCCACTGCTCCGCTTCCTGTTTGCCTCTCTGCGCCCGAACAGGTATATTTCCTCTCAGTACTCACACCTGGACAACAGGTGTAAAGTGCTTTTCCACTGAATGCCAAAGTGTGGGATGTGTTGGCTTTTTAAGGAGGGGCATTGGCATTTCTGCATGTTTACAATAAACATTTCTTTCTGCATGTTTACAATAAACCTGAATGTTAGCATCAATATTCCCCGGATAACAATCTCCACGTTTGCCAAGGGAAGTAGTTCTTGAGCAATTTCTTTCCATCGTGTCATTTTTCTTTTACAGCTGCAACAGAATGTTCCATGACAGGCTTCTTCCATGTCCCTGAACCTCTTCCACAGAGATTCGCAGACATCCCACTAAGCACAATTAATGCTCTGATTCCCAAGCCATAACCTCTGGGAGGAACAACAGATGATCTGAAACCCAGACTTCCAATACCTTCACCCTTTCAACCATGTCCATGTAAGTCATAGAAAGCCTTCTTCAGAAATGTGAGTAGTTATAATGGGCCCCTTCTCCAGGAACAGTCACCCTCAGGTCAAAGCACAATGCTTCTGAATTGTGTGTCATGTAAGATCCCCGATTTCACTAGCTAGGTTATCTGAAGGGACCCCTGGAGGCGCAGTGAGTTAAGTGTTGGGCTGCTAACATGAAGCTCACTAATCTGAATCAGCTGCATGGGAAGAAGATGAGGCTGTTTGATTCTGAACAGATTTATAACCTCAGAAACCCAATGGAGTCAGTCTATTCTGCCCGACAGGTCCCTATGAGTCACAGTGGACTCCATGAGAGTGGGTGGGTTGTGTGAATTTCCCTTGTGTCTGCTACAATAATAAGACCTATCCTAAATTGATTCAAAGACAATTACAAGAGAAAGATTTCAAAAATGATTTGAGCAATAAGTGTTCAAAAATGAAGCTAATATTTAAAAACAAATCATTGGCTATACAGAAATACTATTCAACTGATACACCATATTCTTCAGCCTTGTATACATAATGCTACAATTAGAAGTGCCACTATAAAATATTTGAGGATTAATGTTTTGATAGGTTATTTACAGAAAGGTGTACCTAATGATTGTTCTAAGTATGAAAAGTGGTAAAGTGCTCATCTTCTCACTTAATCTATAGGATTCTTTAATGTCACTCTCTCAAGTGCCTTAATACTGAGTGATGACACTGTGATTCAGAACAGGTCCATACTGTTTGATAATGCAGAGACTGGGTGAACCATACCAATAGCTCGTAATTCCTTAGTAGATTTTTATAAAGCATTTCTGGCATGCATTTTACTGAGAAGAGGCTGTTCATATCAGGCTTTTGAGACTGTGGAGAAAAATTCTTTCTTTGAAATTAGAAAGTCAGGGCCTTCCATAGCAAAAATAATAAATCTCCTTCCCAGATGTCAGATTATGCCCTTGTCCCCTCATCCATCCATCCACCCATCCATCCA
>NW_022111373.1:4233206-4242747 GCF_000313985.2 Echinops telfairi
GGCTAACTGGAAGGTCGACAATTTGAACCAACAAGACACTCCATGGGAAAAAGAGATGGAAGTCTGTTTCCATCAAGATTACAGCCTTGGAAATCCTGTGGGAGAATTCTACTTTCTCCTATAGTGTTGTTGTAAGTTGGAATTGAGAGCAGCATGCTTTGGTTGTATTTTTGGATCTATCTGCTTATCTTTATATCCTTTGGGTGCATCATTTTATTTCACCATCAACCCATTCATCCAACCATCCATCTTTCCATTTTTCTATCTTTCCATCTGTTACCCCATCTTTCCAATCTTGCCTCTAACTCTCTATTCAACCATCCATCTGTCCTCCAGTAAACCTTGGCTGGGTGCCTGCTGGATCAATGTGAGCCAATGAGGCAAGCCCAAGGGAAAAGATCCGGGGCCTTGCCTTCATAGAGCTCTCCGTTTAATGAAGGAGATAGATTCAAGAAATGAGAAGCAAGAGAAATGCTGCAATTCAAGTTCATGGAGTAGAACAAGTATGGGTTATCTAAACTATATGTGGAAACAGAGGAGTCAGAGAAGGCTTCCCTAATGAGGACAATAATCTAAGACATATGGCGTAGCAGTTACAAAATCTACTGTCAAATTGAGTGAAGGGGTAGAGTCTAGCCTATCAATCAGGTCATAGCGAATGAGGCCTCTGTGTGGGCATGGGCTTCTCCTGAGGATTCTGGGAATTCCTGTCTTCTTCCCTGGAGGTGGGACACACTCTCTCTGTTATACCTTCCTGTTGACAAGCCAGGAGGAGCCACGCTGATGACAGCCAGAGCCCTGGAGCTGGAAGAGCCACGTGGAGACCCACACCAGGGCTGAGATGCTTCCACCACCACTGGATACACCAATAGCCTGTGATCCTACTGCATTTGGCATCATTGCACGCCAACCCAGACTAACACATACAGGGCAAGTGGGCATTGTCATCCAAGCATGGTTTTCCAACACATCAAAAGAAGCTCAGTGTGGCTGGGGCATACATAGCAAGGTGAAGAGCAGAGCAAGGGGAAACTGGAAGAGCAAAGAGCTACTTTGTGATGAGCCCTACTGAGGAGTTTGAAGATTAGCTCAGTTACTCCTCTCAGCAGCCTAGAGAGATCCCCTTTGTGCAATTGCACAAGGAATCCCATCTCAGAGAAGCTGACTAACTTGTCCAAGGTTACGTGGTTCCTGAGTGGCAGGGGGGCAATTTGAATGTAGGTCTGTCACCTCCAATGCTTATAATAATAACGAGCGCTATCCACGAGCAATCCCACTCAAGTTCACTGCACTCTACCTTCACATGGGCCGAGTTACAGGAGGTGTTCCAGCTCTACGGGCAGCCACCTCAGAGACAGAAAGATGGGTAATGAATGGGACCACTGCACGGAGCGCACCAAGCCACTGAAGAGGGACACTGGAGCCCTTAGAGAAGCCCTCCGTGGCCCTGCTGACCAGCCAATATGTAAAGACATACCTGGCGCTCCTACTTTTCCAGATGCTTTCCCCAAACCACAGCCTCTGCTTCCACAACTAGCCAAGGCCTTGGGTTTCAAAAGCTCTTCTTTCTCCCATTTATGAATATAGAATTGAAAGCCTCCAAGTGAGATCAAAGATATATCTCTCAAGAATTTCTAAGTCAGCAAGAATGCCAATTGGCAAAAGGAAATTGGGAGTGGAGGCACTTTCCAGTGTTTATTGACCCTGAGAGAGCAGTAAATACTTGATCCCAACAACTCTGGTTCTATAGCCACACCATTAAAATCGCCCTTATAAGGCTTGATTCTTCTCCATATACCAAATCTCTCCTCATTCTCAGATATTCTTGCCCTCCTGCCACCCTTCCACCCCATTCCTAGGTCAATCCTGATTAGGCACACCGAGTTCTCTCCACTTTTTTGTTCTGTTGCCAGCATTATGAATTATCAGGACGTGTGGTCTGGTCAGTGGAGAGTTGAGATGGATGCTGTACATGGAAGCAGTGTTACCATAGAAACTGCCTTAGATTCAGCCTGTCTTAGATATAGCCACAGGCCATCCAGTAGTGTGAATCCCTTCTACTTTCTCCCATTTGACCTTAATATGATCGCTAAGAAGCACAATTTGGAAAGGGTAGCCATTGTGAGGCGTCCTTGAGTTGGTTACACTCATGACGATCCTATGTACAACAGAACGAAACACTGTCCCGACCTGCACTATCCTCTTATGTTGGAATACAATGCTACAGGCACAGTCTCACTGTTGACGGTCTTCCTCTTCTTTACTGAGCCTTCAGTGGTTCTCAACCTGTCCTCAATACTCAAATTCTTTTGCAGCATATTTTTCCAATGCAATATGCTATTGGATTTCTTTCTTTTAAAAAAAATCATTTTATAGGAGGCTCATACAACTCTTATCTTAATCCATATATCCATCCATTGCACCAAGCACATTTGTACTTATGTTGCCATCATCATTTTCAAAACGTTTTCTTTCTACTTGAACCCTAGGGTATCAGGCCATTGGATTTCTTGACTGTTGCTTCCATGAGTGGTTAATGGATCCCAGTAATATGAAATCCTTGACAATATCAATCTTTTCTCTGTTTATTGATCTAGTTGTAAGGATTACCATTCATTATAAATCTGTCAAAGTCTGTACCAGTGTAAGGTTTGATTCCTTAGATTGAATTATTAGCCTGCTGCTAATCTTTAGAGACACTTACCTTGTTCTTTTGAGAACTTGAGTTATGTTTTCAAACAGTTAATATAGAGATTGGAATCTCCTTCCAGTAACCATTCCTCCTCTTACTTGCTTTTGTTTTGAGTTTGTTTTACCACGAAGGAACATGACTGATGTACATCTCACATGGATGGCCTGCTCACAGTCAAACATTGTAAAGATTAGCTGATCCTTTGCAGGTTCTTCAAGGAAAGGCACATATGCCTGCAAAAAGTACACATATGTGTGTGCTCACATGTCGGTATGCACATATAGATAGAGAGAGATCCACATACATACATATACCTACATTTCCTCGCCCTTGAACATTCTATAAAGTATCAAAAGATTGCCTTGACTAAAGGTGACTCTGGGAATGATGGAACACTAGGAATCAGACTAGTATTAAGAAATAAATATTAAGAAATATTAAGAGTGGGTGAGAGAGACGTGGGATGGGGTAAGATATGATAAAATAATAATAAATTATAAATTATCAGGTGGGAGGGGGGAGCGGGGAGAGGGGGGAAAATGAGCTGAAACCAGGGGCTCAAGTGGAAAGTGGGTGTCGTAAGAATGATGAAGTCAACATATGTACTAAAGTGCTGGACACAGATGACATATGTACAGATTGTGATGAGTTGTATGAGCCCCTAATAAAATGATTATTTAAAAAAAAAAAGAAATATTAAGACTCACATTTAGGAATAAAACATACATACGCACTAGAGACAAAACTGTTTACAGACATTGGACCATAGACCACATAGGATGGAGATCCTTATAGTGAGCCTCATCTGGTACTTCAGATTATTTCCTCAGCCAGAGCAGGGAAGGGGAATCCAAACGGAGCCCAGCAATGTTCCTGACTTGAGGATTTGGGGAGACCAAAGCAGTAAGAACTTACAGGCAGAGCTCCAGAGAGGAGACCACTGCTGGGAGAGAAACCTGCAGAATTTCACTCTCCAGCTGAGGCCAAAACATCATGTCATTGTGAGGAAGTTACCCAAGGTTACGAAAAAGGCGCCCAAAAGGAGAAGATGCAATCTGCAGAGCTAGGAATGGTTTGTGTTTTCACTAGCTAGAGCAGAAACATTCCATCAGACAGTATTGTCTCGTTCCCCCACCCAGTGCCCTGGAGTGGATTCGGACTCATCTTGGCTGTGAAGAGTAGAAGGTTTCCAAGGCTGCAGACCTTCACAGGAGTAGAAAATCTCATTTTGCTCCCATGGAACAGCCGGTAGCTTTGATCTACTGACCTTTGGTCAGCAGCCCAGCACCTAAGTCACTACACCACACTCCTTATTTCTTCACTAGCAGGGGAAATTAAGCCTTGACCAAAGGCTACTCTAGTTTTCCAAAGGCTCGATCTTCTTTTATTGTTAGGCAGTATTGAATCACTTCTGGCTCTTGGCAACCCCATACACACCAGAAGAAAACACTACCTGGTCCTGTGCCATCGTTATAATCACTGAAATGTTAGGGCCATGGTATCGATCCGTCTCATTAAGGCTCTTCCTCATTTTTGCTGACCCTCTTTTTGACCAAGCATGATGCCCTTCTCCAGGGACCGGTCCTGCATGGCAACATGTCCAGAGTACATTTCTAGATCACTGACATATATCCCAGAACAAAATGCAAAAGTTTTAAAAATCAGAAATATGCAGAACCCAACAAGGTAAAATTCATAATGTGGAGCAACCATTAAAAAAAAAAGCCAGTTTTGAAAAAAGATAAGCAGGAGAATAATACACATAATGAGAGGGGTGGAAAAGCTAATCAAAAGAAGCAGATCTGGAAATCACACAGATAATAGAATTAGACAAAGACATTTAAATGGTAATTATAACTATATTCTCTATGTTTAAAAGGGTAGAGCAAAGCAAAATATGTGAGGGAGGGACAGAGAAGATACAGGCCTAAAAGAGAACCAAATTAAACTCTCCAAGGCAAACCATGCAAGGTCTAAGATGAAATGTAGGATCCGTGGTGGTGGAGTGGTGATGATTTGAAACTACATGACACGGAGAAAGATGGGGCGTTCTACTCCCTTCCAGAATTTCCGTCTCTGAGAGCCACAGGGGCAGGTCTACCGTTTTCTGTAGAGAGCTGGGAGTGGAATCGACTCAATAGCGGTGAGTTGGGGGTGGAAGATGAAATATACAGTAGATTGGAAAAAACAACAAAAATAGACGGTGCAGAAGAAAAGATTAGCGGCACTGATGATACAGCAATAGAAACTGTCAAAAAGTAAACACAGGATTAGTGCTGAGAAAAAATGCAGAGTATCAGTGAGCCTTGGATCAACTTTAAGTGTCCTAGTACACATGTAATTGGAGTCCCAGGAGGAGAGAAGAGGAGTAAGGAGGGAAAAATACTTGGAGAAATAATGGCTGAAAACTTTCCAAATTCTATGGCAAATTGATCCAGAGTTTTGTTGGAATTCCAATTAAAGTCTCAGCAGGCATTCATGGATAGAAATTGTCAGATGGAATGTGTATGGAAATGTAAAAGACTCAGGACAGCCAGACAAGTTCAAAAAAGAACAGTGTTGGAGAACTTATACTATCTGATTTCAGGGTGTCCTAATGTCTTATTTTATCTATCTGTATACCTAACTGTATGTGAAGAGCACAATGTAATAGAGCATGAAATTTACATGGAAATAGATAGACAGACAGATAGATAGATGGATGGATGGATAGATAGATAGATAGATAGATAGATAGATAGATAGATAGATAGATAGATAGATAAAGCATAATAGAGAGTCCAGAAATAAACTCACCCATGTGGCCAATGGGTTTTCACAAAGGTACTACTATGGGGAAATGATCACTTTTCAACACATTGTGTTAGAATCAACAGACAACCATATGTTAAAAAGAAGTGAATCTTTATTGTTACCTCATATTTCATATAAAATTAACTAGGAACAGACCATAGACCTTAACGTAAAAGCTAACCTTGCAAAACTTGTAGAAGGAAACCTCGGGAAAAAGTCCCTGTGACCTTGGATGTGGCGAGGATTTCTTCAATATGACACACACAGCACAAATCATAGACGGGAAACAAACAAATTACACTTCACAGAAAGATACAACTTTTGCTTGCTAAAAACATTCTAAGGAAAATAGAAAAACAAGTCAGAGGCTGGGGGAAAATATTTACCAATCATCTATCTGACAAAGCACTTATTTTCCGATACAACTCCGTAAGAAAACAAGCAACCTTGCCTTTAAAATGAGCAAAACATCCTAACAGATACTAAACAGAGAAGTTATTTCAGATGTCAACCAAGCATATGAAAAGATAATGAGCATGATCAGGGAAATGCACTTTACAATCCCAATGAGATCCCACTGCAGAACCTGCATGCAGAATGGCGAAACTGAAAGAGCGTCTACGTGCAATGTAGAGGAGCCCTGGTGCTGCAGTTGGTTACAGGTTGAGCTAATAACTCAAAGGTCAGCGGTTTGAAATCACCAGCCACTCTACAGGAGGAAGATGAGGCTGCCAGGTGGTATAAAGATGTACAACCTCAAAAATCATAGGGAGTGGTTCTACTCTGCCCCATAACATCGTCATGAGTCAGAATTGACTCCGTGGCAGGGGAAGAGATCAAATGTAGCGTTTGACATCATCAGCATCATGATGAGGAAAATAGTAACTTGCCAAACTCTCATCTTAGTTGAGGCAGCGGTCAAGAAATCACGTAACAGATTGCCCTGGGGAAATCTGCTGCCAGAAACGTTACGAGGTGGGGAAGGAGGGATTATGAGGAGCTGATACCAGGGGCTCAAATAGAAAGGAAATGTTTAGAAAATCATGATGGCGACATATGTACAAATATGCTTGATACAATTGATGTATGGAGTGTTACAAAGCTGTACGAGCCCCAGTAAAATGATCTTTAAATATATATATATTTATATAGATAATATGTATACTATAATATATGTATACTATAATATATATATAAATGTCACAAAGCACCAAGGCCTAAGGTGCAGTTGGCCCAAGTCATGATGTTTTCTACTGTTGCCTCATATGCATGCAAAAGCTAGAGAGTGGTTAAGGGCGCCCGGCAAAGAATTGATGTGTTTGCAGTCTGACGGTGGCAGACTATTGACGATACCATGGACTCGCGATGAGAAGGCAAAGGACGAGGAGCTGCAATAACATGGAGGAGTCTCAAAATCCGTACTTGCACTGAGTGAAAGAGAAGCCAGGCAACAAAGAGCGTCTATTGGATGATGTCCCTTATTAAAAATCCTAGAACAAATGAAATGCATCTGTAGAGAAAGGAAGCCGAATGCCAGTGGTCTGATGATGAGGGCCAGAATAGAGAGGGAGGGAGGGATTATGTGAACACCTTAGGGGTGGCAGATAGACTCACTATCTAGATTGTGCATGTGTTTTCATGAGCATATTCCTGAGTCAAAAATCTTCCAATTGTACACTTTAAACACATGCAACTTCATACCCCAGCTAAGCAGTAAACAATAATAAATAACTTCCATAAAAACTATGGGGAAGAAAAAAAAAAAGGCTGGAGTCAGGGGTTCATCCCAGCACACCTGGGAAGGCTCTAACTGCCCAGCCTCGCTTTCCTGTGTACCTTAGGTCGGCCTTGGCCTTGGCTGGTCTGACCAGGCAGCAGCTGGAGCCTCAGTCTTGACACTCAAAGCTGACACCTGAGAGGAAACCCCGGGTCCGAGCAGCAGTGGTGGCGGTCTCACACTCTGCTGGAAGACTCTCTTCCTGCCATTTAACCTGCTCGGCGATGGCCTAATGGTAAGAAATAAATAAAAGGGAACACTCCTGGGGTGTCTCAGGCGCCGATGACAGCTGTACAAAAGCCTGCTGCGGTTATGAGAAGTTCAACGTGGTTAGCTCCTCGCTGCTTATTTCAGGCCCGAGGCCCACTTCACCTCCTCCTATAAGCTTTAATATCCCTCGGAAACCCTCTCCCTCTACATTCTCCCTCTCTTCCTTGGGACATCTCCAGAGGGCTCTGTGATTAGGTTGCGTGCAAGTTTCCGATCTCACAACTTCCTTTCCATCGTAAATCACCCTCTGCACGCTCGCCTCCCCTTCCCAGTGTTCTTCGGTCTGAATGGCCCCAAATCCGGAGAGCATTTGCGAACGGTTCCAAGTTTGGTTTGGAAATCAATTTGGAGCTAATGGTTGGCTTTCCTCAGACTTCCAATCCCTCCGGGAAGTTCCATTCCTACAAATTGGCCAACCCAGGAGTGTGGGGCCCGGCCTGGTGGGCTGCCCTGGATTTCACCGCTTCATTGTTTTCTTCTGAAAGGCGGGCTCCTTTGGCTCAGTGCGTTTCCTTGAACTCCGTTTCTAAAGTTAAAATGTTTATTCCTGAGGTGGGGGAAGGAAATCGTCAGGTGCTTTCTGTGGTGTGCGTTATCATCGCTGTGGACGACCCGAGGCCGGTTCCTCCGCAGGGCTTTCAAGGCGGGCGTCTCAGAAACAGATCACCAGGCCTGTCCTCAGAGACACGCCTGGGGTTGAACCTCCAACCTTCCCACGAGTGGTTGAGGCTGTGATTGTTTGTGCTACCCCAAGCTGGTAAGTCATTTTTTAAATGGTTCATTTTTAAAAATCTATTATGAACACAGAAGGATAAATATATAATTCGACTGTGCTGGTTAAAAGGCAGTGCATTCTGTTTCCTCTGTAACCCGACGACCTCCTGCAGGGCAAGTAAGAAAGTGCCAGGTCGCATCCATGAGTGCTGCTGGGACAGGGGTGGGCTGCAGAATGGGAGGCAAAGAGTGCTTGCAGCAGGGAGCCTCTCCTGGCAGCCAGGCCCCATCAAACCAAGAAAAAGGCCTTAGGTTGTGTTTCCTCGGGAAGATGACATGTTGTCACCAGGGTCTTGCTCGGCGCCATTGAGTTAGTTGCACCTCACAGCGACCCCGTGTACAACCGAAGGAAAGACTGCCTGTGCCCGCGCCGTCCTCACGTCCGTCTTGCATTTGGGCCCTTGGTGGCAGCCACGGTGCCCATCCATCTGGTCCAGGGCATTCCTCTTTCTCACGGTCCCATGTCCTTCTCCAGGGACTGGTCTCTGCTGACAGCGTGTGCAAAGTATGCGAGAAGAAATCTTGCCGTCTGAAGGCTGGCCTTCTTCCAAGACAGAGTCGTGTATTTTGTTTTATTATCTTTTTGGCAGTCCATGGTACTTTCAATCTCCTTCACCAACACCATAATTCAAATGCATCAGTTCTTCCTCGGTCTTCCTTCTTTGGTGTTCAGCTTTCAGACGCATATGAGGAAATTGACAATCCCATGGCTGGAGGCAGATGCTTCTTAGTCCTCAAAGGACCCTCCTGGCTTTTCAACACTTTAAAGAGGTCTAGTGCGGCAAATTGTCCCAAAGCAATGTGTTATTTATCTCTTGATTGCTGCTTCTTGATTATGGATCCAAGCAAGAAGGAAGCCTTGACAATTTCAGCCTTTTCTCTATTTATCATGAAGTTACCTATTGGTCCAATTGTGAGGATTCTGATTTTCTTTCTTTCTTTTTAATCTTTTTATTGGGGGCTCATACAACTCTTATCACAATCCATACGAACATCCACTGTGTCAAGCACATTTCTTTCCCTCATCATTCTCCAAACACTTGCTTTCTACTTGAGCCCTTGGTATCAGTTCCTCATTTTTCCCTTCCCTCCCCTTTCCCCTCCCTCATGAACCTTTGATAATTTATAAGTTATTGTCATATCTTACACTGTCCGACATCTCCCTTCACCCACTTTTCTGTTGTCCGTCCCCCAGGGAGGAGGTTATATGTAGATCCTTGTAATTGGTTTCCCCT
>NW_022111373.1:4243220-4244500 GCF_000313985.2 Echinops telfairi
ATAAATGATTATCATTTTCATATCCTACACCATCCTCGTCTCCCTTCATCCATGTTTCTGTTGTTTGTCACCCTGCGTGCAGGGGGAGATGTACCTTGATCATTGTGATCAGTTCCCCTTTTCTCCCCCCACCGTCCCCCTACCCTCATTGTATCACTACTCTCATTACTGTTCCTGAGGGGTTTATCTGTCCTGTGTTGAGAGCTTTTATCTGTACCAGTATACATGCTCTGGTCTGGCCAATTTGTAAGGTAGAACTAGGGTCGTGATAGTGGAGGGTAGGAAGCATTAAGAAACTAGAGGAATATCGTATGTTTCGTCAGTGCTATCCTGCACTCTGGCTGACTTGTCCCTTCCTTGTGACCCTTCTGTGAGGGGATGTCCAATTGTCTACAGATGGGCTTTGGATGTCCACTCCAACCCCCCTTTGTTCATATTGATATGATTATTTGTTTTGGTTCTTTTGATGCCTGATACCTGATCCTGATGACAATTAGTGATTACACAGGCTGGTGTGCTTCTTCCATGTGGACTTTGTTGCTTCCCTACTAGATGACTGCTTATTTATCTTCGAGCCTTTAAGACCCCAGATGGTATATCTTTTAATAGCTGGGCACCATCAGCTTTCTTCACCACATTTGCTTATGTACCAATTTGTCTTCCGTGATTGTGACGGGAAGGTGAGCATCATGGAATTCCAGGTTATTAGAACAAAGTGTTCTTATATTGAGGGAGTACTTGAGTAGAGGCCTAATGTCCATCTGCTACCTTAACACTTAGCACATAAATATATTGACATAGACCTATATCTCTACAGTTACATATAAATATATTTACATATGTGTGTGCCTGTATTTATACTTCTATAAATGTCTTTTGCCTCCTAGTTCTTTCCTCTATTTCCTTTTACTTTCCTCCTTTCCCACTATCATGTTTGACTTACATTCAGCTCTCAGTAATTCCTCTGTATTTGATTAAACCCCACCCGGCATCCTATGCCCTCCTCACCATCAATTTTAGATCACTTGTTGTTCCCTTGCCCCTGGGTTTGTTGACTCCTTCGTTCCTTCCCTCCCTGCCCAGAACCGTCGGTCCCATTGTTTCCTCCTTGGGATTTTTTTATCCTGCCTATCTTATATAGATAGATATCAAGGGTGGGGGGAGGGTGCTATAAATAGTTCCAAATATGTCTATTGACCCTTACGAATGTCTTCTGATTGAGTCTGATGGGGTGCCAAGGTTTGCCCCCAAAGTCTATTTTTGTGATTCCTCGGGGACTT
>NW_022111373.1:4245223-4255185 GCF_000313985.2 Echinops telfairi
ATGGTTTCTCTAATATTCTCTAGATGCACCCCTTTCTAGCTTCTAAAATGGGGTTAGGAAGACAGTGGGCCAGATAAGGTGTCCCTTTATGAGGATGCTGGGGTCTGGGGTGAGTTGGAGGGGGCTGGTGTCGGGACTGTGCATGCTCTCAGACCTGGAGCTCATTGGAAGGCCCTGTAGTTATTTTTTGCAGAAGGGCTTTTGATGGAAAGTTGATAGCTAGGATGTGCAAGATGGAAGAATTAGATAATGGGGCGGGTAGCAGAGTCACATTGTAGCCATAGAGGCATAGGAACCGGGGTGTTTGTTCATCCAGAGGGGCTCTTCACATGTTTGCGTATGCAGTCTGCACCCCAAACCAGAGCTAAGTGAAGGATGCCTAAGTCAGAAGAGAATCAGTCAAGGGCACCGTGGCTGAGCCAAGTGGCCTTCTAGGAGCCCTGCATCTAGGAGGAAGGTTAGTGCACCATGTCCACCACTCACCAATGAGCAGCCGCAGGCTCGTGCCTGGCCTCCTCTGGCTGCCTCGGGCGTGCCCAGGCACACCTATGACTTGCAAGCTCAAGCCCACGCACACGGTAGACCTTTCCCTTCCTCTGGTTTCTTCCGCACTGGTTCTGGCCTCAGGTCTTCGAGTCACAGTTCCCCTCTGCACAGCTATTTAGGGAACTGCCTGGGCCACCACCACACTTGTCCCCTGGTGGCCCTCAAGCCAGGCCTCTGTGCCCTGGCCACAGGTTCAGCCCCCAAGGGAGGACTCAGTTATGCTGACTGGAAATGAATTATTGATGTAGGAGACCCCTCCCTAAAGCTCCCTCTCTGGGAAGTCATCCATGTTTCAAGAGGCTGACAACATCTCTTGAGACTCCAGAGGGAGGTTATTAATCTATTCATTAGTGTGATACAATGTCTCTTTTGAACCTGATATGTCTAATTGTGGATGAGAACAAAAGCTGACAATTACAGACAGAGGCAGGCGGAGAGCACCTGCCCCGTGACGCCAGGGCTTCCTCCAGGCAGCTCGCAAAGCAGCCCAGTGCTCCTTGCAGGGGTTGCTTGTTGGAGAAATGTGATAAGAAGAGGTTAATGTTACTGAGTCCTGCCTGCCTACCACACAGCCAGCTGAGCACTCTTCACTCTCTGATTTCATATTTATAATACCACTAAGATGGGTTAAGTATTTCTATCCCTGTAGTACAAATGAAGAAACTGAGGCACAGCATGATAGATTTGCCTAAAGTGATTCTGGCTAGCAAGCAGCCAAGCCAGGACTCTCCCTAGACCCATGGTCTCATCCATCCTTCTGCATCTGTCTGTGGGAAAGACTGAAGGGGAGGACGAGGGAGTCTGGGAACCAGCTCTGGGAGCCCCCTGCCCCTCATAAGGAGCAGGGACTTGGGTCAAGAATTATAGAACAGTTTGCACACTGGGTCACTTGACTCATGCTTCCCAGAGAGCAAGCACCATGTGCAGGGTGAGGTGCTGTGAATCGATCAACCAGTACCCAGAGAGGCCTGCCTGCCTGATATTCCCATTTTGCAGAGGAGAAGCTACGGCTCAAAGATGTGGAGTAACTCTCCCAAACTCACAGAGCTATTACGTGGTCAAGTTGAGAGGCACAGCCAGTTCTAATCCAGATCAGCTTGAAAACCGTGTTGATAAAGGCTTCTACAAATGGCGTCATGACCTTCTCAGGTCATTGATCTTCAGCCTGCACAAGGTCAACCTCAGCAGAAGTAAAGATGAGGGCATGGTCAACACAGAATGGGGTGCTACTCAACCAAGGTCTATGGCAAGAATCTAGCACTGTGCCTGAGCATTCACAAAAGGGCAGCTGCCATGACTATTATCACCGTGCGGCTATGACTGTGGCTGACCTACTGTTTACAGTAGCATCACCCAAGCACTCTGTCTTTCCTTCCTCATTGGACGGTTTGTAGATCAGCAGCATTTTATCTCTGCCTCCCCAGAGAGCCAGGCCTGTGTAGAGCTGATGCTCACTTACAGATTGCGTACATTTGCATGTTTTTAAAGACAATTGTCTTGCACTAGCATCAGCATCCATTCTTGTTGTTGCCGTTAGATGCCATCAAGTGCTCAGGGAGACCCGCGTGCAGGAGAACCAAACATCGTCTGGCCCGACGCCATCCTCACACTTGTTGTTTGAGCCCTTTGTGGCAGCCAGTGTGGCAGCCTGTCTTGTCAAGGTCTCCTGTTCCCTGTCCCTCTACTTCACCAAGAATAATGGCCTTTTCTAGGGCTGGTCTCCCTTGGTAACATGTCGGAAGTCCGAGAGATGAAGTCTCACATCCTGTTTTCTAAGAAGCATTCTGGCTGTACTTCTTCCAAGACAGATCTGTACTCTTGACAGCCCGTGAGATTTTCAATATTTTTTCCCAGCACATAATACAACTGCATTAATTCTTCTGCAGTCTTCCTTAGTCAGCGTCGAACTTTGCGTGCCTATGAGGTGATTGAAAGTACGATGGCTTGGGTCAGGCGCACCTTACTCCCCCAAAGTGATATCGTTGGTCTCCGACACTTCAAAAAGACCTTGCACAGCAGATGTATCCAATGCAGTGTCTCAACATTTATTGCACTAAATTTCTCATTTAATCTTTGCATTGCCTATCCTTGACTGAAAGCAAGGGAGACGTGTGGATTATCCTGCCTCTGCAGGCTCAGGAGCCTGAGGCCTTGGAGCTCCTCTTGCCTCTTTGACCTCAGCTCTGTAGCTTTGCAGCTCAGTGAGAACTCCTGGGCTAGGGGAGGCTGCTCCTAAGGTGACCTCGCTTTTCATACACATCTGTCTCACACAAAACCGCAAGTGCCTGGAGACCCATGTCTGTGTGTACCTACCTCCATGGTCCTCTCTGCCAGGCTCATTGTAGGTGCTTCATGGATGTTGGCCAATAGGCTGAACTAACCTGATCTGAGCATGCAAAACAAAACACGGGGCAGTTGTCATCAGAACTCATGTCACTGACAGCTCGATGGAGCCAGGGTCTGAATAAGACGAGCGTTCATTTTGTTCTTATTTGGTTGTTGCTGCTGCTGTGTTGTTTTTTATCCCCCTTGACTGAGTTTTGAGAGAAGGCATTTCAAACTTGAGAAGATGTCAAGTTGTCAGTGCTTTGGTAACTTTGCCTGACTCAATACATGTTCCCAATGTCAGGTGACATTGACTTTGCTGGCGATGTCAACACAGCTCCCGTTTTGTTTTCAAGCCATTGAAGCATCTCACTTGGTAGGATTTTGAGTTTTGATTATCTGGCCATTGTGATGAAAGGTCTGGTCTCTTGTTAGCACCAACATTTATTAGCTGAGATTTTTAAACACCTGATTTAGAATGACCTCACCCACCCTGCATGACTGCTTTGGGGGTGTGAAGACATCTTAATGTATGACTGGGGCCATTCCTTAGCCCTGGACGACTCTTTCATTTGACTCACGCACTGACTGCTGCTGCTTGTGCAGAGGCCAGGACTATGTCTTTATACCGCAGATTTTCAAACAGATTTCATGCTTCAAAGGAGCTCTCTCAAAGCCCATGCACGTAATTCCATGGGTGAGAGTAGTTAGCCCCATACTTAACTCAGAATCCATGCATTTAGGATTGCCTGAACAAGAGTTGTAACCCTTGGATGAATATTAGAATTAGCTGGAAGTTTGGATGGCTATGTCTGGGACCTACTCTCACCCACTAATTAAATAGAAACTCTGAGAGTGGGACACAGCATGAGTGTTCTATTAATTCTCTGTAATGTGTCTGTTATGTGAATCCAGCCAAGCTGCAAAGAAAGGAGACTGATACAATAAGTTCAACCATCCAATTTACAGAAAATCAGCAGATAGAAAGCAGCAGGTTAGAAGAGGGAAAGAGGAATGGCAAGGAGTAGGTCTCCCAGTAAGGACCAAACTGGAGAAGTATGGAGATCAAAAGGACATGCCTTGACGTTGGGGCATTGTCTCCAGGGCTCATGAGTCTCTGTGTCCTATGAGGGAATTGGGGGTGCAGTGGTAAAATCCTCACCTGCCACATGGGATCAACCAGTTCAGTTTCCTGCCAGTACAACCCTGAACAGTCACCATCCATCAGTGGAGGAGTGTGTGTTGCTGTGATGCTAAACAAGTTGTGGCAGATCTTTCAGGCTAAGACAGATTCTCCAAGTGCCATTGAGTGAATGCTGACTTGGGGCAACCCCAAGGGACAGGGTGGAACTGCCCCTGTGGGTTTCTGAGACCGTCAGGCTTGACGGGAGCAAACAGTCCCATCTTTCTCCCTCGGAGGAGCTGGTGGTTTCCAGCTTATGGATCCCAGCCAAACACGTAACCACTACGCCACCGGGGCTAGGGGTTTGGGCAATGCCTGGTGATCTGCTTCTGTAAAACGAGTTGGGTCACAATGGTGTGATGTGCAACCAGTCATGGGAATGATGCAGGGCCAGCAAGCTTATTGTTCCATTTTGCGTGGGGTCACCATGAGTTAGGTCGACTCCATGACAGCCAACAACACCATCCATGCTCTGTGGCAGCAGTGGCTTGGTGACCACATCGGAATGTCTCCACTCTTTGTTTGTTTTAGGCCGAGAGCTCTTGAGGGAAGGTCCGGGGTTTGATTCCTCTTTCTGCCTCTGGTGCCTGGCGTTTGTCTGGGACAGAGTAGGAGGTGACAAGATGCTTGCAGCGTGAGGACAACAATGAGCAGGATTTTCCTACCCATAAATTTCCCGAGGACATGCCTGTTTCAAAAAAGGGCAGGGAGAGTGCTTTACCAATGGGATAGGGTTTCAAAATATCAAGGATTTTTATGTCCCTGAGTCATTTATTCAAATATATCTGGCATCTTCTGTGTGTGCTAGACACCAGACAGTGCACTCTTCAGAAACACAGAGCTGAGGCGTTGTGGCGTGAAGAGAGGGACACAAATATGGATATTCAGTGGGCTGAGGATAAGCAAACATCAGAAACAGGAGGTCAGTAATGGAAACGCATAGGGCATGCTCTAGAGTGGACACGGTTGACAGGCAGTTCAGAGTGCAAGTGATGGGGGAATGCTGAGATTTACAATGAGGACAATTGTTCAAGGTACTCTTTTTGGAGAAGGTGTGACCCCTGTTAGAAAGATTTCCTTCAGGGCTGGTATTCCGTGTTCTGGGAACCCACTCTTACAGCAGACCTTCTCATAATTCTGGGTCTGTGAGGCATTGTTAAAGCTATACTTACCATCTGTAGAAGACTGTGTTTTCTAGATGGGGGGAACAAACCCAACAGTGACACATATATGTATAAGAAAAAAAATTTTATCAAGAAAGTGGCCCAGCTCAATCCAACTCAAGACCATGGGTCTGATGCTAGCCAGACTCATGTAGCCACCGACCAATGAAACAAGAAGTTGGTAGCTCACAGGCTGGTCGGTGCACAGTCATGTGGATCCAAGGAACGCAAAAGCCAACTGCAGGATGCCGACGCTCCCAGCGTGGCCAACCCCAGAGCCAGACTCGAAATGCAGGCAAGTGAAGAGAGGTGAGGGAGAGCTCAGTATCCCTCATTCAAAGAGGCCACATGGCTAAGAAGGTGCCATCAGGCTGTGACCTGATTTGTAGGTTGGACTCTATCTCCTACCTTCACCCAAAAACATCAGGTTGATATCAACTCGAACCATCACACCACCCTAACTCCTTCCTCCCTTCACTGTACCCTTTGCACCCTCCGTCCTCAAACATGAACAGCAGCTCCTCCTCATCTGCTTCTACAACTTCCAGATCCCTCCTAACTTTCAGTTGGCTCCTGAGAGGTAAAGAGTCTTCCCCCACACCCTTTCTCTCTCATTCCCTCAACTGTAGGCTTCTTGGACAAAAGTTCTGGGCACTTCCCAGATCCATCCTGCTCCTAGAATGTGGGCTCCTGGTTTGGGGCCATGCCTGTAAACTGGTCACGGCTCCCAGAAGTTCCCTGTGATCACAGGGATGTATCTGAGGAGCAGAGGGAGCGAGGCCGGGAGTGACTGGAATTGGATTTCCATCCTCACATCCAACCTGCTGAGTTCTTCCCGAACACAAGTGTTTTATGTGAAAGCTATCTGAAGACAGACATCCACCGGGGCATTTACTGAAAAAGCCGCACCATTACTTCCTGGTCTCAAAATGCACAGATTACTGAAAAATAGCCCTCTTGGAAAGGGAGGATTTGCTTTCCAGGGTTCCAGTGCACTTTAATACAGAGTCTCAGCAGATTCCCAAGGTAGGAGCTGTCCGCTCCGCTCCCCACCCCACCCCGTTCCCCTTTATGGACGGCAACCGCGAAATGGAGACGTTCTGAAAGCTGGCCAGGGTCACACAAAGTAGTCACAGAGCAGATCAGGTATCCCAGCGTCTCGGAGGTCCTGGGTGTCCCATGGAAGGACCATGTGTCACCTCCCATTCCCCTCTCTCACTGACTCAAAGCTGAATGCTCTGTGTTTGAGAAGTCAAGTTACCTGGGTAGCTTCACCAAGCAGTGCTGGTGCCACGGTGGGGTTGAGACCCTCATGTCCCCAAGGAGTGTGCATATTGGAAGGTGGAGCGAGTTCCCAGGTGAATATTCTACAGAGAACCTGCCCAAGACCCCATGAGATGGTTAGAGTGTCTTGCAGAACCTTGGAGGAGAGCAAGAGCCCACCTTCCACCCTACTGGAGGCACTCAACCTAAAGGCAGCTCAAAAGTCTTAGAGGCAGAGCAGATCCTTTTGAAAAAAGATTCATAGCATTGTTAAAGGGAAATTGGTATTGAAATAATTCATAATCTCTCTTCCCCCTGTAGTGGAGTCTTCTTTCCAGAGCCATACATGCTCCCCTCTGAGATTCAGACAAGTTTGGGCACGACCAAGAGCTCTGGGGCCCTTCACTCGGAGTTCGTTTGCCTAAGAGACCAGGGAGCATCCTGAGAGAGCATCAAGCATGATACAGCGGAGCAGGATGAAAGTCAATGTGTCTAGAATTAATGCCATTGGCTAAATTAATGAGCATATCAATCGAATTAACATATGCCCCACGGGGCTGATTTATAATGTCCTCCCCTAAAATAATGATGTCTCTAAAGTAAACCAGGGACATATATAAACCATAGACGTACAAATGGATTTTGAGCTCACTCTTAGTCATAGCCCTAATCTAAGACCAATGATTAGTTCTTATGATATAGCCCTGCTCAATCCTTACCCCTATGAAGGATCACTGCAGGGATGGGTGCTATGTCAAGCGAGATGAAGAAATCAGATGGTGCCTAGCTATCAGAAAGAACAGTGTGTGGGGTCTTAAATGCTTGTCAAAACAAGCAGCCGTCTAAGTGAAGCATCAACTAAGTCCACCCAGGAGAAGCACACCAGCCTGTGTGATCCAAGATTTGTAAGCCATAAAATCCAAATCTAGAGGAGGGAACAGTAATAGAGTTTAAATTCCCAAACGCTGATTTTTCAGAAGGCTGCGGGTGACTGAATGCTCAAAATCCATTTGCAGGGTCCCCACATGGATTAGGCCCCTGGGAATTCCTGCTGACTGTGGACAGAGGCGGGGATGGCCTTGTGACTGGGCAGAGTGCTTTGTAGGGTGGGTTTCGGGAGATGTCTGGTTAGATTAAAATGTGACACGTTGTCATTTGACCTCCCTTTTGTTTTTGTTTTTTTTGTTTGTTTTTTTTTAACCTCGCTTTTGATCCAATGTATGTTTGTCCCAGTTTTTAATATTTTCTGCTTTCTTTTGGTTTGAGGTGTTTTTCCCGTTGTCATTGTTGTTTTTAGTTTGATTGCTCTGATTTTTTTATGTTTTCCTATAGATGAAATCATAGCTAGATAAAAGGCTACAGACACAGTAACTGGATTAATAATTCCCTCAGGGCAGGGGATGATGGGGGGAAATGAGGAGCTAACAACAATGAGGACAAGGAGGTAGAAATGTGGTGCTGATTATACAACTTTTTAAAATATGATTGAACTATTAAAATGTATTATACATGAATTACATGCCAATGAAACTGTTAAAAATAAAAACAAAGTGGCCAGACTGAGGAGCAGCTCGTGCGAGGTACCTGTTTCTTGGCCTTGGGTCCCAGCTCAGTCTCCATAGATACCTGTCGAGGCAGCAAGGATCAGGGAGACAGCGGTCAGTGTATGACATGAAAATAATAATAATTTATAAATTATCAAGGGGTCATGAGGGAGGGAAGGTAGGGGAGAGGGGGAAATGAGCTGATACCAAGGGCTCAAGTAGAAAGAAAATGTTTTGAGAATGATAATGGTAATTTATATACTGATGTGCTTGACACAACGGATGGATGGATGGATTGTGATAAGAGCCATGCAAGCCCCCAGTAAAATGATTTCAAAAGCCCAAAAAGTCTGTATCCATCTTTCTATAGAGAACACAGAAATCCGGGCACGATGGTCTCCCACAGAAGCAGGGTACGGCTAGATATTCCCAACAGGGCACCAGCGCCTGACAGGGAGCTCGTGTATGGGGGTGCACCCACGCTGGCAGTTGTACAGGCTGGGGCAGATCCAATGGAGAGAGCAACTTGGGCGATGGCACTCTGCTGTAAAGACAGGACATCAAGGACGTCAGACATTTCTGGGACCAGGATCGTCCAATAATCGGTGGAGGGGAAGACAGCCCAGTGCAGGTTGGTTCTGCAGAAAGTGACCCCTTTTTTAGCCCCAGGCAAGAGCAGCCCAGGGAAGCACAGCTGGAGGAGCTAGGTCCAGCTTTGCATGTTCAGCGCAGTCCTCATCCAATGGCCCACAGCATAGTCATGGTGGGTACTCTTCTACGGTTTCTTTTTCAACTTTATCAAGCATAAACTTGGGTTGGAGAGATGCAGGGCAGCTGTAGATGAGCCTAGAGCTGTAGTTCTTAAGTGGGAAGGTAATCTTGTCCCTCCGGGGCCATTGGGGATTGGCAAGGGCATTGTCTAGAGATATCTTCATTGCAGCCCTATAGAACATCCCCTCTAGGTTTCTGAGACTGCAAATCTTTATGGGAGTAGAAAGGCTCATCTTTCTCCCATGGTAGGTTTGAACTGCTGACCTTGTGGTTAGCAGCACAACACACAACACACTAAGCCATCAGGTCTCCTGGAATTGTAAAGAGAACATAAAAACAAACAAACAAAAGACCCTCGCTGCCACCTAAGGTCAGGGATGTGAGCAGATGGAAAACGACAAGATGCCAAGGGCAGTGGCAGGCAGGGAGGAGAGCTGGGGAAAGGTTACCTGTGCCTTTGCAGGTAGGGCCAGGATTGGACCTGGGGACTGCAGGCCCCAGCCCAGTGCCTTTCCCACCAGCTATACCTCCTCTCTCCGGACTGCATGGGCTCAGGGTGGCCATCTTGTTTGGATGAGCAGGCTGGGTAGACTTTTGCTGTAACAGACTGGGAATGACGATTCGCCATTCCAGAAACAGGCAGAGTCTGGGGTCACAAGGATGCCTTCTTCTTCCTTCCAGCAGGAGTGGTCGGACCCCTGGGGCTCCAGTGACTGCTCTGCAGCAGAGACTTTGCATTAGACACACAAATACTGCCTACCTCCTGCAAGGAAGCACACTGCGGGCTCCCTCAGAGGTGAGCCAAGATGGGAAGGCACGTGCCCTGGCCACGGGGAACCTCAAACCTGATCCCATGAAATACTGATGGCAAATACGTATCCGAAAAGAGGTTTAGCTTTTCTAGTCATTAAAGACATGCAACTGAAAACAAGGACGAAACACCGCCATTCCCTTAGCAGGCTGATGAAATGAAGACGGTTGATACTACGGTACAGTGGCAGAGACATGTGGATGACACACAGTGTATTAGTCTAGGTACTTAGGAGAAACAAATCCACAGCGACTCATGTATAAGAGAGAGTTTTATGTAAAGAAAATGTGCATCACAAAAACATCCCAACCCAATGCTGCCCAAGCCCACAAGTCCAACATTAACCCATTAACCCA
>NW_022111373.1:4255509-4256597 GCF_000313985.2 Echinops telfairi
AGAACTAGAAAGGCGAGGCTCACCACCCATTTATTATCCCTCCGCCTTTCAATTAGCCCCACATGTGATTATCGGCCAGGCTGGCACAATTAACTAACTCACACAGTTATACCATTAGTGGAGTAAACAATATATGTGGCTAACATAAGTGGCACATGGTGCAATCAGTTCACGTGCATGACTTCTGATCAGAAGTTTGAAGGTTTGAGTCTACTCACTGGCACCTTGAAAAGAAAGGTCTGAGGATACTTGAGGTACTTAGTTTATTGTGCCAACCTGGCCGATAAACACATGTGGGATTAATTGAAGGGCAAAGAGATAAATGGCTCAGTGAGCCTCACCTTTCTTGTCTCTTGCTCTTTGGTGATCGGACCAGTGTGTGGCTGTCTTGCTTGTTCTGTGCCTCAATTTGCAAGCTACACTCCCTATGGGACACCTAACCCATGGACTGTGTGGCTGTAATTTGAGGTTCCTTCAAGACCTGCTTTGCCACACCATTGGAATTTACATCCTTCGAGCTGGGGACTGTCGGACTCTGTCATCTGGCTGACTGTTGGTGACCTGCCTTGCTTTTTGCTGCCTGTGCCGGATAGCCTGAATTGCTCTACAGAGGACTACCTGCAGCCCTCAAGACCTGAAGGACCACCAGTGTCTCACAACTGTCTCATGGGAGTGAGTTTCACTGAGCCATTTGTACTGCTTTATAATTTAATTGTTTATTTATTATGTTATACATCTATCTGTATGAATATATATAAAATTATTAGCATTCTGGTTTTGTTTCTATAGAGAACGCTGTCTAACACATTTGGTACCAGGAGTGCTTCTAGAGAAACAAAATCATAAATATGAGCTTCTTCAATTGGCTTTCCAGCCTGATTAGTCTTAACAGCACTAATAATGCTACTTCTATTCCCCAAAGCATGGATGAGTCTGCTACTCTAACTAATCCATGGTGTGAAATAACAAAGCTAATATCTACAGTATCACCAATGATAGATGAGATACTGGTTAAATAAGAGGCTCTGAGTGATCGTATCTTTGATATTTTCCAGGAGTTTTGTCAGGATGACAAGTATAGGGAAGCT
>NW_022111373.1:4262035-4280770 GCF_000313985.2 Echinops telfairi
GGGCTAACTATCAGACTTATGGACCAATATCAGACTTATGGACTTGATCTGGACTGGGCTGGGATGTTTTCTCAGTATTCAATTGCTCTTGTATATAAACCTCTTTCTTATACACATATGAGTCTCCTTGAATTTGTTTCTCTAGTCTACCCAGACTAAGGGACTAAGGAGAATTCTAGGACCCGCTGGTTACACAGAAGCCAGCATTGGGGCAGGAATATGGTGTGTGGTGCCATTTACACTCTCCTACCTAGTTCTCTGAGGCCAACCCTCAGGTTCTTTCTCGGCGGTCAAGTCTGGCCTTGAGACTGGTGAGCTTGAACCATTTTACAATCTAAATCTTGAAACCCAGGTTCAGTGCTTTGGGTTCTATGTAACACCGTGCCAACCTGCCAACCTCATTTGGAGAAACATAGCCAATGAGTATTGAATGATTACTCTGTATCATATGCTCTTATCAGGTCTTACCACTTGACGTTTGGTCTATGGACCAGCAATCTGTCTCACTTGGGAACTTGTTTAAAATATAGTATCTTAGGCTCTAGATCTACAACATCAGAATCTATAGTTTAATTCACTCACTCACTGCTATCTAGACTATGCTGACTCATAGCAACCCTATAGGACAGAGTAGCACTGCCCCTGAATGAGTTTCTGAGAATGTTAACCATTGACAGGCATAGAAAGCCCAGTTTTTCTCTCAAGGATTGGCTGGTGGTTTCGAACTGCTGACCTCTTGGATTGAAGCCCAACATGTAACCACTACACTGCACTGTTCTTAGTAGTATAGATCTACCAGCTCATTGAAGCCCTCAACAACCCTCTCAGCTGAACCCAATGATGACCACCCTATGTTGTCTAAGAAGCCCTGCAGGTGCTGTATGGTAAGAATTGTACTACTAACCACAAGGTCAGTGGTTCAAATCTACCAGGTCCCTCGATGGGAGAAAGAAGAGGCTATCTATCCTGATAAAGAGTCACAGCCTCACAAACCCTTTTTAGGGTCACTGTGCATAGAACTGGAGTCAGTGGCAGGGATAGTTTTGTAAGATGAATAGATGAGGCATAAAAAGGTTATGTCACTCATCGTAGTCCACACAGCTGTTCATTCCTATCGGGGAAATTCAAGCCCGGGCAATTTGCCTCCAGTGCCTACACCCCTAGCCACCGCATTAGAGTGTGGAGAACAGATTCTTTCTCTTTGTTGTTGTCCGGTGCCATCCGGTCTCTTCTGACTCGTGCTGATCCTGTGCACAGTCGAGTGAAACACTGCCCAGCCCTGCGCCAGCCATCCGCAGAGTAGTTGTTTGAGCCCATGGTTGCAGTCCCTGGGTCAATCTATCTCACCAAGGATCTTCCTTGTTGTCACTGCGCCTCAGCTTTACCAAGCGTGATGTCCTTCTCCCGGGACTGGTCTCTCCTGACAGCATGTTCAAAGCATGTGAGTCTTTAACATCACATCTGCACCACCAACAGATGGCTTAGGAGGCCCAGGAGGAGTAAAATCAACTCTGTCAAGGTTGGCCTGGTAAAAAACATGTTTCTCAAAACCGTAGAACTCAAGAAGAGATGAGTAGTTGCCAGGGTTAGTGAGAGCGTCGGGTATGAGGCGACCATGGTGGGGACAGGCATGGCCTGTCCCGATGCCAGTATCCTGTATTCTGATGTCACAAGACGTTGTCATTGGGGGACGTGGAGTAAGCGATGCAAGGACTCTCTCTGTGTTATTTCTTGAATCTGCATAAGAATCTCAAAGTAAAAACAAGGTTTTCATTACATAAAAGAATGCTATAGCTAAAATCTCTAAGCTTAGAACCCAGTTAAATGAATCAAAGTGAAATTTTACGTATATGGTTCAGAAGGGTGTTCCAATTAAAATATGCATGATTAAAGGCCTGGAAACAGGGGTTTATACTTAAAGCATTTATGCTCCAACACCTAATCCTCTTCAGTTCTAGAATTCCCCCTTAGAACACACACATGTGCGCACCTCCGCTTGAACAAACGCAGCCTGCCTGTGAGTCATTTCCCAGGAAAGAATCTCATCAAACAGTATTGATGGAAAAGAATACAGGCTGAGTGCTCCAAGGTGGAGAAACCACATGGGCTCATTCCCGGCGTGCAACAGGAAAAGAAGAGCGTCCTTTGGGCTGAAGTCAACTTCTAAGAGCAAAGAGCCAAACCAGAATCCTGCTTTTTACAAAACGTCTTTAGAAGTGAATTATCTGGTTGATAGATGGAGCAGATAGGGTAGTGTTCATGGACAGTCTGCAAAACCACACATCCATGAATGCCAAAACTCATGTGTGTGTGTGTGTGTGTGTGTATGTGTACTTCATTGGCTATTGTGTATCCCATATTTCTGACTGAAACTGATGGTTGGCTCAGGCCACCTGAATTAGATGTTCTGTTTTGTTTTGTTTTCAAAGCCAATGATTCTGAAGTCAGGATGGTTTGTCAAGCTAATGCATTCCTTCAGGGGTGGCCATCGCCTCTGGCAACCCGATAGGGAGAATGGTAGATGCTGCTGACAGTCCTTAGGGAATCCATACCAAACACACACACACCCTCCCATCCAAGAGTTGCTCAGAGCACTGTGGGCCTGTTGGATTAAAGGGGACTCTGTAACACAAGAAGTGAAAGAGCCCATCAGAGGACCCCCTTGCCCCACTCACTTTGTACATCCATTGTGATGTCTGACCACCACCTGGAGTCAACGCCTGCTCCATCACAGACATCCCAACAGAGAGACCCAGGGAGGCCCCAAGCAGCTGCCAGAGAGCTCTCATCAGAAGGCAACTGAAAAGGTAGGCTTGCATTTTGGAGGTCATTCCAGGGCACCCAGCGAGAAACCCTGCTGTGCTAGGCAGGGTTTTCTAGAGAAACGAAACCAGGACACTTATGATTTTATATATTTATTAGAGGATAGGTTGTTACAGAGAGAAGGAATACAACAGCTAATTCATGCACACAGCAGTACAAAGGGTTCCATTCAACTCACTTCCATGGAACAGTTAATATACTGGAAGTCCTTCAATTCATTTGGGCTGCCAGGTCCCAGGTCAAGGAGGCAGGCAGCAGAGTCCTCCCTGGGGCAAGGCAAGCAGAGTCTTCCCACAGGCAGCAAGCAGCAGGGCGGGTTGCCAACAGTCAGTAGCTCAGGAGCTTATTGAAGCAGGCCCAGATGGGATAGAGAATGCAAGTAATAGGGACCATAGAATCCACGCGCCTCAAGCTCTAGGAACATGACCCATGGATTGGCCTGGCCCATAGGTAGTGAAGCTCACAGGCAGCGAACTACCTGCAGCAGCAGCATGCACACTCTAGCACGCTCTGATCACTAGAGAGCAAGAGAGAGGGGGGCGGGCCTGGCAGAGCCATTTATCTCTCTTCCCTCCAATCAAACTGTGGCCTGATTAATGTTCCCATTGGCCAGGTTGGCACAATTAACCTACCTATCACACCTGCTCAGACACATCTCGGGCCTTTGGTCTTCTTTCGGTGCAATGACAGCTTGGAGGCCAGTATCAGACTTTCCTTTCTCTCCCTTCCCTTCCTGCTTGTATGTCTTCCTTTTCTTCAGAGTATATAGATGATTCTTCCCAACTGGTGCTTTTAATTCCCTCTCTTTCACTCCAAGCATCCAATAGAGTGGTCAATATTTTCCTGCTGAGATCTGCCACATCCACCATCTACCCTTCCTGGGAGGCGTAAACTCTACCCCCATTGGCATACCTCCAGCCCCACATGAATACACAGTGCTAGAACCATGCCTTTGTGCCACTTCTGCCTTTCCTTGATGCTGCACACACCGCTTCTCAACTTGTTTTGGATCATAACACCTTCTGCCTTATTCTGTCCTTGCAATCCCCTTGAAGGAGAACCCCCAGAGGGTAGGGATTTCAATCTGGCTTGTTCATCGTTGTTTTCCTGTGTTTAGGGCCCCATGCTACACAGAATACTCTCAGTCAACACCACTTGAAAGAACAAAAATCTCAGACTGAATCTCTCAGAGCTAAAGCTCATCATCTTTTCCTTGCTTGTAGCTTGCCTCTTTTAGCATGTCTTGTATTGGTCCACTGGGCATGCTGGAGAAATTGCCCTCTTTCTCTCACCAGCATCCTACAATCTCATATTGTTACTGTCTCTGCTCTCCCTCTGCACACCCAAGGTCAAGGACAAGAACAGGCATGCTTGGGCCAATGCCAAGTCCCCAAATGCCAAAGCTGGTTTTTCCAAGGCCTAGTGAGAACCAGAGCCTCTGATAAAGTTGCTGATATAGTTAAAGTTTATTGTGCCAACCTGACCGAGAGACACATGTGGGGTTAATTGAAGAGCGGAGAAAAAAAATGGCTCGGTGAGCTTCGCCTTTCTAGTTCTTGGGTCTCTTGCTTTCTGGTGGTCGGACCAGGGTGCAGCTGCCTTAGCCAGTTCCCTGCTTTAGCTGGCAAGGCTCACTTCCTGCAAGACATCCTTGAGGAGAAGCCACACGGATCTACCTCAATGCAGCCCTGGGTGCTGGAGCACCGTGTGGAGACCCCGCTGAGATGCTTACACATTCACTGACTTGGCTTTCCTCCTGCAGTCAGCATCATTGTGTCTGTTTTGTGAGATGGAGGAGGACTTTGTTGATTGGTGTTGGACATACGGGTTAATGGGTTAATGTTGGACTTGTGGGCTTGGGCAGCACTGGGTTGGGATGTTCTCTTGATGTGCACTTAACCTTTATATAAAACTCTCTCTTACACATGAGTTTCTGTGGATTTGTGTCTCTAAAGCACCTAGACTAACAGAGTTGCTGAGGCCAGCAGAGGAGGCCATAGGTAGAGGCCTAGTGATGAGGGTGGTGGAGAGTCCGAGAGTGAGTGATTCAAGGCTGAGACATTCGGGCGAGAGCACCACTGAGAAAAGGACCGAGGGCTACGCACTGAGAAGTCAGAAAGCCCAGGACTGAGTCCCAGCCTCAGTCTGAGGGTACGAAGAGCAGGCGAGCTGGCCATTGGCGCTCTGTATCCTGTGGGCCATGTCTTGATGATGGCTGCTCATGCGCTGGACATAGATGGAGATTTTCATTTTGCAAACCTATGATTTCCATAAGCCCTGAGTGTCCCAGCAGACCCTGTCCCATCAGGATCCAGAGAAATGCATTTGACCCACCAGGGTCTCAGCTTAGTCTCTTTGGATGGAAGCGTGAAGTAAAAAGGGAAGACGTTTGAAGGTTGAAAGCAAACCTTAACTGGTCCTGGTCATCTACTAAATGATCGAGCTTTGCTGAGATGGACGAAAAACAATCCAAACTCACTGTCATCGAGGCGATGCTGACTCCCAGAAACCTGATGGGGCAAGATCAAACTGCTCCTGAGGTTTCCAAGACTGCAACTCTCTACGGGACTAGAACGCCCCATCTTTCTCCCGAGATGCAGTTGGTGGATTCAAGCAGCTGGACCTGCGTAACCACGATGCCACCAGTGTGCCTTAGGAGAACAGAATAGGGATAGACATAAACCACAAGGTTGGTTGGGAGGGAAGACGTCGGATGTTGCCCCGTCACCTTCGCAACACTCACCCTCTGCGAAGGGCACCCCCCAGGGCGAGCCCTACTGCTCCTGGATGAGAGCTTACACCAGCTCCTCCTGGGAGGGGAGGCCAGAGAAAGCTGCCTGGTAGGCAGGGCAGCTGCCGCTCCAGGGAGAGGCCCCTGAACTAGGAGGAATGGTGGCCTGCGGCTGCAGGATTGTCAAAGTCAACGTTCTTGGGGCACAACAGGAAGACCAGTCTATGAGAGAAACATGGGGAGGCAGGGCCCAGGATGCCAGGGATCTCTGCCCCAGCAGCCGTCCCTTAGCCAGGCCAGGCATTGAAGGGGCAAAGCTACCCAACTTAGGAGACCTCGGGGATCTGGAAGAGGGGTATTTGAAGAGTGTGGTATATAAAGAGTTACCTTTGAACCTGAGAGTCCTAGCAAGTGCCATCCTGAGGGTTTTCAAAACCCGGGGCAACAAAGGGGCACCGGGGGTGAGAAAGCCCAGCAGGGACTGAGGCAGAAGCCTGCGACGGCAGGCCCTGGCTGGCAGCTGAGATCATTTCAGTGACTGTAAACAGAGCTCTTGAACCCAGCAAGTGTGGGGCTGCACATTTATCGTGACTATAGACATCTTCCTTCATTTCAGCCACTCTTACTCCCATGCACAGCACAAGACCCCAGCCCTGAGGATACAGAAAAATATTAGTCAACGTGGCAGACGAGGTCAAAACACCAGCAAGGCCAAGCGTGGGTGTCAGCGGGGAATCGCGATGAAGCTAGAGAAATCGAGAGCGGCCGGGGCCCCTCAATCTTTGCAGAAGAGAATATTAATAACAAGAAAACTCTCAACCCTAATCCCGGAGCAATAAGAGAGCCCCCATGCCAAACTTCACAGCCGCAGGGAGGATTGTGTGTTGCTGAGCAATCTGTGGACAGTTCTCGGCTGGAATTCCTGCAAGCTTGTAAGCGCTCCGGCCAAAAACACACTGGAAACCCAGTTCTGGGGAGAACGCAAGTTTTATGAATCGCACATGTGGCCACCGAGCCCTCCGTGGCTCGGAGTGAAAAGATTTGCACAAGAACTCCGTCCCCACACTGCGGACCACCAGGGCTGAGGTGGAGTAGACAAGGGGTCCTGGAGCGGATGGGAACGTTGCTGTATGCCACGGAAGCTTCTTGGCAAACTCAGAGACTACAAGCGGCCAGTGGGCTGCATGCCAGGCGCAAGGGCCACTTCCCTTGGCTGGAGTGGACATGCCGGGAAAGAAGACCTGAGGGCAAGATACGCATCCTCCCCTAGCTACTTGCCCTTTCTGCTCCCTCCCTGGCCTCATTAGTGAACCCTAATAAAACCTCTCTCACAGGGTCATGATAAGGATGAAATGAGTTAGGAGAGGGGCCTTCAGAAAAGTCCATGGACAAATGGGGTTGAAAGATAATAGCTGGGTTTTTTTTAATGACCTTTTTGAAGCCCCCTCCTATCTGTAAGGCACTGAAGGCCCACCAGGAGGGCCACATCAGTTGTCACCTGGACCAATGTTTCCTCTCAGTTGCCTGGTTTCCAGCTCATTTTTCCTTTCTCCCTCTCCGACAACCTATGCGCAATCTGGAGCTCTTCCACCCCCTGTCACAGGATCTAAGGACAGGAAAGGCTCTCCGCAGTCCCCTGGCTCCTCCTCCGCCCCAAGGCAGAGCTCTGTTCACACCGACTCAGACACATGGATGTCGTTTCCATACAGGAAATATTTATTGAGCAGCCACTCGGAGCCAAGTCCCATGGTCGATGCCGCTGGAACAGGCAGGACTCCGGCCTGCTGAGTCCCTGCAGCCTGAGCGGGAGAGCGGCGGGGAGACAGCTCACGTGTGCCTCCCACACGGGGAGGGATGGTCTCGATGAGGCCAACCCCGGAGCCTGCACGGACAAGCGTTGAGGGTGGTACACTGAGCAAGGGGTAATGAGAAGCTTCGTGAAGGAAGGGGCATTTGAAATGGGCTTTCACTTAGGCCTCTCCAAAAACTCACCATCATCAAGTTGATGTCGAGGCACAGTGACCATGTCGGACAGAGGAGAGCGGCCCTAAGGGCTTCTAGGACTGTAACAGTTTGTGGGAGTCGAAAGCTGCCTCTCTTTCCTGCAGAGAGGCTGCCCTTGAGGTTGTCAGCCCAACACAGAACCCAGGATGCCACCGGGGCTCCTCACGGATGCTCAGAAGAGAAACATTGGGGAATTGATCCAAGAGAAGGGCAAGAACTTGTCAGCCATGAACTCTCACAAAGAGTGAGAGTGAGATACACGCACCTGAGGAGGTGAGGCTGAAAAGGCACTGCAGGGTGAACCCTGTGAGTAGTTTGATTATATTAAAGATTTCCAGAAAGGGAAGCAGAAGATAAGCTGTCCTGACAGCCCCTCCTCGAGTGGTTGTGGAGACAGACGTGGAGGTGAACTCAACAGCATGGACTCCCTCTCCCCCAGGCTGATTCAGGCCCTTCTCAGAGCCGAAACCACAGGTCCCACAAGACAGCACCATCCTTCGGGGCTACCCGCCCGTGGCTGGATGGAAGAGTGTTTAATGAACTAGGACAGTCCCTTTATGACTGATGGGGCCCCTGGTGGTGTCGTGGTTATGAATTGGGCTGCTAGCCACAAAGATTAGCAGTTCAAAACCACCAGTCACTCTGCAGGACAAAGATGAGACTTTCTACTCCTGTAAAGAGTTACAGTCCCAGCAACGCACAGGGGCAGTTCTACTCTGTCCTGTGCAGTCACTGTGCATTGACATGGACTCGGTGGCAGCGGGTTGGGGTTTTTAGGGTTTGGCTCCCTTTAAGGAGTTTAACAGTTTGTCTTTTTTGCAGTAGCAACGATTTTCCATGCAGACTTGCTGCCATCCTGAGCGTTCCAGTTAGTCCTCCTGCATTAGCCAAATCCGTTTGCAGCAAAGGAAGTCTAGCAATGGGATCACACTCAAAGAATCCACTGATCTTATCATGAGCTCCACGATCATGAAGCAACTGCCTTGCCAGACCCTGGAATGGTCCTTTGAGTTTCACATTATGCGTCTTGTGGCAGTAGCAGCAACTTGTCTACCGTCCATCCAGATCCCTTAGAACTTTCTCCTTCAGACACTCTGAGCTCGGGGCCTGCTTTATGCAGAGCTCCAGTGTGTACAGCACCAACTCCTTCTGCCAGCCACATCCCTGAGGTTGAGGTGGGGAGCACCTGTGGGTTCAAGCTTGCTCCCCGTTTTGTGTCCAGCCTCTCTTCTTGACTGCTGGGGCTGTGGTAACCTTGAACAACTTTAGGACCTCCGAGGAATGAAAGACAACAGCTTTTGATGGGCTTCCTCAGCAGCTCCCACAACTGCATGGGTGTCATTCTATCATCATCCTTTAATCCTACAGGAAAAAATATTTCCATAACACTAATAATGGTTCTGCTTCAATAACTGAGCCCGATTTGATACCTACCTTATGTATTATCCAGAATTATGCAGCCCAATAGAATATTCTAAATACCCTACTGAACTTGAGCAAGTAATCCAAGCAGCTGGACTATATGAAGAACAACACAACATCAGGATTGGAGAAAGACTTATTAACAAGTAATGTTGGGCAAAGGTGGAACTGTGCAAGGTTGGCCAACCAAATGACCAGCCAATCCATGGGTGAAAGATGAGGCTGTCTGCTCCCATTAAGACTTACAACCTGTATTTGTTCGTTTTGAGTCAGAAGCTTTGTACAAGGTTTTCAGCGGCTACTTCCTTTGAAGTAAGCAGCTAATTCCTTCTTCACTGTCTGTTCTTAGTGTGGAAGTTCCGATGAAGCCTGTCCACATTGGGTGGCCCTGCTGGCATTTGAAATACCAGTGACCTAGTTTCCAGCAACACAAAAGCACCACAGTGTGACAACTTGACAAACTACAGAGAATCTTGAGAAGAATGGGAATTCCAGAACACTTCCTTGAGCTCATTCAGAACTGGTACATGGATTAAGAGGCAGTGTGAACAGACAAGGGACATGGTTTAAAACCAGGAAAGGTGTGTGTCAGTCTTGTATCCTCTCACCACACTTATTCAATCTGTATGCTAAGCAAATCATCAGAGAAGTTGGACCATCTGAAGAAGAACACAGCAGCAGGATTGGAGGAAGACTTGTTTATGGACTTCAGATATGCAGATGATACAACATTACCTGAAAATCAGAACCCGAAGCACCTGCCGATGAAGCTCAAGAAGTGTCGCCTTCAGTATGGATTATAACTCAATGAAAGGGGACAAGCATCCTCGCAACTGGAGCAACAGGTAACATCATGATCAATGGAGGAAAAAAAGGTTGAAGTTGTCAAAGATTTTGTCTTATTTGGATCCACAACCAATTCTCATGGAAGCAGCAATCCAGAGAGGTGTTGGATTAGATAAATCTGTTGCACAAGACCTCTTTAAAGTGTCGCAAGCAAGTAGCTTATTTTGAGAACCAAGGTGACCCTAACCCAAGCAATGGTATTTTCCATTGTCTCATGTGCATGTGAAAGTTGGACACTGAATAAAGAAGACCAAAGAAGAATCAACGCTTTTGAATCGTGGTGCTGGAGATGACTGCTCAAAGTGCCATGGACTGCTAAAGAACAAACTGATCTGTCTTGGAATAAATAAGGCCAGAGTCTTCCTTAGAGGCAAGATTGTCAAGACTTCGTCTGACATAATTTGGACATATTGTCAGGAGAGACCAGTCCCTGGAGAAGGACACCTGGCTTGGTGAAGTAGAGGGGCAGTGAAAGAGAGGCAGGACCTCAAGGAGATGGGTTGACACGGTGGCTGCAACAATGGGCTCACGAATAGAAATCACAGTGAGGACGGCACAGGACTGGGCAGTGTTTCCTTCTGTTGTACATAGAGTCACTATGTGTCCAAGCAGACTCGATGGCACTTAACACAACATAATAATAAACTTGGCTAGTAAGAATTTAGAAAACTCTACATAATATAGGAATAGCCGGTACTAGTAACTTCCACTTCCCCGAGGGCTGAGACAGAGAGTCAAAGAAAGACCACACCACCCCCTACCTAGGACTGGAATCACGATTTGGAGATTGCTTCACCATAACACACTCCATGACACAAGAGCCCTGGGGACGCATTGCCCAAGGGACTGCCTGCAAATATGTCCTCTGGGGCATCAGGCAACAGTGTCCACAGAGAGGGGCTTCACCTAGGAGCTGGTTATGCCTGAAGAGGTGCTGGGAGAGACCATTCACAAGCAAGTGCCTTGCTGGTGACCTTTCACCGAGAAGCTTCTGGCCCTGGGTGCTGTGGGAGCTGAAGAAGCTACCGGCTACATGAACCAGGTAACTGCATTACGTTTCTTAGGGTTATGGCAGGGGAAGTTGCCTGGGGGGAAACCAGGGAGCTAATAATGATGAGCACAAGAAAGAAGAAAATGTTCCCAAACTGATTGTGGTGATGATTGCACAACTCTTTTTAATATATTGAACCACTGAATTATATGTCAATTAACTGTTAAAAAGAAAGAAACACATCCCTTTCAGAAATCCTTTCTCCAGCATCCCTTCTCTAGCCTCTATTGGCAAGGCTTAAGGTCATGCCAATTGGCAAAGGAGATATATTTACAAGGCCCACCTCGATTGCAACAGAGCAGGCAAATGAGGGTGCATTGGGAACTGGGTGGCAATACATTGATCCCTGGCACGAGAAGTTCGAGGAATGAGATCAGAGAGGAAGACAAGGAGGAGACCAACATGTGGCGACACCCTGTTTTATCTATCAACTGAGCAAAACTAGATCTAGAGTAATCAAGAAAGGTTGCTTATGGGAAACGGAGAGCGAGCTTTTCCCTCCCAATAAGAGAGGTTCTCTACCCAAGGGTAAGGGCTGGATGTTCAGTTCTGTTCCGTTCAACTCAAAGTCGAACTTTCAGAGCAATAGCTACAGGTCAAAACTGCACCCTTTCTCTTTCTCCAGTTTCTGGCCAGGGCTGGGCTGAAAGGTGTTTACTAACTGTGAGTTTTTCAGCTCCATTTGACTGTACTTCAGACCAGTGTCATCCTTCTCAGAGAAGATGCTTCCTGGCAGCCCTGGCTGCTTGCTGAGAACTCGTCTGTCTCTGGACTTCTCTTCCACAAAGAGAAAGGAGCATCCTTCTCAATCATCCCCACCCCAGCTCTGCCCTCTGGGGCATTGGCGAAGTTCCTCCACCCTCGTGACCGAGTGTGTGTGGAGGGAAAGCACGGTCCAGGGCGTTTCTTGACAGCGCGCGGTGCTCTTTCAGTGTGGGTCCCTCTCATCGTGCCCTTTGTAAGCCAGGCTTCTAGAAACAGAAATGGAGAAGGAAACCCTAACTGTGGGGTTCCCGGGACTTCCCGTTAAGGAAAGGCTTGGCGGCCCCCACTGACTGCTCGCTCCATCTGGCGATCTCTCCAGGCTGTGGCTGGCTTCATAACGGTCAGGGCTCAGCAAGTGAAATGTGTCGCAGACGAGGACTGTTCTTGAGAGTCTAGAAGAACTGTTCATCAGTGTCTTCCCTGTTATTCTTCTCTCCTTGCCCCGCCGTTTGTCTCACCGCTCACCTCCCCCAAACACGTCAAATCAAGCATATGCTGAGACCCGACCTCAGGACACCCAAACAAACAAACTCCCTGCCAAAGCCGGGACGGGGAGATATTGCAAGATCGAGAGTGCAGAGACTGGAGGGAACCTCCTCCTCATTCTCCCCAAAGCTCTGACCCCTTGGAGCTGGCAAAGCTCCCCCATCCCCATGACTGAGGAAGCTTGCAGTGTGTGTGAAGGGAAAGCCGGGTCAACAGCAGGACGCCGAGAAGCACAATCAAATGTTCTTCCGTACGGCCTGTCGCCACACAAGCATCCCGACCCGCAAGCTGCCTCCTACTGTACGGGACTCACGGCCAAGCCCATGCCTGCATCTCCTGAACCCTCTAGTGCATCCTGCCCTTTCTGGCTTGAGCCTTATAGCCCATGCTGGAACATCCGCCTAGGTTCCCTTCTCTTTGCCCTCAGCACAGCTGGCTCCTTCTAATTCCCAAGTTTCAAAGTGAAAGGCACTTCTTCCCAGAAGGCTTCCCTGACCACCTCAATGAGTCACTCCCAATTCTTATCCTGGCCCCCTGGCCCCCATTGGCCATCAAAGCCTCATCCAGGGTTCAGGGTGCAGGGTTCCAGCACCATGTCAGGTACATATTCTGGTACATATTCAAACCAAAAACAAACAGCTACTGCCACAGAGTCCTCTTCTGGCTCCGAGTGACTGTACAGACCAGAGGAGAACTGCTCTTTGAGTTTCTGAAATTATAAATCTTTACAAGAGCAGCCAGCCTCATTTTCCCCCTTTGGAGTGGTTCATGGGTTTGAACTGCTGACCTCCTAGTTTGTAGTCCAATCCTATACAGCCCTAGGGCTCCTCTAGGACACACCCCAAAACACCCAACACACTGCCATCAAGTCAATGCCAACTCATAGCAATGCCCCCTCTTGGTTTCCAAGACCGTAACTGTTCATGAGAGTAGAAAGCCCCATCTATCTCCCACAGAGCCACTGGTGGTTTGGAACTGCCGACCTTTTGGATCATAGTCCAAGGCACAATCACTACACCACCAATTCATGAATGAAAGAATACAGATTCACTGTCTCTTGAGGCACTCTCCATCTACCCGGCCCCAGGTGGGTCAGTTACAGCAATTCTTTTGTAATGTTTGTGTCAGCCACAGAATTCGTTATTTCCCCTAACATAAACTCTCAGAAGCCTAGAGGTCCTCCCTACCCCCCCTTCATGGTTCCTGTGAATGCTATAGTTGCCAGACACCCCAGGGTGAGGGCCAGTCCAGGCCGGAGCTGGACTTCTGTTCCATCTCCCATAGATTGAGTAGCTTGGGGCCTTATTATCATTTTTGGCTCGAACCAGAATTCAAAGCTGGCAAGAGGGAACCTGCAGAGTCCTCTCCAAGGGCTTCGTTCCTGAGAGAGAGCAGGGGACGGATGCCACGACGGACAGTGGTGGGGTTGTCCAGGCTCATGGCAGTGCTCAGCACCGGGCAGCTGTGGGTGAGTGACGGGCCGCCCATGCCTCGGCCTGCCCCTACCTCCGGCGGCTCTCCCTTGTGCTCACAAATAGCAGCCGAAAGGCCTTGCTAAGAGCTGTTTACATTTTTGCCAGTGTTTAGACTTACTGAACAACACATCCCAAACATTCATAAGCAATGCTAGGCCCTCATGGATTTCACATAAACTCTCCTATAAACCAGTCCATTTAAGATGCTCCTCTCCACCACCCCCTACCACCACCCCCAAGACCATAAACTGCCATAGTGGGCAGGCCCTAAAAAGCCGCCAGTTCAACGTCCCGTGTTCATGGTCAGGGAAACTGAGGCCCAGTGCTGGGCAGGACCTGCCTGGGCTCACATGGAGCTAGTGGCACAGCTGGGACCCACCTGCCTGCTGCCCCCACGGTCCTGGGATCCTGACTTTCTGTGAGGGCCATCTCTGGCCACCAGTGTACTGCCTCCGTGGGCATGTGGTTCTCGTTTTTTATTTTTTTAAGAGAACAGACTGATTTGAGGTTTCAGAATATTAATGTGCTTAGAGCTTGAGGAAGGAATGCGTGTGGAGTGTACATTCTTGGGCATCAGCCATTCCCCAGCGCCAGCCAGGCTGGTTGCCTGATGTGAAGGCCCTGGCACTCAGCATGGTGGGGGTGGCGGCTGCGTGACTGGAAGGTCCAGGCCCCCAAGGCTGCTCAGACTGCACGGTGCTTCCACACGAATTCCAGACCCCAGCGACAGTCCTGAGAGCGAGTCCTGAAACAGGATGACAAAGGCCTGTCCTCCCTCCCCTGCAAGGGCTGCGGGTCTTCATGTCTAAGTCTCTACCAGTGGCTGCACTAGCAGACAAGAGCAGACTGGGTCGCCAATCTGTCACGGGAACCTCAACAGCCCCAGAAGAGGAGATGCCTGCCGAGGGGCCTCATCTCAGCTCCAGAAACTCGTGACCATCTCCGAGAGGCCTCAGGACCACTCACAAGAGCTAAACCCAGAGTGAAAGGGTCGGGTGTGAGGCCAGGAGAAGCCATGCAGGCCCTGAGCACTTGGAGACACCGCCTTCCTCTTCACTACCTCAGCCTCCAAGCAGGAAATTGAGCGGAGATGCTTCTAAGCCTGCAAGGTGGGATTTCCAGGCAGGGCTGGAGGGAAAAGGATTCAGGTTACAGTGAAAGCTGTGGTCCCCAGTGGTTCCTGCACAGCCCTGTTTGGTAGTGTATGCTGAAACTGGCATGGGTTTGGGATGAGAAGGAGGGCCAATGGATGGCTTGGGCAAAGTACAAAAATTCCTTGCCCCAACCTCCTTTGACCTTTACCCAGCTGCTATGTCCCAAAGCCCAAGAGCCCTCCTCTGCACCTGCCCTAGGTACCACCCTCCATGGGAGCAGGGAGGCTGATGGTTGTAGGAACACCAAGACTCTGTCACTTTGGGCTGGAATGATTTTCCCCAAGTCACAGAGACTTTTGGTAAGGCTTTTATAAAGCAAACCCACGAAAGACGTCCTGTGGTGGTAACGTAATCTGTTGTCAACTTGAGTGAAGGGGTGGAGTTTAGTCTGCAAATCAGGTTGCAGAGTGTTTGAGCAGGAGGTGGGCGCAGAGGGAAAAAAAAGAAAAAAAATCAGGTTGCCGCTTGATGATCTCACTTGGAGGCGCTAAGGAGATGAATAGCTCACTGCATGCGGGACACACACTCACTCTCTGCGAGATATTCCTGTACACAAGTCACATGGAGCTATGCTGATGGCAGCATTGGAGCTGGAGGAGCCACATGGAGACCCACACCAGCGCTAAGATACTTCCACCACCACTGGATCCACAAGACTTTCCACCCACTGACCTGGGATCTTCCTGCATTTTGCATCATTGCATGTGTTGTGTGAGTCTGAAGAGGAATTTACAGACTGGTATCAGACTTATGGGCTAATATCAGACTTATGGACTTGATCTGGACAGGGCTGGGAGTTTTTTGAATATGTAATTACCCTTTATATAAAGCTCTTTCTTATACACATGAGTGTCTAAGCATTTGTTTCTCTAGTCCACCCAGACTAACACACATCCCCATGGCCTGAGCACAAGTGTACAATGCTAGAGTCAAGAGAAAACATGGCTCTTGTCCTCACAGATTTACACACCAACAAGAGAATTATAATAAAAATAACAAGAGCCCAAATGCAAGATGGGACCTAAATTGGATCCTGGAACAGATCAATCCAGGGAGAAAATCCAAATAAGCTCTGGCGTTTAGTTCAAAGTCATGTAGCAGTGCTGGCTTCTTGGTTGTGACAAACACAGTATGGCTATTATGTCTGCAGAGGGGGACATGGGGCGAGGGTCATGTGGACACTCCTTATTAAGGGGAGGGTGGAGGAAATGGGTAGTCAACACACACGGATTCACGAAGGAGGAAACGACTCTAATATTGATTGTGGTGATGATTGCCAACTCCTCTTGATAGTGCATGAACTATTGAATTTTAAGATACATTAATTATAGCACAATAAAACCTTTTTTTTTTTTTTAAGGAAGAAACGGGACAGGAACACAAAGAGGAAATGGAATATTTGATTCCCATCATGAGCAACTCCTTACCTTGCCTGGAGATTAGGAAACCTGGATGGTGTCTAGCTATCATGACTCGGCATCTGTATCAGAGTTTCTAATGTTTGAATCCTCGGCCAAAGGAGAACAAAGACAGAAAGTAATTTCAGATACTCCTAAACTCCAGACTTTCTGGAGTCATGAAATTTGAAGGAACCTCTGAAACTATTGTCCTGAGATCATCTTTAAACCTTAAACGAAAACATCTCCTGAAGTCTGCTTAAAACCAAACGGTGTATCTTTATCTAGTAAAAAAAAAAGTCTGCCTTGAGAATTATGTTCTTTTAAGAACCACCTAGATACATTCAAAATGACCACAGCAACTAGAAAGGTTTGACAAGAATCTTCTCAAAGAAACAAAAAGCTCGCTCCCATCAGGTCAACCCTGACTCACAGGGGCCCCATGGGAGAGTAGACCGTCCCTGTGGCTTTCAGAGGCTGTAACTCCTTAGGAAGCAGAAAGCCTCGTCTTTATCCAGGAAGAGCAGCTGGCGGTTTCGAAGCACTGACCTTAGCAGCCCACTAAGCCACTGGGCTCCGCAGAGGACAGGGAACTGATATTCCTGGCCACGGGTCAACTCAGGAGAGTGAAACTAGTTCTATTAACAACTGATAGCATGCAATCGACGTCACCACACGATACAGTGGGTGGATGTAGGTTTTACTGTGTACATTCTCAACCACAATAAAATAAGTAAAATTATATGTAAAAAAAAAATTTTATTTTAAACAAAAAATACCGGCCTGGGTGTTTTACATGCATCTTCCTGTGGACTCCTCCCGCACACCGTAAGGGACTGCTCTGATCGTGCCCACGGAACAGGCCGGGGAAACTGACACCTGGGCGGCACACACCTTGGGTGTCTGGCAGGGGTAGGGGGCGCCTCCAGGGTCACTAGAGAGCCACCAAGCCCCACCTAGCCAGCACCATGTGTCCAAGGGCCTTCAGATTGATTTGGTAGATGGAAATCCAAGTCCAGGTCAAATTGAGGGATTTGCCATGCGATCCCTGAAACACATGCTGGGCCCTGTGAACTCGCTTCAGCCCCTTCCGCCTGTGCAGCGTCTGATTGGTGGGGGGAGAACCGCCGCCACCCTTTCCCTATGGTGTGCAAATCCTTCCAGCGGGAAATTAAATTCCTTCCTCTTCCCTCCTCCAGGGCCTTGGAACTTGGTCCTCAGAAGCTTACCAGGGGGAAATTCTTTTTTTTTCCCCCGTATTTATAAGTTTCTGTTTTGTTTTGTTTTCCAGAATTCCACACATTTCCTGCAGAAAAGGAGACCGTGCAGCTACTCCGCACAGAGTCTCGGGTCAAGCCCCAGGCCCGCTGTGCATCATACGGTGCCACCTTGGTGGGCTCCAAGGACCTTCCAGCCCTGAACTTCACCATGCAGCTTCTCAGCGAACCAGGAGGAGTTCGTTCTAGGGCGCTCTCCCAACCAGGCCTGCTAGCCTGCCAGCCCACCTGAACTGGGGTGCAGGATTCGTCTCTGCGCCTCGAGTGGTGTCAGCTCAGATGCTGGAGAAACAGACAAATATGGCAGAAACCGGGGGGGGGGGGGGGCCCGCAGAGCGCCCCGTGGCCTCTGCGCGCCAGTTCAGTCTTGAGCAAGGGGGACCTGGTGGCCTGCCATCCTGAACACACTCCCCTCAGATGAGTTCTGCTCCCAGGCAGGCCGGGCGGGAATCGGGAACAAAGGACATCCGTGTCACGGCCACTCAAATGGTGTCAGGGTGCTCAGAGGCTGTCAATGTTGTAGGGTGGGGTGGCGGATCCCCCATTTTAACCACTTCCTAGTGGTGACGCCAGTGAGCAAAGCCACAGCTGAGATGCTGATGGTCGCTCGGGGCTATTTCATGCTCAATGAATAATTATGTGAACAAAATAACACAAAGTGATTGCCAACAGCTATTAGACCTGTGAAAAATAACAATGGAAAAACTCCGTTGACCGGCTGTCAAAGGGCCCCTTATGGAGAGGAGGAAACCAGCTGTGGCTTCACATCTGGAAGCTTCCAAACACAACTCGAAAGAAGAGGACAACAAGAGGGGAAACGGTTCACAAGTCCAGACTGGCCGTCTGATAGCAACGTTCCCGAGCGCCATTCGCTGGGCCGAGGGCTGGTTTCGCGCCCTGTTGGTGAGCGTCTGAATGGGGAGAGACGGCTGAGTGGAGGCTCCTGCCTCTCCGGAATGGTGGCAGATGGCGCAGGCGAGAGCAACCTTGGCTCTATTGCCTCCAAAGACAACTTATTCTCCACTTCTCCCTGAGGAGCCCCGCCCTGCTGAGGCCCTGGCCTATATTGCCAGCCTTCTCTGCCCACAGTCACCCCTGGTGTTGGGTGTGGGGAGGAGCTTTCTGCAGGTGAGACTCATGCTCGGGGACAGCGTCATCGTCAACCCACCTGGGAGAGTGGCTTCTTCAGAAATCAGTCATGAAGTCGTCGTCTCCTCTCCTGGGATGGCCTCCGTCTGGTGCAAAGACCCTGGGCTTAGGACAGGGCTGCAAACTGGCTCATGCCAATGCAACCCCTCCTGAGA
>NW_022111373.1:4282467-4283525 GCF_000313985.2 Echinops telfairi
GAGAGAGAGAGACTTGTTTCTGTATGTTTTTTGGTATCTGATATACAGGATGGGTGAGTCTACAGAGCCAGTAACTGGATTCATAGTTTCTTGGGGGTAAAGCAGGGAAGGTTGGGGAGAAATGGGAAGGTACAAATTTGAAGTGCAAGAAAGAAGAAAAGGTTCTAAGATTGTGGTAATGCTTGTACAACTCTTCTTAATACTGAACTATTGGATTATATGATATATGGATTATGTCCCAACAAAACAGCTTAACTTTATTTTAATACAGGGGCTAGTTCAATATATCTCGGGTGGAAAGGCAATTTTCTCAGCTAGGGGAAGGGAGTTTTAATCAAACGAGTGAAACGGTTTGAAGCCCTGGTTTGGAATCACACAGAATGCCATTAGCTGAGCATCCTTGGGGGTGGAGCGTCACCTCCCTGAGTTCTAGTTTCCTCACCTGATTTGCATGACCATGGTGAAGGTCAGCATTAACAAACAGAGAGCATATAGCATAATGGCAGGGACGCACAGAACAAAGGTTGGCTGTGTTCATGATTATTAGCAGGTGGCACCGGCTGAAGGATGCTTGCCACCTGTGCACCTGGAGTTCATCAGGTGTCGCCACCCACCCCGAATCTGCACGCTGATCAAGCAGGTGACTGACTGCCCCAAACCCTCCACTGTCTCTGCTTCACTCTAGAATGTGCCCTGTCGTCATTAGAAAGGAACACCGTCTCCCACCTTCACTGGCAAATCCCAGCTTCCCAGCACAGGAAGCCCGCCTTCTCATCCTGAGTGCACCTGCTCACTGTGTCAGATTCCCCAAGAAGTAAAGCAAGCGTGGCCGTATCTGTGCTTACTAAAATTTCACATTTCCCCCCAACATATGAAAGATTCTGCCTTTCGGTCTGACTGGCATCTCTTCCTCCACAGCCCACAGCACCTTCCAACCAAAACAAAGGTTTTTTTCCAATGTACAGTCCCCGACAGATGCAGATTATCCAAAAATGCAAGGTAAGCATGGATGACTTATGCTTGCTTGGTAATCTTGTGCTTATAGATGCATAAACAAG